>NC_140592.1:400217729-400650947 GCF_964204655.1 Triturus cristatus | reverse complement strand
AATCTCAGGGGTGTTCGGGCGCTCCTGAGGCTCAGAGAGAGAGGAAAGGACCGCCTCACGTTCCTTGGCCATTGTTTCTGGGTCCTGCTTCAGGTTAGATGTCGGTTTGCCAACCAATTGCCAGCGTGAGGTTCTCCGGGTGATGCGTTTTCTAGGGCCTTCTTTCTGTTCTGGGGTCGTGGGTCGCTCCAAACCCAGCACACCAAGTGCCTCTTAAAGGGATCGGATCTGTCTTAATTTTCCTTGGTGTTTATAAATGATGTGGAAGGGGTGGCTCCAGGAGTATGGAATCCCATTGTCGCCGAAGATGGGAGGTGACTGCTCTGAATACTTGCCGTTTGGTCAGGGTAGAGGGCGCAAGGTCTTGAAAGAGCGCCGGGGTGTGACCTTGAAACTGGATAGGGTGCGATTCCCAGGCTTTGCGTAGGATTTGTTCCATAAGCTGGAAATCATGTACGCAGACGAGGATGTCTGGCGCAGGGGCCTTGTCTCCTCTAGGCAGGCCCACACAGTGGACCCGGTCCATTTGAATATCCTGAGTGTCCTCCTCACCTAGCACCTGTTTAAAAAGGGCCAAGACGTAAGACCTGAGGTTGTCTCCTTCTGCTCGCCAGGGCACTGCTTTGATCCGTATATTATTTCTCCGAGAGCGATTCTCGAGATCTTGGGTATGGGCCTGCAGGTCCAAGTGTTGTTCCTGCAGCCGTATCATGTCTTGCTGCAGCTGGTGGAGTTCATCTTCTCGGCTAAGTTTGTGCTCTTCAAGAGTGGCTACCCATTCGCCCACTTCATCTAGGTCACGCCGAACATCTTTAAGATCCGCAGCGAGCTGGCCCTTCAGGTCCATGATATCTTCTTTGATGGCCGTGAACAGCTCCATCATGAAGGCCTTCGTGGCCGGGCTATCTCCCATCCATCGCCTATGGTTGCTTCGTGTCCCTAAGAGCGGTATCTGTGGTGCTGGGGCCGCCAGTTTGCTTGAGAAGTAAGTCTTTAAGGGACTTCTCCTTGCCATGGGCTGAAGACATGGTGCGAAGCCAGGCCCGCGGGGGTCCGCAACAATGGGGCCTGATGTTGCCTGTGGGAGGTCGCAGTCGGTGTCGCCACTGGGCAGTCCAGTTGAGGGGCTCTCGTGCAGCGAGGCAGGTGTGTACCAAGGCCACGGTCTCTTCTGTGTCAGGCCCGTGTGCCCTCGGCCACCCCCCACTCCTCGGTGTATGCGCTGCACACGCACAAAGCCGCAGCCAGGAAAGGCCTATGCCGGCCCGCTGCACCCACATGTTGCGGCATTTGTCGAAGGAGCCGTCCAGTGGGGTTCAAGCGCGGTTTAATGCCCAGGGGTCGCTCAGTCCCGCTGCTCAGCCCATCCGCGGCAGTAGCTCAAGTGCGCCAAGCAGGGAGGCGACGGGGCCCTACTAACAGCTGTCGGTGAGGATTGTAAATGGAGGCGCCTCTGTTGTGGGATTGGCCGCTGCGTTACTGCAGAGTCAGGCCGCTGCTGGGGGGAAATCGGGCCGTGGGCCACAGGGGTGCAGGCCAGTGCGTGTCTCCGTGGTGCAGATCTGGGCGGTTTCCTACCACGGCCACCCAGGATGTGGCGCGGAACCTCGTCCGTCTCAAGCCACGTCAGGCCAGTGGAGGTGACAAAATGGCAGGTGCTCCGCATTAGTTGGCCGAGGTGGCCGCCGCTACACTGCACGCCACTGAAGGGAAGGCGATTGCGGGCCGTGAGAGATCGCTAGACTGGGCCGCTCCTGAGGTTAGTGCTCTGGGGAGGCATTGTCCCAGTCTCCACTGGGGTTCGTCGGCAGCCACTGCACTGCGCCCCACACTCGCGGCCCGGGCCCCGCTCCCGTCCATTCAGGAACCAGGTCAGGTAAATCGACGGAGGCAGCAGGCGGACTCCGCTCAGGCACTGAGGCAGTCCCTCTCGGTCTCTGGTCCCGGATTGCTTGCTTGAGGACCTGGGATGGGGCTAAAACAAAGCTTTTGAGAAGGTGAAGCTGGAGGGACGGAATCCTGCGTCCTACCGTGCCGCCATCTTGGCCACCTTTCTCGCTTCTCATTTTTTAGTGGACTGGTGTGCTTGTGTGGTACGTTTAGACCACTAAGCCACATGCGTCAAATAAGTGAATCAGCTCCTGGGGCATTATGAAGGGGAGTTGTGTTAGAGGTCACTGGAATGTTAGTCATTACTGAGTTATCTTTCCTAATAGGCCTCCTTATATGCAAATGATTAGGACTATTAGTGTGTGCTGCTAGTTGGGGGGATGACTGATTATAGAATGGGAAAAAGGGTGCAACAGTGGGTTGTTCAAGTAGTGGCAATAGGAGTAGCCTATTCTGGTAAGAATGTAGTGGGAAATGTGTGGAATGAAGTGCTTGTATCCGCCACAAATGCATGTAATTACTCTGGCCTCATTTCGTTGTATACTTTTTTACCTTGTATGTTCCATTGCTGATAGGGGCTGACCCATGTTCATGAGACTTGGCCCAGCACAAAAAGAAATCGTTCAGCACAAATGCTGAGGTTGCATCTCCTCTGAACAGGGAACGAGCCACACAGGCATGTTTATGCCTTTTTGGGCTTCACCAATGAGTTGCCGCTTGAGTCCCTATGATGTAAAGCACTCCGGACCCAAATATGGGCATTGTGTTCCAGCCAACCTCTTTTTAGGTCTCAGAGCCATATTGTTGTGACCTCTTGAGTGAATCAGTTCTTTTATCGTCTGGTGTAGATATGGAATTTTAAAGTTTTCTGCATAGGTGGTAGAGTATAGCCGTACTCCTCTGTTCAACAATGTGTTGAGGCATTCAGGGAACTTGTGGCATGGACTATGGAGCAGGATTGTTGCAGATGTGCTTGGAGGATAATGTCCAGGATGTCTACAAATGCATTGTAAGGTAGTGACATAGAGTGTATTGTAATTTGCAGTACGGTCATTGAAGCTGGAATGGATGTTTGTGTTTAAGTTGTGTTTGCACCAGTGTCAATCAACTGCTCTTTGGTTATGTCTTTGCTTTATGCCTGTCTTAAACCAGGTGGTTTGTTTTGTGAACTGTTGTGGCACAGTTTTCTGCACCCCATATTAAAGATGTTTGTGCCAGATAATTTGTCTTGGACATCTGGAGACAGAAAGATATATTTGAGAATGGGGCTTGAAGGGTTGTTGATAAGCATGCAGCTAACGTTGCAATGGATGAGATTTGTGCTGCTATCTGAGCACAGTGGGAGTTATTATGTGATTGATATTGGTTGGGGCTTTGTTGTGAGATTTTGGAAGGGTTGTTAGCTCTAGGGTGGAATTCAGTGACACAGGTTTGGTTAAGAGTCTGATGTGGTGGTGTTGTGAGCTTGAGAATTGTTATGCACATTTCTGTAAACCGTGTTAATCTCTTGGTCATGGATTGAGAGAGCCTAGATGTATGTAGAACACTGTTATTAGTGCATGGTTCACACGTCTCTAATTGTGGTGAAAGTTCCCGGGTAGCAGGATTGAGCAGTCTGCATTTAATGGCTGGGGTGGTGTGCAGTTTAACACTCTGACACAGTATGAACCTTTAAATAACACTTAATACCTTGAATGTCCAGTTTCTAGGCAATTCATGTTCCCTCGTGGGCTTGTGTAGGAAAGTAGGTGTCTGTTACATTAGCCCTCCACATTTTGTCGCATTCTGATGCAATTTGAATGCGTTTGCACTGGGTCCTGCTAATCAGGTTCCCAGTGCCTGCGTTCTTTCCAAAAGCTGTACCTTTGTTTCCACAATTGGCACACCTCTGACCCATATCAAAGCCCCTAGTAAAAGGTACAAGTGTTACCTAGGGTTTTGTGATAAGAGAGGGCCTCTAAGTGCTGCACGGAATAGAGTAAAACATGCCAACCATTGGAACTCTAGCAGCAAAAAAGATGTTGATAAGATGTCAATAAATATACATGATTGTAGATGTCATGTTATGATAAAATGTAATTTTTTGAATGAAGTCTAGAACATTTTTATATATACGGGTGTTCAAGTGAAATTATTTAATGAACTGTATGGTAATTAATGTCTATTCCGTACTTTACTAGGGGTCAACTATTATCAATACATCTTAGTCCTGAAGATGGTCTCATCGATGCAAGCTTAGAGACCGAAACGTCGACATAAACACTTTTCCTTTTCAAATTAATTTTATACTTCGATTGTGAGAAAGTGTTGACAATTGCAATTGTGAAGGTTGAATTATTTAATTGTGGCCTTTTTTCATTGTATGTATTATTTTGAATACCCTTTGTGAAATTTCAAAGATAAAATTTGATTATTTTTACACCCGTTTTTGCTGCTTTTTTATACAAAATATACTGTATGTCTATTGAAGTGAAAATCGAATATAAAAAATTGCTGTTAATCTAATTTTGAGTAACTCATCAGGCAGGTAATTATTATACCCTGCTCACAACAAAGATACTAAATAACTGAATTAAACATTAAAATAAATCCCTTGAAGGCACACATACCTGTTAACCTATTTTGCCCAAGCCCTCAAGGGTAGACTGGGTTGTCCATTATACCTATCAGCTCTAAGTGCTGCAGCATCTACTGTACCACCCTCCGAGACCCCTCACCAAAAGTACACATTGCCATTGCACACTGTGTTTTGGTGCCGCTAAAATTGAAGAGTCGACATGGCATACATCCCTGTGTTCAATGCCTACAAAACACTGCCTGGGGCATAAGTAAGTCACCCCTCTAGCTGGCTTTATAGCCCTACGGCAGGGTGCACTATACCACAGATGAGGGCATAGCTGCATGAGTAATATGCCCCTACAGTGTCTGAGTCCATACGCCAACGACATAAGTGCAGTCAAGCCATATTGATTACATGGGCTGGGAGTTTTTCATTACGAATTCAACAGCTCCATGATGGCTTTACTGAATGCTAGGAAGTTTGGTATCAAACGTCTCCGCATTATAAACTCACATCGATGCCAGTGCTAGATTTATTTCAAAATTCATAAGAGGGCATTTAGAGATGTCCCCTGGAAAACGACCAGCTTTCTAGTGTGTAGCTGACAGGTCTGCACCAGCTTGCCACTTCCAGACATGTTTTTGACCTCCTGAGGTGGGAGCCCTGTGATCTCGTGGGTCAGAAACAAAGTCTGCTCTGTGTGGAGGTGCTTCACATATACCACCAAGCACAAATATCATTCAAGGCTGCTGAGCCTCAAAGGCTTTCTTTCCTTTGTTTTGCTAGCCAGGGCCTCTCCAGCTAGTGGAGATGCCCGCCCCCTCACCAAGCCCTACTTTCGCCAGCAAGGTAAGCAGGAAAGTTAGTAATTGGGAGAGGTGTGTCCCATCTCAGCCAGGACCACCACTAAGGTGTCCTAAACTGAAGTGAACCCCTCTTTTAAAAATCCACCATATTGGATGGAAGGATTTTAACCAATGGGGGATGGGGGATATACAAAAGGCGTAGTCACCCTAAAGGTAAGTAGCCCATTGGTTACTATCTGCCAGTAACTGTAAGGCCCCTAAATTGAGTATTAGGGGCACCTTTGAACCTTAATCCTCAGATTCCGTCTGACTTACAGAAGAGAAAGGACCGAAGAGCTGTGCAGCAGTGTAGACTTCAGACGACAACTGACATGGCCCCAGCTCTACCGTCCTGTCTGCACCCCTTGAAGAAGCGAATCGTCCTGCAGCTCCACAACCCTGGGAGGACTGCCTGCCTTCCCTAAAGACCTAGACCTCCAGAAGACTGCAGCCCTGTCCACAAAGAAACCAACTTCCTTGCCTTCTGTATCCACAAGTCCTACCCACTCTGTACCTGACACCCACGGGCCAAGTCTGAGTGGCCCACCGGTCCACCAAAGTCACCCCAACGACCCTGACCTCAAAACCATTGATGACTGACTTCTCCTGATCCCACAAAGATGCTTGGAGCCTCAGGATGTATGGTACCCCAGACCTCGACCAGCTCCGGTAACAATTTTACGATGTCTAAAGGCACCCCTGCATCCTCAGCCCCCTGACTTTGGGTAGCCCAGCCGATGGTGCCCAGGCGTCCACTGATATCCCAACTTACCTGCCCAGTCGCTGGTCACCTTTTTCCAGCCTCCTGGTCCGGCCCTGCAGCATCTTTGTGAACCAGAGTTCCTCCATCTGCTTGTATTGGGTGCCGGATGCTGTCTTTGCACCCGGTTGCACCTGTGCAGCTGGTGGTGTATGATTGGTTCTGCCTTCTGCCCCCCCCCCCCATGCTTGCTTAAACCTCTGGGGCCATTGCCCTGAAACTGCGGGCATTTACCTGCAAACCATGCATCACCATCACCTCCAGTCTCCATAGACTAACATTGGGCTCCGGTCACCATCTTTGACTTCTGCACACGGCCGCCCCAGTGCCGCTGGTGGCGCAGATTTGGTACCCACTTGAACCTTGGCCTATGTTGATCCAAACCCCTGAATTTGAATCTCACTAGGATTGCAAACCAAGTACATACCTGTTAATGTGCATAACTGTTTTGCTTCTATAGGATTACATTGTTTATCTTACTGTTTGCACTAAGTTTCTATTTTCTACATTGCTAAGCATTGCTACTGTTGATTGATACCACAATGTATTTACAATTCTAATGTAAAGTATTCCTATTGCTATTTGCAAAACATTCCTACTGTACATGAAAGTATTGCTATTTTTAAACCAGTACTGACCTGCAACTGAGTTCTTGGTTGGAAAATAAAAGTAACAAAGTAATATTTTTATACAAACATTGGACTTGAAGTTAGCCATTGAGTGTGTGCCTCATTTCTTGCCTAAGTGTGTACAACAAATGCTATGCAAAACCCTCTCATGAGCCTAACTGCTAAATCACATTACCACAAAATAGAGTAAGGTATTATGTACTTTAGCCTCTGGGGATCTAGTGAACTCTGTGCACACTATACCTTACTTTGGTAAAGTATATACAGAGCCAGCTTCCTACAGCGGGCAAATGGCAGTGGGCGTGGTGAGAGGGGAATATTGTCCAGAACTGTCAGAGAGCCCATGCGAGTTACGAGGGTATGGACCAGTCGGCTGTATCAAAAGCTACAGATGTAGAGCTCCATCTGTCCCAAGCAATGGGTCATTCTGAGAAGAGACATGTAGGTGACTGCCCCATACAATGTTTTTTTAGAAATCTGCATTGTGGATCCAGATAGGCTAATTCTTGAGAATGAATATGAATAAGGTAGGGCATAGTAACTTTTGGATGAAACAAAGCAGTGGTACATCTTCTGCTAAAGAGACAGAAAAAAGATCCCTGTTCAGACTATGGGCCAACCTTCGTTTTGTTCGCCAACATTTTAGAATGGGTGATCATGAAGCCTTGGCAACCCTACATATATAATATTATATTTTTCTGGATGAGGTGCAAGTGGGCTTTATGGAACAGTAGCTGTTATTGTTTCTTTGTTGATCTTAGATTAGTGTTAGGGTTGAGCTGGAGACCTGATACTCCTATACCTACATGGAGCACAATATCCAGTTGATGCAATGGAAGGAAAGTTGACTCCGTGATCAGTCACTCCTATGCATGTCCTCATATTGAAATATATAACTGCCCTGTTCTTCTTTGGAAACCTCATTGGAAGGTCGAGTACAGTAGGGATTAATATCAGTTGGGGGCTTGTTGCTTTCTTTGGGCAGCACTTTTCCTTTCCTGGGTACTGGATCTTAAACAGGCCCTATGTTAGAATGATGGCTCATAGTCAAAATATGTCTGGGTCCCCCTATCGTGGTGTAAATCTACAAGAGTTGCTAGAGGTAAACCTGATACCCTAGGAACCACTGTTCCACCTGATACTTGGCTTTATAATTTGGTCCCTTCAGGCTTGAGGTACCTTCTGAGATGGCGCACAATGTCTCCATTGAAAAGTAAGTGGAAACCACCAGAATTGTCAAACCCCTCTTCCTTTTTGGATGGGGGATGCTTAAAGGAATAAGGCCAATGAATGCCTTGCTGGGCAACTGCTATAGCTGGCCCAGAGGTATGTGTTCATTTTGCGCTATAGTCAACTTGAGCTCTCTTTCAAGTGGATCCTCTGCAGGTTGTTTCTTGTTTCCAAGATAGCTACCTGTACTGGCCTGTACTGCTTGATTAGTGTCCTGTCTCACAGAAGCAGCTCATGGTCCTCTGTTGAGCCCTCCCTGTTTAGAAGGATACTGTGGTGTAAAACCTATACAGGATCATAGCCATGCTTGGCCACAGCCTTGGTGGAAACAATGACAGGATTTTGGTCCTGAAAAATATTTGTTCAAAAGCTGGCAGATATTTGTCAGAACACATTCAAGGGACAACAGGGCAGACAGGGGCTGCTGAGAACCAACAGTGGTGGTTTCAGGTCGTTTGTACTGGGGTCTGTTATACTATAGCTCTGTAAACTCAGCCAAGAACATCTCTTTCCACACTTGACTATCAGAGTCGCATGGGCGAGCAGTTACTGGTTCCTCAGGGTCAGGGGCTCAGAAGTCAGCAGCCAACCAACAGAAACAATAACTTAATGTCCATCCAACTGTTTATCATTTTTATAAACAGAAAGTACTTTAATCACACAGCAGAACTAAACTACTCGGTTACATGAAATTAATATACCGGGTTGCAACTAAGTTACCTTACACAGTAAGGTACCCCACCCTACTGTTATCCTCCTATTATCTTCTTCCTAGCCTAGGGGCTCTCAGGCTAAACACTATGAGTTTAGGCAGGGATGACTAATGCTCTCACAGGTTAAATGTGTCTTAGCTTGCGTGCCAAAGGTTTCTGCATGCATTGTCTACTGTCCCAGTCCAGACTAAGCCCCACAATTTATCTGCTGATTATTGTAGCAGTTTCGGGTGTGCAGTGGATGTGGTCTAGGCTCCCACATTCATAGCAGCTGCTCCTCTCCTGTAGAGAGTTGCGCTTCCAACCTTTCTTATGATGAAGTTGCAGGGGTGTTCAGTGCTGTGGATTGGTGCAGCAGGACATCTTTGGGGACCCTCATGCCGTCTTCAGACACAGCTTTTGGTTTGGCAGTGGCAGCCTCCAGGGCAAATCCTTCATAGTGGTGTCTTTCTAGCAGTGGCATCCTTTGGGCTGATCAGGGTTTCCTGCTTCACGGGAGGTTCTGGTATGGCATGGTGAGCAAAAAAACGATGGATTTAGGCCCAGATCTCTGTACTGGGGTGAATGTATGACATTGTTCTGCATTCTGTCCATCAACTGTTGTTTTTGCATTTGTCACCCCGAGTGGGACGGGTTGCCCAGACGTGGGTCCCGTGCTCTCCATGCCACTGGAATCAAGCTATCCTGGCTGAAGAGGGGTGAAACCCCGAAACCGGTCCTAGGATGCTTGTTTCCAGTCCAGGGAGGACCTGGCTTGGCAGTTCGGGCTGGACTGTTCCCATGAGGCACAGGGTCAAGACTGATTTGCATATGGCTTGGTCCAAACTGGAATGGCATGGTGAGCAAAAAAACGATGGATTTAGACCCAGATCTCTGTACTGGGGTGAATGTATGACATTGTTCTGCATTCTGTCCATCAACTGTTGTTTTTGCATTTGTCACCCCGAGTGGGACGGGTTGCCCAGACGTGGGTCCCGTGCTCTCCATGCCACTGGAATCAAGCTATCCTGGCTGAAGAGGGGTGAAACCCCGAAACCGGTCCTAGGATGCTTGTTTCCAGTCCAGGGAGGACCTGGCTTGGCAGTTCGGGCTGGACTGTTCCCATGAGGCACAGGGTCAAGACTGATTTGCATATGGCTGGGTCCAAACTGGAATGGCATGGTGAGCAAAAAAACGATGGATTTAGGCCCAGATCTCTGTACTGGGGTGAATGTATGACATTGTTCTGCATTCTGTCCATCAACTGTTGTTTTTGCATTTGTCACCCCGAGTGGGACGGGTTGCCCAGACGTGGGTCCCGTGCTCTCCATGCCACTGGAATCAAGCTATCCTGGCTGAAGAGGGGTGAAACCCCGAAACCGGTCCTAGGATGCTTGTTTCCAGTCCAGGGAGGACCTGGCTTGGCAGTTCGGGCTGGACTGTTCCCATGAGGCACAGGGTCAAGACTGATTTGCATATGGCTGGGTCCAAACTGGAATGGCATGGTGAGCAAAAAAACGATGGATTTAGACCCAGATCTCTGTACTGGGGTGAATGTATGACATTGTTCTGCATTCTGTCCATCAACTGTTGTTTTTGCATTTGTCACCCCGAGTGGGACGGGTATGCCCCTGAGTGGGACGGGTATGCCCAGACGTGGGTCCTGTGCTCTCTATTCCACTGGAATCAAGCTATCCTGGCTGAAGAGGGGTGAAGCCCCAAAACCGGTCCTAGGATGCTTGTTTCTAGTCCAGGGAGGACCTGGCTTGGCAGTTCGAGCTGGACTGTTCTCGTGAGGTACAGGGTCAAGACTGATTTGCATATGGCTGGGTCCAAACTGGAATGGCATGGTGAGCGAAAAAATGATGGATTTGGGCCCAGATCTCTGTACTGGGGTGAATGCATGTCATTGTTCTGCATTCTGTCCATCAACTGTTGTTTTTGCTTTCAAGATTCTAGTTTGAGTCACAAAAGCTGCAGCACCAGCCTCTTAAGTTTGCTGCAACCGACGCATTCCATGAGATACTTGTTTTGGTACAGTCTTATACAAACTACATTAAACTGCACAGATTGGCTTGGGGGGAACCTTCTCGACACAGGGCACTCTGAGCAATCAGCTTTTCTATGTGCTTTCCACGCCCAGAGCACAACAGGCTTCTCCTGCCGGTCAGTATCTCATCCTGATAGTCCATGCACACTCCTACCTTCTCTCAGCAGGCAGGCTTCTAGGCACTTCGGGAGCTTCCCCAGCAGAAAGCAGAGACTGTTCATGTCCTTTCATCTCTAGAAGACTGGATTCCAGGTTGACTTCTGCCCTGGTGCCCAGCAGCTCTTTGAGTACCCTGGAGCACCCCCTTCCTTGGTCAAAAAGAATCTGAGACTGGAACAGAGTGGGATGGTTTGGCTCCACTTTCATACACATTATCCAAACTGTGGATCTACTGTTTTAAGATTTCATAACCGGTTTGGTTCTCTTTTATGTCCTTCTCAGGCTGCTCTCTAGATACAGTCTTTTGTGCAAAGTGATGGTTCTCACAGCAGGTAGCAATGGGGTTGTATCCAAGTAGGAGTACCCAAAACACTGGCACATTGAGTTTGAGGTCTCCCACCTGGCTGTCATCTGCGTTCCTGAAGCAATATTGGGAGGCAGACAAAAGGGTATGCCCTGCCTAGAAGTTTCCTCATCTTGAGCAACAGATACTACAGTGCCCCCCCCCCCCCCTCATCCCTGCCAATTAACAAATGTCAGTTGTTGGACTTGGCCCTTCCCTGACTTTGGCGCAAGCCTTAGCCAACCAGAAATCCCATTTCTAACATCAGTGTTCAGGAAACAATAACCTGCATGCCTTTACTAACACGTTCCTCATTGAAGTTTGTAAAGGTAACCCTCCCTCACTTTAGCATCCCCTGGTATGGTTATCTATAGACAAATCTATCACTTTCCCCACCCACCAGCTACAGGAATGTAGAAAATCCCCTTCCGCTGCCTGGAATAAGCTGTCCTCGTCATCTTATCATGTTAAAATCAGGGACGTCAAAAATATATCACACTGGCCTCAGTACTCATACAACCACACATACCTACTTACTACTTATTTTGCATGTACTACATACTTGGTGCACATACATGTATACGGAATGCCAGTGCAAAGTGCGTTTCACTTAACACAAGAACTTTACACAAGAAGAGCTAGCAAGCAAGCTTCTTTATACCATAGAAAAGGTCTGCTCACACTATAGTTGTGAAAGAATGCTATACACTACTGCCACCTCTGTGTGTGTGATTCACCCAGGGCTTGGCTAGCAGTCCAATGCCCACTATGAGTGCATGCTTCATGTCCCCTTCCAGGTCACACAGTAGGTTCTGGACTTTGCATTACCAGGGACAGGCTTAGGCCTCCGCACACAAGAGATTAGTGTGACGCCAGGGCTAAAACAGAAGTCCGGATACCAGATGCACATGCAGTTGGGCACATTCAGAGAGGGATAAATACATGTTGACAATGTAAAGGATATTTTTGTCCCAGCAACACCTCTCCCAGATGAGACTACCCAGACCTCTATTCTTTATTTTTTTATTTTTTTTAAGTTTGCGTTTATTGAAAACCAGAGGAAAAAGAACAGTAGTATAAGCAAAATAGGTCATAGTGAACAATTAAGATCATGTTAAGGGATAGGAAATGCAATGGTTACAATAAAATTTTTATGGAAGAGGGAGAAAAGATGGGAGAAAAAGAGGGGAGGGGAGAAGTAATATATTATTACAATACACAGATTGAGGAGAAAACGAACTATAAGATTAAACACTGTATGCAAAACAAGTATTCAATAAAGAGATATGGTTATATAATTACATCGACGTAAAAACAGTAACCTCTTACATTTTTAAAAGAAAAAGACAACAAGGTATGATCACGGCGGTTTACGGACATCATCTGGTGTGATCACAACAGTAGCATTAGAAATATAAAAAGAAGTGAACCTGGATAAATATGTGGTAAGTGGGAGCCACAGCAAATCTCTTTTAATTGCTAGTGAAATAGGGGTGACATAATTGGTATTGAGTCTGTGATGGAAATATATGGCGTTTCACCAGGCTTTAAAAGTAATTTTATCTGCATGCTTCCAGTTTGAAGTTATTAAATGTAAGGCTATAGCTAAAAATAAATCTAACAATTTCAAATTTGATGGTGATTGAGGCCAATGAGGTGACAAGGAACCTAAGAAAATATTAGATAAGGGAATATTAACTTTAAAAATCTTATTAATTTGAGACCAGACTGATTGCCAGAATTTATAGCTATTAGGACAGTCAAATAACATGTGTTTTAAATCAGCTTTTGAGCAGGGACAGAACCAGCAGGCAGATGAAGTATTAGAAGAGAAGGAAGCTAGTGTTGCAGGAGAGTATAGTAATCGTTGATAAACTAAATAAAGGGTTTGGGTAGTATTAGCAGCCCTTGAAGTTTTGTGAATCTTTAACCACAGTTTATCCCACATAGAAGTAGGCCAGCATTGTGATAAATCCCTTTCCCATGCCAATTCAGTCTTTGATTTATGCCGTTCTGGGGGCAATAGTAAGCACCTGTAAATAGAAGACGCAGAAGGGGAAGTATCTAATAAGGGAAATATTGTAGAAAATGTTATAGCCGGAAGAGTAGGGATAGATGGGAGTGTTAGAAGATAGTGCTTAAGAGAGTGAAGCAAAAGATTATATTGTGTTTTGAAAGAGTTAGGAAGAGAACATTTAGACTGGAGATCAGCAAAAGATAAAGGTTCATTGTTAATCAAGAGTTGAGAAATCCATGCCAAATCCTTGGACCTCCATGATTTCCAGTAAAAAGTAAGATTTTTGATACGTAGTAATTTATTATGCCAAATGGGTTGTTGAGATAACGAGGTGGAGGAAGGGTAAGAAGATGGTAGGAGAGGAGTTAAAAGTTTAGGAGTATGAGAAATAACAGAAGAGCGCAAAGAGGAGATATTAGTAGTGAATGCAAGAGTTTCTTGAAGGTCAAAAGGGAAAGTGATAGATTTGTCTATAGATAACCATACCAGGGGATGTGTAGAGAGATCAGAAGAGATCCAACGGGAGGCTTGTTTTAGAGAACAGGCATAATGATAAGATTTAAAGTCAGGGAACTTAAGGCCTCCATTAAGTTTATCTTTTTTTAGAGAGGAGCTATTCGAGAGGGTTTGTTTTTCCAAGGAAACTTTAGTAGAAGCGAGTCGATTTTCTTGAAATAATATCCTGGAATGAGTACAGGAATCATAGAGAGAGAATATAGAATGAGGGGGGTAAGCATCATCTTCATCGAATCTACTCTACTCCACCAAGAGAGAAAAAGAGGGTGCCATCTAGTAATTGTGTCATTTAGTGTTTTGATAATGTGGTCAAAATTTAATTTTAAAGTCTCTGAAATAGTCGAGGAAAACCATAGTCCTAAGTATTTTAATTTAGAAGGTTGCCAGGAAAATCCAGTTTGAAGGAAATAGTGTTTAAGACATAAATCATTAAGGGGCAAAACTTCACATTTATCTCGATTGAGGCAATATCCTGATAACTGAGAAAAAGTATCAACTTGATGGAGAAAGGGGGGGAAGAGAAGTGTCCGGGTTAGAACAGTATAAATGGATATCATCCGCGTAAACAGACATTTTAACTTGATGCGGGCCTAGTTGGAAACCTGTGAGCAGAGTATCCTGTCTAATTTTAGTTAAAACAGGTTCTAGTGCAACTACAAACAATAAAGGTGATAGAGGACAACCTTGACATACCCCTCTAACCCCTTCGCTGATAGGCCTTCCCCCCACCGTGCTAAGCCTTTTTTTGGCTATTTGGGGTAGTTTGCGCTTAGGTCCCTGTAACTTTTTATCCACATAAGGTATCCATACCAAATTTGCGTCCTTTTCTTCCAACATCCTGGCAATTCTAAAGGTACCCAGGGTTTGTGGATTCCCCTGGAGGGGACCCAGAAGTTAGCCAAAATACAGCTAAATTGTGGGGTTTTTGGGTAAATCGGTAAAAAGTGCTGTAAATGAAAGCGTCTGGGTTTTTCCCTACAAATGGTATCAAAAAAGGGTTTGTGGGCTGAAATCACCATTTTCCCAGCATTTCAGGAATGACAGACTTTTGTCAGAAAACCAAAATATTTTACACAGTTTTGGCATTTTTCTGAGACATAGCATATTTTTGCTATTTTGTGTGCTTTCAACCTCCTTCCAGTAAATGGTAGACATGGGTATGAAAGCAATAATGGATCCTGGGAAGCTATACATTTTTTTAAAGCAGACAAAATTCTGAATTCAGCAAGGGGTCATTTGGGTAGATCCTTCAAGGTTTCTTGATAGAAACTAACAGTTAAATATAGGAAAAATTGAAACTTAGTTGAAAAAAACAGCCTTTTGTGTCAACGTTTTTACCTGTAACTTCTTCTAATTATGACAGCTCTTTGAAAGCAATATACCGTTACATCCGCTGGACCTTACTGGTTGTGGGGATATATAAGACTTGTAGGTTCACCAAGAACCCGACGAACCCAGAGCCAAAAACTGAGCAGCAACTTGCAATGGTTTGTACCGGGAATATAGCAATTATTGTCTGAAAATGTATACATGGAAAAATCGGTATGAAAGACACCTATGTATTTCTGAAATGGGAATAAAATATAGAATTTACAAACAGTAGATATTTGCCCATTTCCAAAATTGGGAATACTCATACTAGCATGAGAATTATCGCTCATTTTTCAAAATTACTTCTTTTTTACACATTGTCTTTCATTTGGAAGGCAGAAATGTATCAAAAGTCAATACAAATCTGAATTACCCCAAGTCTCTCGATAAAAATGGTACCTCACTTGTGTGGGTAGGCATAGTGCCCAAGACAGTAAACGGCTCAAAGCGCAACGTGAACACACCACATTTTCACAATGAAAAATTACCCTTTGTTTGCAAAGTGCCTAGCTGTAGTTTTTGAACCCTAGCTCTGCCGGCACCTCGGAAAACCTAGCAAACCTATACATTTTTGAAAACTAGACACCCAGGGGAATCCAGGATGGGGTGACTTGACTGGCTCTCACCAGGTTCTGTTATCCAGAATCCCTTGCAAACCTCACAAAATGTCAAAAAAACATATTTTCCTCACATTTCTGTGGTGGAAAGTTCTGGAAGTGTGGATCCACAAATTTCCACCCACCCCGCGTTCCCCAAAGTCTTCAGAGAAAAATGGTACCTCACTTGCGTGGGTAGGCCTAGTGCCCGCCACAGGAAACGGCTCAAAACACAACGTGGACACACCACAATTTCACAGTGAAAAATCACCCTTTTTTGGCAAAGTGCCTAGCTGTAGTTTTTGAACCCTAGCTCTGCCGGCACTTAGGGAAACCTAGCAAACCTATACATTTTTTAAAACTAGACACACAGGGGCTTCCAGGCAGGTACGGCTGGCGTGGATCCCCCAACGTTTCCTTACCCAGAATCCCCTGCAAACCTCAAATTTAGCTGAAAAAATCTCTTTTTTCACACATTTTTGTGTGGGAAAGTTGTGGCATCACCGGGTTGACACAAATTTCCTACCACCCAGCATTCCCCTGGTTTCCCGATAAATATGGTGCCTCACTCGTGTGGGAGGCCCAAGTACACGTGGCAGACAAAGGCCCAAAACGTATTGAGGCGACATCAAAATTGTCTATCTCAAAATAACCTGGTTTTGCCAGGGGGTCACCTGGGTTTTTGGCCCCGTGCTCGGCGGCCATCAAGGGAAACCTACCAAACACACACATTTCTGAAAACTAGAAACCGGGGGAATTCCAGGGAGGTAGGGCTTGCGTGGATCTCCCAACGTTTCCTTACCCAGAATCCCCTGCAAACCTCAATTTTAGCTGAAGAAATTGCTTTTTCCGCACATTTTTGTGTGGGAAAGTTGTGGCATCACCGGGCTGACACAAATTTCCTACCACCCAGCATTCCCTCAGGTCTCCCGATAAAAATGGTGCCTCACTCGTGTGGGAGGCCCAAGTACCTGCGACAGGCAAGGGCCCAAAACGTATTGAGGCAACTTCAAAATTGCCTATCACAAAACATTTTGGGCCCTTGCCTGTCACGGGTACTTGGGCCTCCCACACGAGTGAGGCACCATTTTTATTGGGAGACCCGGGGGAATGCTGGGTGGTAGGAAATTTGTGTCAGCCCGGTGATGCCACAACTTTCCCACACAAAAATGTGCGGAAAAAGTGATTTTTTCCAGCTAAATTTGAGGTTTGCAGGGGATTCTGGGTAAGGAAACGTTGGGGGATCCACACAAGCCATACCTTCCTGGAATACCCCGGGTGTCTAGTTTTCTGAAATGTGTGTGTTTGGTAGGTTTCCCTAGATGGCCACCGAGCACGGGGCCAAAAACCCAGGTGACCCCCCTTGCAAAACCAGGTTGTTTTGAGATAGGCAATTTTGATGTTGCCTCAATATGGTTTTGGGCTCTTGCCTGTCGCGGGTACTTGTGCCTCCCACACGAGTGAGGCACCATTTTTATTGGGAGACCTGTTGGAACGCTGGGTGGTAGGAAATATGTGTCAGCCCGGTGATGCCACAACTTTCCCACTCAAAAATGTGTGGAAAAAGTGATTTTTTTTCAGCTAAATTTGAGGTTTGCAGGGGATTCTGGGTAAGGAAACGTTGGGGGATCCACTCAAGCCATACCTCCCTGGAATCCCCCGGGTGTCTAGTTTTCAGAAATGTGTGGGCTTGGTAGGTTTCCCTAGATGGCTGCCGAGCAAAGGGCCAAAAACCCAGGTGACCCTCCCCCTTGCAAAACCAGGTTGCGTGGTGATAGGCAATTTTGATGTCGCCTCAATACATTTTGGGCCCCTGCCTGTCACGGGTACTTGTGCCTCCCACACGAGTGAGGCACCATTTTTATCGGGAGACCCTGGGGAACGCTGGGTGGTTGGACATTTGTTTCAGCTCGGTGATGCTGCTAATTTCCCACAAAAAATGTGTGGAAAAGGTGATTTTTCCAGCTAAATTTGAGGTTTGCAGGGGATTCTGGGTAAGAAAACATTGGGGGATCCATGCAAGCCATACCTCCCTGGAATACCCCGGGTGTCTAGTTTTCAGAAATGTGTGGGTTTGGTAGGTTTCCCTAGCTGGTCACCGAGCTCGGGGTCAAAAACTCATTAGACCCCCCTTGAAAACCAGGTTGGTTTGTGATAGGTAATTTTGATGTCACCTGACTAGGTTTTTGGCCCTTGCCTGTCGTGGGTACTTGACCCACCCAAGCGAGTGAGGTACCATTTTTATCGGGAGACCTGGGGGAATGCTGTGTAGAAGGAAATTTGTGGCTCCACGCAGATTCCAGAAATTTCCCACAACAGAAATGTGAGTAAAAAAAACCCACATTTTCCATTTATTTAGGTTTGCAAGGGATTCTGGGTAGCAGAACCTAGTGAGAGCCAGACAAGTCACCCCATCCTGGATTCCCCTTGGTGTATAGTTTTAAAAAATGTACAGGCTTGCTAGGTTTCCCTTCGTGCCACCTGCGCTAGGGCCCAAAATCCACAGGTAGGCACATTGCTAAAAAAAAGTTGGAGCCTAGTGGGCTTTCTGCTGCCCTGGGGGAGAATCGGAAGAGGGGTGTTCACCCTAATATGCCCCCAAGTGGCGCAGAAATACTGTGGCTATTTTTTTATGGGGGCATTGGTATGACCATTTTGGGCAGCCCCCACCCCAATGCATAAAAAAAGTCTGCGTACTCGCTGGCGCCTAGTGGGCTTTCTGCCGTCCCAGGGGGCAGATCAGGGGTCACTGCCCCATCTGCCCTCCCGGGGGGCAGAAAGACTGGAATTTCTCTGGGGGTGGGGTAGGGGTATTGTCATGCCCATTTTGGGCAGACCATACCCCTACACGAATAAAACAAAAAAATCCCTGGTTTCTAGTGGGCTTTCTGACCCCCTGGGGGGCCAGATTGGGGGCTACAGCTCCCATCTGCCTCCCGGGGGGGGCAGAAAGACTGTCATTTTTGTGAGGGGTGATAGGGGCATTGGCGTGCCTGTTTCGGGCAGCCCACACCCTATAGAAAATTGCGCAAAAAGAAATCCCTGGCATTTAGTGGGCTTTCTGCCCCCATCAGAAAGGCTGTAATGGTGGCAGGGGGGGGTGGGGGCATTGGCATGCCAGTTTCAGGCCCTAAAAACAAATGCGCAAAAAATATCCCTGGCGTCGAGTGGGCTTTCTCCCCCCCCAGGGGGGCCGATTGGGGGCTACTGCCCCCATCTGCCCCCCCAGGGGGAACAGAAAGCATGTAATGGTGGTGGGGGGTGGGGGCATTGGCATGCCCATTTTGGGCAGGCCCACCCTAAAACAAATTGTGCAAAAAAAATACCTGTAATTTAGTGGGTTTTCTGCACCCGGGGGGCAGATTGGGGGTTACTGCCCCATCTGGAAAGGCTGTAATGGTGGTGGCTGCCCGAAACGGGCACGCCAGTGCCCCCACCCTAAAATAAATTGTGCAAAAAAACATCCCTGGCGTTTAGTGGGCTTTCTGACCCCCGGGGGGCAAATTGGGGTCTACTGCCCCATCTGCCCCCCGGGGGCAGACAGGCTGTAATGATTGCAGGGGGTGGGGGGCATGGGCATGGCCATTTTGGGCAGCTCCCACCCTTATTTATATATCCTAAAAAAAATCCTTGGTGTCTAGTGGGCTTTTTGCCCCCCCCTGGGGGGGCAGATTGGGGGTTAATGCCCCCATCTGCACCCGGGGGGGGCAAAAAGTCTAAATTGTACCAAATTTATTTGGGGGAGCAAAGGCCCTTGCCCAAGGGGCCGCTCCCCTACTAGTGTCTAGTGGGTGGATCCCTGCTTGGGGATCACCCTCCTGGGGTGATCCCCAAGCAGGGATCTATTGGGGGAGGGGTACCATTGGAAAGGAGAGATTCTCCCCTTTCCAACGATACCTCGCCTGTCTTTCTACGTGCTCAGGGTGCTGAGATAGCCCCCTGAGCACGTAGAAAGGGAAACTGAAATGAGCCTCTTGGCTCATTTCAGTTTCACTGAAATGACGTCAGCGCGACGTGCTCGCCGATCGTCATTTCAGGGAAACCAAGGGGGGGGGGGGGGGCTCGGGAGCTGGGGAAGCTCTTCCCCCAGCTCCCGAGGCTCTGAGGGTGTAAAGGGAATCCCTCTGGTGTCCGCACCAGAGGGATTTCCCGGGCCATGTGTAATGATGGCCGGGAGGCGTCATGAGCACACGCCCACCGTGTCTCATGACGGCTTCCGGCTGTCATGTGCACAGAAGGGGCTAGAGAGAGAAAAGTAATCTGAGGTTCTACCATTGGCAAAAATAGAAGCATTGGGACCAGAATATATTAAAGAAATTAATTTAGGAAGAAATCCTATCCATTTTAAAGCATGAAACATAAATTCCCAACCAATCCTATCAAATGCTTTTTCAGCATCTAGTGCTATAGCAGCGAGCAGGTAATCTAGGGAAGAGGCCTTGCTAAGAACGTTGAAAAAGACTGTAGACTTGTCAGAGGATAGTCGACTTTTTACAAAGCTGGATTGTTCTGGTCCAATGAGTTCAGGTAAGATAGGGTCGATGTGTAATGCCAGGATTTTTGCAAAGATCTTATAGTCTGTATTCACTAAAGAAATGGGACGATAACTTTTACATAAAGAAGGATCTTTATTGTCTTTTAGGATTAAACAAATCATGGCTTCCTGAAAGGTGCCCTGGGATGATCCATTTATAATAAAGGAGTTAAATAAAAGAAGAAGATTTGGAAGAAGGAGCTTAGAGAAGTGTTCATAAAACTCAATAGTAAATCCATCAGGTCCAGGTGTTTTACCCCGTCGTAGTACTGAAACAACGTGGGACATTTCTGCCAAAGTGATATCAGTTTCTAGTGAATCAAAATCAATATGTTGAGAAGGAGGAGAGTTAATAGATTGAAAATAAGAGGATAGATTAGATTGAAGTGGTTGCGTCTCAGGAGTACAAAGATTTTTGTAGAAGGAGACAAATTCATTTAGTATATTTTCGTCTTTAAAAAGTGTATTTCCAGTAGAATTTTGCAAAGATTCTATTCTAGTTCTGTCTCGCCCTGTTTTTAAGTAATTAGCCAATAGCTTCCCCATTTTATTTTGACCCCCGTAGTAACGAGACCTACTCTTTAGGAGATAAGAAGAAGCAGCCTCTGTGGATAATTTAAAAAAAATTAAGTTTAGCATCAATAAGAAGAGGATTCTGTGTTGGAGTGATAATAAGTGTATTCCAGTTTTTTATTTTTTGTGAGTAATTGAGTCGACTGTTTTTCAAAACCTTTTTTCTTTTGAGAAACAAAATTGATTATGAAGCCTCTCGCAGCTGCTTTAAAAGAATCCCAAATCATGGTGGGAGAGGACTTCGGAGTTATATTAATAGCGAAAAATTCTGAAGCAAAAGAGCTGAATTGGCTAGAAAAATTAGGCTCTATAAGTAATTAATTTTTAAAACGCTATCTACCAGCACATGGGACAAAAGGTATTAAGTCAAAATCGACAAAAACCGGGGCATGGTCTGATATTAAAATAGAACCTATCTTAGAGTGGAGGACATGTTGAGCTAAAGACTTACTTAAAGAGAGATAGTCAATACGGGATTGTGATTGGTGTGGGGGTAAAAAATAGCTGTATTCTCGAAGATCTGGGTGACAGTCTCCAAATATCAACTAGGGATTTACGACGTATGGTAGAGGCGAATTGTGAATGCATTTTAGTGTTTACAAATTTAACTGGGGAGTTTCTATCTAAAATGGGGTCATGAATTTGATTGCAGTCACCACCAAAAATAATATAGTTATCATCAAGCGAAAGTAATTTATCAGAGATTTGCAACCATAAAGTTTTATCAACAGAAACTGGACCATAAACATTAAACAAACCTAACTGTATGTTATCTACAAGTAATTTAACAATAACCCAACGACCATCAGAGTAAGCTTCTTGATGAACAACTGAAACATTAAACTTTTTATGACAAAGAATCAAAACACCGTTTTTCTTACCAAAAGCCGGAGAAGAAAAATCATTGCCCACCCAACATTTCTTTAATTTAGAAGCTTCAGCATCAGACAAATGAGACTCTTGTAGTAGAGCAGTGTCAGTTTTTAACTTAGCTAAATGAGACAATACTCGTCTTTTAATAGGGTTACCTAATCCATTAATATCCCATGTAGTAACTCTGAATTTAACTGGAAGGAAATAAAATAATCAACCATTGAGCATACAGTATAATAATCAGTCTTATATTTGAGAATAGTTAATAAAAATAGACCAATGGAACTAACAAAAGTGAAACATTGAGAAACAATTGCAAAAACACGATCAACAGTAAAAGCTATATGAGAGCAAAACAGTAAGGAAAAAGGAGAAATTTGCAGATAAGAGGATAAAAAAGAGAAACAAGAAAGAAAACAGGATAAAGGAAAAGAAAAGAGTTGTATAAAGAAGGGGAAAAGAAGAAAAAGAGGAAAAGGAGGAAGAAGAAAAAGGATGAATGAAAGAACAGTAAAAGAAGACAGTACATATCAGTTAGTACAAAACGGGGATACAAGTGAATACAAAATGATTGACGACTGCAATACATACCTTTTGAGGCGACACAAAAAGAAAAATACGTGGAGTGGTGACACGAAGGAGAAGGTGACACCACGAACCAGGGAGGAGGCACCACAACGGGGATTCATGAGAACAAGTAGGAAACGAACTCAAAAACATGTCAAAAAGGAACACCTGCAGAAATATAGGAGAAGCAAAAAATAAAAACAAATGATAAGACAAATGCTAACAGGAACCTGCAAAAAGAAACAAGATAAGTCAAAACGATTCAAGACATAATATCAAAAAAAGAAAAGGAGTGAGTCAAGGCCTGGAAGATGATGAGGAAGAAGAAGGACCAGAAGTTTCCATAGATGTGTTGGAGTGCAGGTGAATACATTTCTTCAGATCAGCTGGATCATCAAAAGTAGAAGTGGTTTTTTTGGAATGTAACTTTAAACAAACATGGATGAAATAGTTCATAGCGTGCTCCGAGGGTATTTATGGCTGGACGAAGATCAAGGAATTCTTTCAGTCGCTTGGCTGTTGCTGAGGAGACATCTTGTGAAATAAATAATTTAGAGCCTAACGAAGCAAGTTGTTTTTTGTGTTTGGCTGCATTGAAGACTAGCAACAAATCAGTAAATTGCAAAAATAGAAAGATTACACCTCGCAGTTTCGAAGGAGCAGATGACGAAGATAGGCGGGGACCCAGCCTGTGTGCTCAAGCTTGTAGATGGAGGGCGGTCGAGAAGCTTTATCAAAATATTATTGAAGAAGTTGACGGGGTCATTACCCTCTAATCTTTCGGGAAGACCATATAAACAAAGGTTATTGCGTCTGTTCCTGTTTTCAAGGTCTTCTGCTGATTTTTTTCAGTGTGAGGACCTCTCTCTTCAAGGCAGACACTTTAGTAGGTAAAGACTGTAAGCCTTCGACATGTTGTTCCGCTGTGATGATGCGGGATTCCATAGATGCCCATTTAGAGTCCAACACTTGTAAGCGAGAGTTAGTTTCCTCAATGAATGGGCGCAGAGAGCGAATTTCCTCAAGAACCATTTCCAAAGAGACTGGAGAGGTAACCTTTGGTGGAGAAGGAGGGTCTTGTTTGAGGCGTTTGTTGGCAGAGGATGGAGTCTGCGCTTTAATTGAAGACGTTAGTGAAATCGTCGTTTTGGAGGATTGTGACATTTTAGTTGTATCGTGAAACGAATAAATTGTAGGAGGTGAGACTGAGACAGGAGCGTGTGCGGTGTATCTCTTGCTAGTGAAAAGCAACTTCTTAGTCCTGCCCATAAGGCAAAGGAAGAAAGAAATTCCGTCAAGTTAAGAGAAATCACCAATAGACCAACACAGCCAGTCAGAAGATTCCAGAATGTAGTGCGTAGGCGCACATAGGATATTGTTGAGGAATAATAAAATCACATCCAGACCAAATGAGCAAGGAATGACCTTAGGATATTAGATGCAGCATAATGTTGAAGTCAAAGTAATGAAAAAGACATCATACTTGAGGAGAGATAAAAAGAATTCAATGTTTGGAAAAACAAAATGGTGGCCGTAAAGATGCTGCAGGGGTTGAAGAAATTAATATCCAAATGGAGAAGAAACAGGCATTTTTCTTAAAGAAATCCACTCAGGGGGACTTCCGATTTAAAAAACGCACAGTTTCCATGAGAAAATCGCGCTGGAGCGGAGAAAAATGCTGCGGCTGCTCCTGTCACATGCGGAGCTCGGAGTTCAGGTGGCCATCTTGTCCAGTGCCGGGCGCGCTCCCAGACCCCTATTCTACCATTCGGGAGTTCTGGTTGTTGGATCGGCAAAACTGATGGGAAAGTCTATCTACATTCCCATGATTTATGCTGGCTTTGTGCTCTGCTGTGACATTTAGCCCTTGTAATGAAATAGACCATCTCAACATCTTGGGGATTCTCACTCATTGTTGCCATCAACCACCTCAGTGGAATATGATCTGTTTGGATCCAAATTGGTATCAAACAAGGTTCAAATCTATGCTGTTGTAAAGTGTTCTTTTTCATTGGCAGCTCAGTACAGTTCCCTTAGAAGCAGCCTGCGACTGATAAGCACCACTCGAAGCTCTCTATCTTTGTCACCAAGTTGAGCGAGAACCTCTCCTATTTCTTTATCTGAGGCTTCAGTCTGTATAATGAAGGGCTGACCATAGTCAGGTACCTTCAACACTGATGCATTTCATGGTGCTACCTTCAGGGCCTCAAAGGTCTTCCTATATTCTGCAGTGCAAATCACTTGCTGCTTCTTAGATATCCGAGCTCTCAAGGGCATCATTTCTTTGACAGTGGGCCACAAATGTAATTAACTATCCAGTAAGCCCTAAGAAAACTCTTGCTCTATTATTTGTGGTGGAAACTTTCACTTCAACACTGACTACACCTTAGCATCCAACGTGTGGATCTTCCTGATGCCCACCTGATGTCCATGGTGAACTACAGAGAACTACCACCCCTGACACTTGGTTGATGGTTAGTTTTACTCTCTGCCTCATTACCATTAGCTGTTCTTGAAGCTTCAGGTGGTCCCTCCCCCATCCCACAAATTGCCAAAGATTGGAGTGTTGTGCGGGTAGGCAAAGCAGAACTCTTCAAGCCATGAGATAGCATAGCTCACTAGGTGCTGAAAAGTGGCAAAAGCATTCTTTAGCCTAAAAGCATGAACTTAAACTGGTACAATCCTGCTTGCCTAGAGAATGGAGTGTTCCCATTATCACTAGACGGTATTGTGATCTGCCAATAGCCACTGGCTAGATCAAAGGCACTCAAGAATCCGCAGTTCTGAGATGGTCCATTAGCTCCTCAGTTCTGGGAATCAGGTGTGAATCTGTCTTGGCCCGGTAGTTCACACAGAAGAACAATGATGTGGGTCCTTGCTTGGGTACGTACCACTAAACTTGCCGAAGGAGTACTGGAATTCTCAGTTATTCCCAATTCCAACAGCTTGACAACGGCTGCCTTTATACACTCATGGACTGGTCAAATATCCAGCAAACCTTGGTCTGGAGTTTCAAGCTATCCCCCATGTATGTCATATACATAGACTGGTGTCAGCCCAGAAGTCAGTGAAAAGAGTTGGGGTATCGACCCCATTCCTCTCTAGACTCCCTTTGCTGCTCGGATGTCAGTTCATTCTTCACATCGCTGTGCACTAAATGATTCACTATTTTCTATATTCTGATTGGTACGCTGTGCAAAAGTTGTTGGCCACATCTGCTTGTTCAAACATCTCTTTCATGTGTGAGGACATAAAGTTTGTTACCTAGTCAGAAATGTGTCTTAGAAAATCCAATCCTAGAAAAGTTGCCTTAGAGCAATGCCTAATTCGTGCTGGCGTTTGGCCAATGATTGGCACATGCACTTATTTATGACAGTCCACCACATAGTGGCACAGTCTATTATTAAGAGCTCATCAACAAAATGTTCAATATGCTTTAAAAAAATTATTAAACCAGCAGGACCGGCCATCCTTGCAGCTTGAGGTGACCTGGAATAGTCCAAACTTTACACTTGTGTTTGTTGGTTAGTATTTGGCAGTGTGGGCAGGGACAGTTTGTGATGAAACCCCTGGATGCCTCCTGAGAAATACCTTGAGCCCTGGCATTTCTATTTTTACAAACTAAGCACTGCCTTAGAATGCCCTAAAAGAACTATCCCAGTTGTGCTCCTCAGAGGTACAGCCTCTGGATACCTTGTATTATGAACCACCGCAATCTAGATTCTGAGGGGGCTTGAAACAGACCAACCATGTCAATGCCCTCTCACTTGAATGGAACACCTGCCACTGACAGTGGAACTAATGGTTCCTTTCCCTTTTCTCATGACTTACCACTCAATTGCCAAGTAGGATCGGTTCTATTGAACCTGTCTGTGTATCAGTGGCTATTGTAGCAAAGAGCCCAAGCTATCCTGGTTCTTTCTGATACCCAAAAGTACTGCAAAGAGCATTTTGTGGCCCAGCTAGCTCCTTCAGGGTTCATAGGCTCCCTATATAGCAGTCAAACATCCATGCTAACATAATGTCTTCCAACTACTTCCTTGCTGACTTGTTCCTGGGCTTCCAGAGTCTCATAACTTGTGCCTGATGGAATTCTTCCCCCCAGGTAGTTAAACTCAGGGGTGGCTGGGTATCGCTGCCTGCGCACACTTGTGATATCAAAGGAATTAATAAATATGGCTAAAACATGAGCATTCTATGGTGCTCCAAAAGGAGAGGCAGCTACCTGACAACCCCCAAATGAGCCAACAGGCTTTTAACAGAAGAAACGCCCTCAAGCACACAACTCCAACCAGCCCCGTGTATCTACATCATTAGTCCATCTTTTAATATGATCTTCATGCTTCCAGTAGTCGGGCTCTGAGCCTTTATTTGTCCAAATACCACACTTAAACCCCTGTTAGGCAACACATGTTCTGTCGAGACAGTGTATCCCCCATGACTTCATAATGAATCATGGCCCCAAAGTGCCAGAGAGTACTTCAGTGGGCGATACTTTATCTCAACAAAACACTTGTTGGCTAAAAGGTTTTAAGTGTGATAAGTGTACAAATAAAGGCTCAGATCGTTTCTACTGGAAACTGGAAGTATTTTAAAAAATCACATTAAAAGATGGACTATTGATATAGATACACTGGACTGTTTGGATTTGTGTGCTTGAGGGCTTTTCTTCCCTCCAGGGTGGGTCATCCAGCAGCTAATAAACCCTGTTGGTCTGGTGGTGACCCAGACTCCATCACCTGTTCTGCATCAGGTGTCTCATCCTCCTCTGCTTCAGGAGCAAGAGCGATGGGAGCCACTGCCTGTGCCTTCTCAGAGTCTGCTCTTATTTTCTCACTACCTTTCTTTGTTCCTTGCAAATCTGGGATGGTCTGAGACTGACGTTTAGCCTGTGCTCTGGTCAACATAGCGGATGCTGTCCAAAGCATATAGACTTCTAGTCCTAGTGGTAAATCAGGGGGGAACAAAAACCCCTGCCCCTTGGACAAACGCTGGTATTTCCACGCTCCACCAGAGTGGTTGGGTAGGCATTTGTACCTCTTTGGCCACCCGCCAGGGACAGATGGGGTAGTATACCGGACTTTAGCAGGTCTGACTGGTGAATCTGCAGAACTGCTGGATCACTGGTTTAAGTATCTCACACATATTCATCATTACGTTTTCACTTTTCTTCACTCACGTCGCAGTAGCTTTTCAAAGATACCCTGGCAAAAGCCATGACACTTGTGTAGGTCAACGGGCTGAAACATGTGGGTCATTTTCTAGTGCAGCAGCCTCTAATGTCGGCAGTTGCACTACCCACTTGCTGTTTTAATCCTTGCACTAGGTAGCAACAATAAACAGCATTAGGCTAACTTCGTAGCTAGTTTTAACCACTGTCTACCCAGCACTGCACTCCCTCTACTACACATGGCTCTCACATTGGGTTTTATGGCCACCCCTCATATTAAAAAAATCCCTGAGCTCCTCTCTCGCAGTGAGGGAATTGTAGCCCGCATCACGACTAGGCTCGTGAAGCGAGGAGGCATCCCGATGATGAAGCATGACACCTCTGGTGTGTGAGGAAATTCCCCCCCTCTGCTTTAGCATAGTCGGCTCCACACACACATTCGCTCTGAGTGACCTGAGGGCTCTTTGTGTGTTCTATAGCAGTAATACGGGGAGTTTGCCCTTGCTGGTCCCTTAAACCTCCTCAGGCCCCCCTTTTGTGTTTCTAGGGAACAAATCATTGCTCAAGAGATATCCAGCACCTTGCTTTTATTTCTAACCCCCACATTGACCATAGCCAATGTGCCATTTATTTCTACCTCATCTCGGGAAAGTCAGTACTCCATGTCATCCCCACTGGCTATGAGAACCATATTCCTGTGTTTGATATATTACCTTTCAGCTGTATAAGCATCTGTATTACTCTGGGCAAGAACCTTCCTCCCATTGATACCAGCTTCCAACACAAACCCCATGGTATTTGGATGAACTTGCTTTAGGACATCTGGGTTCCTTTCCCAAATGTCTGTTGCTACTAGGTTGAGTGCCATGGGACCAAAGTCGGGGTTATTGGAATTATGTGGCAGGGAGCACCAAATCATGTGGCACATTTTTTAATACTATTGCTTCAATATTTTGTCATTTTTAAACATGGTAATACTGTTTGGGCAAAGATTTCATGAACAACCAAATACAGTAAAAAGCAACCAAAAGATGACCAATTAACTTTTGCAAAGGGTCTTCCCCGGTGTGTGAACCCATGTCACCACGCTTTTTATAACTTTTGATCCATTTCCGCAAAAAAAATGTTGTTAAAATCTGCAGATGATGGAATATGTGGCAAATGCGACAAATCCATAATTATGCGAAAAATGCAGTGGGATCACAATTCCAGTTGCCCTGCCCATAGTCAACACACCCGCTATAAAGAGTTCAGCTATTACACGGCCCATCACCTGGCAGGGTCTCTTGTAGTGCCCCTCCTTGTGACACCTATAACAAGTAATCGCTTTGGGCTTGTAATAACCTTTGTTTCCTCCCTTATCCTTGTGTTCCTTACTTGGAACCCATTCACTTTTTACCTGTGACCATCATTGTAACCATGGGAATTGGCATGGCCCTTACCCTCAGGTTGGACCCAGTCTGTTGAGTGTTCCTCTGTTGCTTTGGCTTAGATGTTGATGTTCCTGATATTCGTGAACCCTGATGCATTACATATGCAAAGAACATGGTAGGTGCCACCACTATTTTAGGTGTTGCTCCGCACCCGAGGCATGGACAGTAATGCAGTGCCCAGTATAAGGACACGCTTGGTGTGCCTCTCCAGGTCACAGACCGGTCTGGTCCTTGCTGTACCAGGGGCAGACCTACACCTCTCTGCAAATGCCAGATTAGCGTAGACACCAGAGCCAAAGGGAAAGTCAGGATACCTGTTTCATAGACAGTCGGGCACTCAAGGCAGGGGTTCACATCCATTCACCATGCTTGGGATATTTCTGTCCCAAAAATACTTATACCATACTCTATATAAAATGTTAGCTGTTGCAAGCTACCTAAAGTATTTTAGTAGGGATTAGGGGCACACACTTTAATATACAGAAACTGGTAAGCCATTGGGTTTTTCAACAAATAAATATATACATTGAGTACACATTTCAAGTGAGATTCCAGGGTTCGGGGTATTTTAAAATAGACTCTAATGTTAATGTTTCTTGTTACTTTCCTCTTAGAATGAAGCCCCTGTGTGGAAAAAAATATAGTGTACGCAAATGCGTCAAAACTTGGGAGGAACTTTAAAGGGCATTCAAGAAATGTTTACAGAAATTCATGGCTATTGTTACTTTTTATATATTGTTTTGCATTATATGAAGCTGAAGATATGTCTGCGACTATATGCAAGGTAAATATGCAACCAAAGGGACACCTCAGGTAAACAGCGGGGAGTGCCACAAAGACATCAGGTATTGACCCTACTGATGGCAAAACATCATTTGTTGATTCATCCTGAGATGTTTAAGATGGTGTCAAGCAGGTGCTGAGATTGTACAGAGCATGCAACTTTGCAACTTAGGTCTTGCTCAAGGCTTCAGTGATGCACTAGTCATCCTCAGCAGGCGTACTGTACAGGAATTGTCCCCAGATTGTGGTTCATGAGTAAAGCACATGGTGAACGTCAGAAGTCTGGTCATCCACCATGCATAAAACACCCATTTGCAATGGGCAATGGAGAAAAAATCATTTTAGATAATCAAGGTAAACATTGCAGGTGACATGAGTTATGGCCTGTTTTGTGTGCATTGCTTACCATAACTGGTGAAGTTCTACGATTTTCACATGTGAGCCAGAACCATAACTCCGTTTTTAATAGTGGTTTTGTCACCGGATATATATTAGGCGCCACTGCATAAAAATAAATCTGTCACTTATTAGTTACCACTGAGCAAAGGTCAAATTCCTCTTACAGGATATCTCATCAAGAAAAAAACGGACAAGCTAAGAAAAGATATAAGATGGTTCTCGCAGGACAAAATATATCCATACCTTGCTAGTAACTACTTTCAAGAAGGACAACAAGAACAAGGTCAGTATAATCAATGGCCCAATAGGCAAGATAAAATACTCACCTTCTCAGATACTAACTCGTCAGACTCAGATTATGAAGGACATGGGATGGGGGAAAGATCTAGCGAAAGAAATCCGAGAGGACATTATACAGAACAATATCAAAGAATACAGTCACCCTCACCTTTTTTACAGAGAGGGAGAGGCAGGACAAAATTTCCGAGGCCAGAGAGAAATTTGTACCGACCGATAGACCCTCCACATCCGCAGCCTTATATGCAGAGAAGAAACCAGCAATATTGGAAATCATAGGGAAGCCCAAAGATCAGGCTAATCAGATACTTATTTTTAACCTCTCGGAACATGAATTATCCTCAGAAGAGATAAGGCTTCTGAGCAGAGGACTTTCATTTGTCCTCAGCACACAACTCAATCTTTATCGACTACACCAGGATATGTTTACCTTCTTTCGCAAGACAAGATAAAAAAAATATTTCTCATTAATCGAATCTGATGAACAAGATGTTAACTATTCGGGATGTAAACCTCCTTCTACATTCACACCCACCCAAGACATGGTGGTACCTGAAGGTAGCATATTTGAAACAAGCATTGGCATAGACAATAGGTCTCGCCTTTGGGACCGTATTAGTGTTTAGCCATGCAACAGTTGATGTTGTGGCACCAGGGACATTGTGCTGAATAACTAAATTCTTCTGAGGTCCCAAAGGCAAGACCTATTGGCTATGCCAATGCTTGTTTTTATATGCCTTCTTCGCCGATTGATCTGTAGGCCAGTTACCCAAGACACATTTTCTGCTGAAGTAATTTTAAAAAGTTAAAATTCACCTTCAAGACATTTAGTTGATTAGATGTACGTTTTTAATAAATCTCCAGCTAATTGAAATTAAATGGTTCAAAAATATTTAAATGGATTTTAACAGTTGAGTTGGTATCAGAATGAATAACTGGAGGTGACTGTCCCCATTGCTTGATTGCTGCATTCTGTGTCAGTCTGGTCATTTTCACACTGCGTGTTTCCAACGTTATGTTTCTTGCCCAGTGGTCAGTGGCCTCAGCAGGGAAGGCAAACTAGAAAATAAAGTGATACCTTTAGGTATTTGAAATGTGATGGACGTGCAGGGCCAAGCATAGGGGCGCCTTGTGTTGGCGTGGAGCTTGGCATTGACTGCTTCTGCCTCATCTCTACCAGCAGTTTAAAATGTGCCTGCTGCCAAGTCTCCTTACTTGCCCTGTGTCTCTATTTGATTGTTGGGTGTCCAGGTGTTGTGTGAGCCATTCCACCACGTGTCTATAGTAGATCCTTAAAGGCATCTCAGGGAAAGTGGCATTACCTGGCCATGTGAGGCAAAAATAAACCATAGAACTGACGAAAATAGAAACCTGAAATTTAGAGACCAAATTATTGCATTTACAGAAACTACGAACTGTGTTGAGGGCGCAATTATTGTTGGTATCGAAAACAGCTGAGCTGATATTAAAACAAGTCCTAAATCCATTTTAAAGAGTAAGAGAGTAGGATTAGTTGCTCTTCTCACTTGGTGTAATCCGGGGGATTGACGTAAGACCTGGCAAGGGTAGGAGGGCTTCCCTGTCTTGTGTTGCCACTGGAAGACATGCATTGCAATTTGTGCTGGGATGAGAATAAGGGTTATTTTAAATGTTAAAAGGGCCTCATTATTGGAACACATAATGAGTGATGAAGTTTTGTTTAGTGTAATATAAAAAGGTTATTCATCACATCCTTTTGCCATAGGCAAAATACAGAAAAAAAACTAAATAATTGGGGCACAGTCTATCCAAAATCTGGAAGAGAGGGAGAATCACACAACCTTTTATGTGAAGGGAGAGTAGCCATGAAGCCCTGTTTCGCAGATGAAAGGGTTTCACCGCCATCCCAGCTAGGATGTAATACCAGTAAAAGAGGCAAACACCAAGGTTCTATGCATTGCAGAGTATTAGGAAATAGAATAACGCAAGGGATATTTATCTGATATTGAAATTAGGATAATTCCGTATATGGCGTCATCTGGACAAATGCCTCGGTGCCTGGCAGTCTGGTGTGCATCGGTCCTGCAGTACATTTGGTGGACACTTATAAACGGTTTGCGACTGCAACTCTTGAATAGAAGGGGGCTCTCTTTTTATGCTCACTCCTATGTGTAATTCATAATAGGTTGGAAAAGCAGTTTTGTGACTCGGAAAGATTGTCCCATCTCACAAAAGGTGTTTTGTGGTCGCAAATGTTGTGATTTTGCGGACCACAGGCTTTCAACTGCAAAATCCTACTGGACCTCATGCTAGGGTGACCAGATTCTCAAAACAGGAAACGCAAGTGGTGTGCGAGCGTGCGCGCGAAAAGTAAAAGTAGGTTGCGCGCACGAAAGTCAGAGGAAGGAAAATGTATATAAAATATTAAAATTAAAAAAACAAGAAACGTGAGTGGTGTGCACGCGCGTGTGAAAAGTGAAAGTATGCTGCTCGCGCGAAAGTGAGTGATCGCGGCTGTACACATTGCAAAGCTGCCGGCTGCGCGCGTGCACGCTCGCGGGAACGCTAGCTTGTTGCCAGCCAGCAGCACTTTCACAACTCACATACTAAATGTCTCTCGGGGCAGCGCATGCGCGCTGACTCAGCGAGACCTAAAAACAGTTATCAAAGAACTTCAGAAAATGACTAAATTCATCCCTAAACCTATTCCTAATCTGACCCCCAAAGAGAGAGAAGCCCTAAAAGCCTTAAAGAACAACTCGCACATCACGATCAAACCGTGTGATAAAGCAAGTGGGATTGTAGTAATGGATACAGCAAAATATACTGACAAAATAAAATCTATGCTACAAATACCAGAATACTATCAGCAAACTAATACTAGAGGCCTTACACAATTTAAGACACTGATAGATACCACAACATCGAAAGCTTTCGCAGATGGATATATATGTCAGAAAGAATGAGACTTTCTCAACAAAACCAACACAGTTACACCAGCTATATATGGAGTACCTAAAACACATAAGAACATATTGGATCCACCACTCAGACCAATAGTATCCTTAATTAATTCTTGCACGGAACCCTTGTCACAATATGTTGATGCTTTTCTATGCCCCCTTAACACCCAATATGCGTCATACATCAAAGACACGGGGCATATAATAGCAACATTGGAACATATACCCTTTGATCATGACACGCAGCTGCTTGCCACACTTGACATAGAGTCTTTATATACGAACATCCCCCAGGACCTGGCCATAGAGTCAGTTGCAGCTCTTTTGGCCAGAGTTCCTAGAGAGAGACCTGACACCTTCATCCTAGAGTGTCTAAAGATTGTTCTGCAACATCACTAATTTGAATTCAAACAGGGTCTATACACCCAAATTAAGGGGACCAGCATGGGGCCTCATGTGCCCCCAGTGTAGCGAATATCTTTATGGGAGAGTTTAAGCATAAACACATTTTCAATGAGGTAGCTCCTTTTTATGAAAATATAGCCCAGTGGCATAGATTTATAGATATAAATCAACAAATCTGATAGTCTGTTAGTTGAACATAGGACACGATAAACATATACCATAAAGAGTACTACACAGTAATCATAAACAAAGTAACAAGACCCTCGCGAAACAAAGGTTTTCCATCAATTACCAGAGTGGTCAGTGTCATCATTTGGATATCCTTCCTGCCATCCACTAGTACCTCTTAATCATAGAGGAAAACTATATGGATTTAGGTTTCAATCAGGTCAAAAGGAAGGAAAAAACAAAGAGACAAGCTCTCGGAAAACCACAATCATTCTGTGATAGACTTTGGTGCAGTGCGTGCATGTGAGATTAAAAAAGGATTTAGAAGAGAGAACACTTTAATTGAATATATCTCTTGTAATCCTTATTAAAAATAGTGCAGAAGCAGCTTGAAAATATATGCTGCCTCACAATGTGGTTGACATGTTTCAGCCCTTTCGACTTCTAGTCATGGGCTTTCTTCAGGACCTAGATGGAATTTGAATTGCTACTGCATTATGAATGAAGTGAAAAAGTGAGACAAATTTAAAAATTTAATACAGCCTTACGACTTGCGTTCCTCTGTACAAACAGGATACAGTTGAAACCTATAACAAAAAATATATATATGCAATGTAGTACTCAAAATGAAACAGTGAATCATGTTCCAAAACAACTTCAAAAGTGGTTATATATCCTGCGGACCGTCAAGTATAAGAACAGTCACTCATGCTTATGTGATATATATAGCAAAAAACGTATTCACTAAACTAATTTGCTCACCCGTTTTGTATGAGGATAGGACCTCACCTCACCCGGCAAGAGCTAAGGTCTAGGAGGCCCCAGTCTGGGCAAAAAACAAAACAAACAAGAAATAATAAAGAGAGAGGAAAACAGAAGAGTAAAAATATCAGACTGTCCCTCTTATTATTTCTAAAAACAAATTACAATTTATTGCAATTGCCCTCGCACTTTCTATTGACAAAACTAAAATATAATTGCCCTCGCACTTTCCATTGACAATACTAAAATATAACACGCAGCTGCTTGTCACTCTTGACATAGAGTCTTTATATACGAACATCCCCCAGGACCTGGCCATAGAGTCAGTTGCAGCTCTTTTGGCCAGAGTTCCTGGGGAGAGACCTGACACCTTCATCCTAGAGTGTCTAAAGATTGTTCTGCAACATAACTATTTTGAATTCAAACAGGGTCTATACCACCAAATTAAGGGGACCAGCATGTGGGCCTCATGTGTCTCCAGTGTAGCGAATATCTTTATGGGAGAGTTTGAGCGTAAACACATTTTCGATGAGGTAGCTCCAAACTACGGAGCTTGAACCCGCCCCTCTTCTCCATTGGCTGGCTTCCTAAACGGAGGCCAGCCATTGGAGGAGAGGGGTGTCTGTCCGTTTAAGCCCCGTCTTTTTCGGATTCGGGGGCGTGTTTTTTACTTTCTTTCTCTCCTCTGGAATGTAAACATTCCAGCCCATGGCAAGAGGAGAGAAAGAAAAACACGCCCCCGAATCTGAAACTGCCGCTGCGTTTCTCTGAGGCATTTCTGCTTGACCTCGGAGAAAGGCGGCGGTGTTCATGGCTCTCGCTGCCCAGGTGCGATCCAGACCGCTCGCCTGCAATACCACAGGGACTTTTTCTGGGGCCCACAAAGAACCCCACACGGCAGTGTGTCCTTGCACTCCGGATTAAGGATAGAGTTGGAAATACAAAACGTCGTTCAACACAAGCCACAACTCCCAACAACATGGTGATTTCTTTCAGGCCATTTCCAAAAGGAAAACTAATAACAATTTATTGTTTCCGCATCTTGCCGCTTTCATGTTGTACATTGTAACCTTGCAAACGTCACTGCACCAGATAACGTTTTTAAATCACTGCTGAATTTAAAGTGTTTTAGAAAATACTTATTTTCTGACCTATCATACTCTATGAAATCACACCAGCCATATATAACTTCACAGGTGATTCGCTGACTAACAAGGTTTTCAGAAAGCTGTTGGGGAATTGTATTCTGAGCACAGACCCTGTTTGTTAAATCATGTAACAGACTCGTCTTTTCAGCCACGGGGGACCCCACAGAATCCGCTAAGAAAGACATCCCTGGAAGTCGGCGGATCTGTGTTGACGACCGCAGCGATGCTCAGGGGTCAAAGGGCGACTAGAGAAGCTGAGGTTTTGTCAAGATGGTCGGCGGGGACTGAATCCAACTGGGGCTTCGGCGCTGGCAGTTAGTCAAAGCCTTATCACTTTCTCCTCATGATCAGCCAAGCTGAGGGGTGTTGGGAAATGTTTCAATAGTGACGGCAACAAAACTACAAGCTTTGTTCGCTGCACACAAACACAGTAGCATAGGGGAGCCAAGGAAGCTTGTTTTTGTTGTATGCATACGGGCGGCCGAAATGCATGCATGCTTTTTTTGGTCTTATTTTCGTTCCACCTGATTGCTACTGGTTAAGGCACCGGCACCCGGTATTACCAGGAGTGGAAGAACCTGACCACATTTTTACGGTAACACCAACCCGAAAAATTGCGTGATATTTTGGCTGAAGCCGCAGAGAAATCTCATCCTGCTTTCTTTATCTAGCTTGTAAAAGCATATAATGCTTCCAGTTACTAGAGATATTGTTTGTGTCTTTTATCCCCAATCCCTCCGTACAATTGTAGGTGGTAAATGTATGTAGAACGACCCCATGGATTGGTAAATTCTGTATGATTTACGACTTTCAAAATTCCACAAAGTTAATCTGCCACAGGGTGGAACAAAAGGGGCATTTAGAGGCCGAACTTTCCAGTAAGCGTTTCAATTGGTTAGAAAACAAAAGACCCTCCCCCGAAAGGTTTAGCAACCTATAGCAGAAGAACACTAGAAGAGACCACAACTACTGATGCACCGGAAGTGACCCTTTCTGCTCATAATACAGCCCAGCCACAATTGAACCGAATTTGCCTCCTGTCACACTACCTTGCTAACCGGAAGATAAGGCAGTGAACCCGGAAAAAGTATTGCCCAAAGCAGTGCGTAAGTCGTTGTCGTTGTAGATTGTCCTTTTGAGTGTTGACTGCCGCCTGGGAGAATGGAGCATACGGTCTCCGATACGTTCTAATTGGAGAGGGGAGGTCGGAAGAGGAGAACAGCATAGTAGGGGCAGGCAGTACCTGTGAGCGGGTCAGTGTCCGCAGTTGGCGTTTCTTTTAGCTGAGAGCAGGTCTAAATTGGCAAAAGAGGCCAGATTTGAAAATACAACAAAAGGAGACACACCACAAACATAAGACTGGAACTGCAATTTATCAGTGAAATGGCCACAAAGCGGTCCTACAGTAAGTGAGCCTCCTGGCGTGGGAAGACTTTAGTGACTCGTATTATAAGGTTAGTCTATGCCCGATGACATTACGGACACCTTGATTCAACGCTAGGGTGTGGGTGGCTGTGTGTGTGTGTGGGAGGCTCTATGTGTGTGTGGGTGGCTCTGTATGTGTGGCTCTGTGTGTGTGGCTCTATGCGTGGTGGCTCTGTCTGTGTGTGGGTAACTGTGTGTGTAGGTGGCTCTATTTGTGTGTGGGTGGCTCTGTGTGAGTGGCTCTGTATGTGTGGGTGGCTCTGTGTGTGGGTGGCTTTGTGTGTGTGGCTCTGTGTGTGGGTGCAAATGCAATATGTCTCGCATTGGAGAGTGATTAAGCTATTGACATTGTAAATAACAATGCCGTTTCTTTAAATGTTTTAAAAACATAAACAAGAATAATGTCATGAGCAATGCCAACAGCTCTAACTTTAACAATGCCGAGACCATTGCATTGTAAATGCTTGTTATGAAAATAGAGCCCAGTGGCATAGATTTATAGATGACATTTTCTACCTCTGGACGGGACCTGAATTAGACCTTTTGGATTTTATATCCTGGCTCAATTTGGGTGACAAAAATTTAAAGTTCACCTGCAATTACTCCACAGACAAAGTGGAGTTTTTAGACATATAGATTATGGGCAGAAAAGGACAGCTGGAAGTTGGGCTTTTTAGGAAACCAACAGCTAAAAATACTATCTTGGAACACAGCGGCTTCCACCCGTCATTCCAAAAAGACTCATTCCCCTTTGGGGAATTCCTAAGAATCAGGAGAAATTGCACTAACATTAAAGACCTCATGACACATGCTGAACAACTCCAAGAACGTCTCCTACTTAAAGGATATCCTAGGAGGCTAATACGTCAATCACTAAAACGGGCTAAATACTATAACAGAGATGCCCTTATCAATAATAACCCCAAAGTAACTTCAGACAAATTGGTCTGTGTAGTGGACCATTCGAGTATCAATTACAAGATCAAACAGATACTAGACAAAAACCGGAAGATCATCATCGTAAATGAAGAACAACCTTTGCAGAAACCGATGGTAGCATATAGGAGGAACCCCGACTTAAGAGATAAATTGGTACACAGCAGATTTAAATCTCAGGAAAGCACCAGGCAAACTACCATAGATGGATTGCCACCACCAATAGGCAACCATAGATGTGGCAATTGCCATGCCTGTGATTCTGCCATAATTACTCAGACATGGACATATGGAGAAAAATCAGGTACACTAAGGCATATGGCAAACTGCAGAAGCTCAAACATCATTTATTTGATCCTATGCCTGTGCGGGCTAGGATATATAGGCGAAACTTCAAGAGAATTTCGCACCAGACTCTCAGAACACAAATCGGCAACAAGAACAGGGAAACTGCAGGCACCCCTAGTCAAACACTATCAAGACTTTCAACATACCGAAGCAGAACTGCAATGGTTAATTTTAGAACGGGTCAAACCAATGCCAGGAAAGGATCCAGTCAAAACGCGAAAACAACGTGAGACATATTGGATCTTTTCTCTGGACACAGTCCGCAAAGGCCTGAATGAAGAAATAATAAGGTTAGTAACCTTATTATACAAGTAAGTAGGTTAGTAACCTATGGCCAGCTGCTATCTTAACAACTCAGTATAGTATTTGTGTACCCTGAACTATAAAGCTTGTTCCAATTATTTACTAATATCCCCGAAAGCACGGATAGTGGTACATTTCTTTGACAGCATCACTGTTTATGCTATGCTGATAGCTGCCTATCTTTAATTAAGGAAATATTAACACCAGATATTATTGTTTGCAAAATGATATTGGAAATTTGTAAATCAGTGCCCGAATTGCCAACAAATCAAAAAATGTAATATGCTCTTGCGTATACTAATTTGACAAAACTCTCTAATGAATCCTTAGTTTCTAAAATCTGTTTCACATGTTCCCATGTATACTAACTTCTTAAAACCTTATTATGTTTTCAAGTCTCTGAATATTGGGTCATCATACGAACAATGATCCAACAATGTTCCATCAACTCAAACTATAGACTACCAACCTAAAATGGTGTACACTTTGCCTTGACGGTATTCTATACTCCATAACATCTATCCTACCAATAATTTGAATATACTTGCGCCACGGCAAACGGTACAAATAATACCGCAATAACCCCCTCTAGGCCCAGACTTTAATACTTTGTTGTTTCTGAAGAACGAGGAATCTTATGCCATCTTCCCCTTTGCCAAAATGAAAAAACGGCGTATAGTAACCAACTTTCACCATTTCAATATGGCGACTATAGAAGAAATCGAATCAAAAGAATTCAACCTTTAACACCCGTCAATATTTTAAATTTACTTGCGCCACGGCAAATGTTACAAATAATAGCGCAATTACCATCTTTAGTTTTAGACTTTAATACTTTTTTGTTTCTTAGTACGGGGAATCTTAGGCCATCTCCCTCCCTGCCATACAAATAAAAGAACTGTGTGTAGTGACCAACTTTCACCAATTAAACATGGCGACCATAAAAGAAATTGATTCAAAAGATGTTCCCCATCTGTAATAACGTAATGTTGCGAGAATGGCTAATGAGACGTTAGTGCAACGTCATAAAAATGGAAGTCGTGGAGCCGGCAACCACAACAACACGACAACATGCAGATAAACGCACGCGAAAAAGAATACTGGTAAGATATCTCCATGTCGGATAGAAGCGCTACTCGCACTTGACCAAGCGTAGTTTTTCAAACAGCGTGTTAGGAAAGTTAGATAGTATAAAAATGTATGCATAACTTTGAGAGTACAACTGCGTATATTCAGACAGGATAGATAAAATACTATGCGCATCTCCCAATATAGACGTAGTGCCTTGCTTTGTCTACATGGTGATAGAGAGTCTGCTTTACGAAATGCGGTATATATATTTCAGTATGAATGCCCTATTCACCTGATATGCCGCCTACCTTTCGTGAGATTAAATATCCAAACTTTTGTTTGATACCACAGTTGTAATAGCGTCTTATCAGTAGAGATGCTCTGGCATAGCTATACTTGACCCATGTACCCGCACAGGAGAATAAGGATTAACATAAACAGTAAACTCATATACCGCCAGAATGCTTTGTAACTAGTGGTTTGTCACCACCATACGTTTGGCGATCAACATTAGGCACCAAATTTGTCGGTGCCACTACAAATAAGAGAACGCGCAGAGAATCCTTTTGGCTCTCCTTATTCAAATCCATTGCAAATTAAAATCATAGTTTAAAAGCGCGATTGACAATCACAGACATGCCATGACACTGGTCCAGTGATAAGTTTATTAACGCAGTAAAAGCGTCTCTTAAACTTAGAAGCAGGGCACGGTCTTATTATACCTTGTACCCATGACGAGAGAATACATCATTGCATAAAGAGTAGACCAACAAAACGCCATAAAATGTTTTCATTTTTTCACATTTTTCCCTTTTGTACCCAAATTAGACAGTATGGTTGTGCCCAAATAGTAGACTTATAAACAACCACAACAAAATGTAAATAGTGGTTTCTTTTACAATGATACTTCCGAAACTCATTTTGCAGCTCAGAATTCGTCGGTGTTTTGATAAGCAGGAAGTGCCCATAGAAATTCCTAAGTCCATCTCAGACATATATCTTTGTGAACTAAAAGCATTGATTTAAAATGCGATTCAAAATAAAGATAAATTATAACATATGTGCTGTGGCACATATTATTGAGTATTCTACTAACTCTATATAGCATGCCACTATAAACAGAGAGCTCGGACAGTACATAGCTATATACCAATCATGAGAGACTTTTTACTCCTAATAAGACATAATGTCTAAGATGAAATGTATGTTTTACATAATATGATCCTGCTTCGCGCAAACTAGATTGGATGGTAATTTCGACTGGTCTCTCACGTGTTTCAGAACCAAACCACTTGAATAAACCAGGACTAATAAGAGAAAATATCCCTCCCAAGTTTTGGATAATGGGGCCACTATGAATTACCATGTACCCTACAGTACTGCCAATATATAGGTAAGATATCTCCAGTATATCCCAAAAGAAACTAAATGCGCACGGTCATAGGAGACCCTAAAAATAGAAAATTACCTATAAAATGCTGTTGGGGACTTATTGTTACAGATGGAACCAAAAAATTTCAACATAGAAGTTGGACGCATAACTAATTGAGCACTGCACCAGCTTTGATAATAAGATATGCTTTGACTGTCGTAAGGTATAAAGAATACTTTTCCCAGAAAAGAACACATAATCAGGGGTAAGACACGATATCTTTTTAACATAGTTGAAATCACTAACCAAAAAAGGAAAAAAGATGTTGGGCTAATCTCAACTACAGAAATATGAATCCCGGAAAGTATACCCAATTGATGATTCCCACGAGAGGACAAGGCATCCTTTTTGAACCAAAGACAACCCTATGTCAAACAACTCATGTAGGAATTTTCAATATAAATATTATCTTTCTTTGGAAACGGGTATTCATTTATACTCTCAAACATGTTCACAAAAATCTCTTTCTAAACTCTTTTCTATTTTGTCTGTGTCACACTGCGACAATCTAGTATTTAGAACTAAACTTCACACTAATTCCCCCTTTTTTGAGCACAGACTGCTATTTGTCAGGAACAAATAGATGATGCATTTTTACCAACTCTTCTAAGGGCTGTTCACGAGATGAGCATGACTATGTAGTAACTAACATTTTTTGAAACTATATGACATTCCCCTTCTTCTTATGCAAATTACTATTGTATTTACAGATAACCCCCAGGCCACTATACAGATTTAAAAGAATGTATGTTTATTTGGTCCTGAGGAAGGTGATGTAAACTGTCTTTAACCGAAACGTGTGTAGACCATCTCTTACACATCTGGGAATCCTACCCAAGATACAGACGAGTGAAAAATCAATCAGAAGCAATCAGCAAACTTTTGAATGTCAAAGTCGAAATTTAAAATCATGTCAGAAAGTATAAGCCAGTAGGGTCCCGTTAAAGTTGTGTATTTTATTGTCACTTTTTGTGTGGTATGTTTGGTAGTATGATTGAAGAGAATGATATGTAAGAATGGAAGTATGATGGTTTTGTGTGGGGGTTACCACAATTGAGAGATTTGATCTTTTAATGTCTAATAGCACATACAATTATATGAATTTGTGACTATTTGTAAATGTTTTTATGACTATATGAGCACACAAAAATAACAATTATATACAAAAAAAGAAAAAGCACAAGTGTTTTTTATTAAATAATAAAATCATAAGAAAAATTATATGTGATGAGACTTTGTCTATGGGGAAATTTCGTTTTTGAGTGATTACCATTGTTCAAATGAAATAGGTCAGATAAGAGGTTTGTTTCATGTTCGTTGCAAATTCCTCTTACATGCACAGGTGCATTGTTACATGCCATTTATTACTATTGTTTAAGAAGTGGTGGCAATTGTGACTCTCTCGAGTTTGCTCATGTGTGTATACATGAATATATATAGCCAAGAATGCGAAAACCAAGGGTTTTTTGATAATAACAGCCCTGCTAAACTCAATCCACTGGGTTGACAAATCCAGGGAAAAACAACCCTACTGTCAAAATTTCATGAACCATTGTATTAATTAATGTTACAAATTGGAGGACAGCCCAAATTAGAAATACATAATAACACTTTTTAAATTATAGAAAAATGTAATTTATTTCTTGAACATGTCAATACAATATGAATTTCATTAGTTCTTCATTTTCATTTTGCAAGTTTGTATCTTTACGGGCTGATCATCACTTCCAAAATTCAGTGTTGTTTATTTCAATGTCATTGATGTAGTACAACCAAACAATTTAAATCGAGTCACTTTCCATTCATACTAAGTTGAATAATTGGTTTATTGGACATTGTACCTCTCACGAGTGGCTGGCGGGACGATGAACATGTGGTAGGGATCGGGAAGTTCAATAAAATGAATTATTAGTTAATGAAGAGGTACGGGCATTGGACCTGATATTGAAATTCAGGATTACGAATTGGTGAATTTTGAATCCGTAAAATAATTGGTAAGTAAATCTTTGAAAAAGCATTGGAATCTCTTTTTATAATCAGCTTGTTTTGAAAGGATTAATGTGATGGTGGAACTAAAAGAGAACTTTTGCAGTTTTTGGAAGGATTTTCCTAATCTGTTATTCATGTTGGGATTTGATTAAACCCTGAAGAAACAGCAGTTCACTTCAAGCCACGAAACACGTGTTGGTTGTACACCATCAAAGAAAACGATAATTGCACTTGATATAAATGGTAAGTGAAATTTTAAATTGTTTGGCTTTACTACAAAAAAACAAATAAGCAACACTGAATTTTGGTGGTAATGATAGGCATGTAAAGATACAAACTTGGAAAATGAAAATAAAGATTTAATGAAATTAACATTGCACTGATATGTTCAAGAAATAAATGTAATTGTTCTTTAATTTAAAAAGTGTTATGTGTTTCTTTTTTGGATTCTCGACAACTTTTAACATATATTGTTACAGCGGTTCATAAAATATATAGCCAAGAGTCTGTGTAAATGTATTTGACCTGCGTAACTTAATTCTTTGTTTGCTCGTGCAGTGAACAATAGAGGGGTCGGGTCAACATATTAACATAGAAAGCAGAGTCAAGCGAAGGGTCTGTCTTGGCTCTAAGACCATCTGCCTGATCCCAGCTCAGAAAAAAATTGTAAAGTATATTATGCAGTAAACATCATGTAAAAATATGATAAAGTCTCTTAAAAAAAATGTTAAATAATATATTTCTTTACCAGACACAAGCGTTTTACCTTAGTCCATCAGATTGTTTTGCTGCAGTATTTATTAAAAGTGATGGATAGTTTTAAAACATGATCTTAAAAATACTTTTGCCCTCCCCTTTCTGACAATGAGACAGGTCATGTGTTTCTTATATGTAGTAACAGTAGTGTAGATCTTAGATTTTTAACCCAGATGGGACAACATTATAGTCTATTAAACCAAACAACTTGTCTTGTACAGCCTACACCCTGAACTCACTTGTTCAAAGGTACTCTTATTGTAGTAAAGAAGAACAAGCATTTGCAATGCAATAGGTCTCGCATTTACGCAAGTTTGAGCTATTCACATTGCAAATAACAATGCCTTTCAGCTTAAACTTGCGTAAATGCGAGACCTATTGCATTGCAAATGCTTGTTTTTTTAAGGCTGATGTAAAACTGTTGTAGCTGGAGGGATGGGTCATCGCACAAGAGTCTTGAGCTGTTCATGTGGTGGTACGTTTGTTATTTCATTGTTAGGCCCTTAGGTTACAGCAAAGCCTTATGGGACCTGTTAGGGCTCGAGTCCAAGAAGAACTGAAGGAGAATGAAGACCTAACGAGACCGACCTGCAGTGATTGTAACCTAAGGGGCAATCATAAAGAAAAGAATGATTATGTACCTCCTACCTGAATGTCTCCCGGCTCTTGTATGAAGACCCTGTGATGTTATGTGTATATGCACAGAGCACCGCTCACCTGTGAGGGTATCCTGGTGCTGTAGCACCACCTACAACACAAGCACGGTCAGCATGTGATACCACTAAATTCTATCTATGCCTGAACCCGGGGCAGGAGGGAGGGGGGTGCGTGCGTGTGTGTGTTGCGTGTGTGCGTGTGTGTGTGTGTGTGTGTGTATAATAATGGACTGGACCCCAAGGCCAGGAGCGCCGTTTGCTAGACCCCCGGTTCCCTGCTAAATTATCAGTGAGGAGAGTGCAAGGACTTGGAGCCTTTTCCATCTCACCTGTGCAGCATATCTCGTGAGTGGCTGATAGAAAAAATATGTCCACTTTTTTTTTTCCTGAAATTTTTTATTGAGCAGAGCATTATGTTCATGAAATACATAGTATACTTAAAATCATTATTATAACCAGTTTCTACAAAAAATCGAAATGACAGCCTCTCCATACATAATAAAAAAGAGCTAAAGCTGAAGTAGCTAATCATACTCTCCTTCACAAATAAACGAAGTGCAAATTTATCTTAGAACACAGCAGCAATGAAGAAAGTTCCTAGTGCATCTAAAGTGCAATACCAATAAAGCGCTAGTGCCTTCTTGTCGCCTAAAGCCGTCATAGCTACAACATTTTATTAAAAAAAAAAAAAGAAAAAACAAGGGCTATAGCGGCTCATAACATCATTGACTTAGAAAAAACAAAATACAATATCCATCATTCTATAACGTGCAAAAACTATGAAAGTGCTAGTGCTACTAAAGTGCAATAAACGAAAGTACTAATGCATTATAGTGAAAGCTGCTGCATCGATTTACCAATCCTACTGTTATGATCTCTCTTTAAACTTTTCTAATTCATTAAAAAACTTCTAATTGTTTGGGAATTTCCTGATAGCTCCGACCCTCCTAGCATAGGCTTCTTCGAATTTTCAGGTTCTTTTCATTTTATTGAGTCATTTCAAATGAGAGGGAGCTTCCCTGGATTTCCAATTTTGCAGAATTAAAGAGCGAGCCACCGAACAAGAAAAAAATACAAAGGCTTTTTCGGGCTTGGGTAGCATCGTTCCATTTCTGCAGGTTCCAAACAAAGCAGCTTCGGCCTCGAGCAAAACACTCTTTCCGATGCTTGCTTGATATCTGAAAAAACTGCCTCCCAAAAAAGCCTCAGTCCTGGACATACAAAAAAAGTGTGGTGCCACCCGCCTTCGTCAACTATCTGACAGCGAAAACACTTGTTTTCAGTTCCTGGGAATCCTTTTTCATGAAAGCTTAAAAATCAAATGCAGACAGAAGGAGCGCATTTGGCGCTCCTCCTATAGCCTTTCGCTCAAATCAGACTATGGTGCAGTCTTGAATGAATACAAACAAGCTATAATCCTAGCTAAGGCAACATACTTTACTGCTAAAATTCTTGCATCCTCCAACTCCTCCAAAGAATTATTCAAAACTGTCACTGCACTGTCCAGTCGATAAAGGGATTCTGTCTTTCTCCCTAACCAAACTTTTATCGACAACCTAGCAGTCTTCTTCCAGACCAAGGTAAATCTGGTCTATGAGGAACTTTTGAACCTACCCCAGGTCAATACAACCACACCCCTTGAGGCTTGGGACAGACAGTCCCACCATGGCAGCTTAACTAACTTTTCAAACCTAGAGGTGAAGCAAGTGGTTGAATCACTCTCTCTAACTAAATCAGGATCCCCACTTGACCCTTGCCCCCCATTTATCCTACACCTAGCAGCGGAAGAGGTCGGCAGAGCATTGACCCCGCTGCTCAATCTAGTGATTGAAACTGGGATCTTTCCAGTATGATGGAAATTGGCCTGCATTAGGCCTATACTGAAAAAACTTTCTCTTGATCCTTTGGAGGCGAAGAATTACCGTCCCATCTCATGTCTGCCTATAACCTCCAAAATATTGGAAAAGGTCATGAATTAGGATCTGACATCCTATCTGGAGGGAAACAACCTGCTAGATTCCACCCAGCATGGGTTTAGATCCCAACACTCTACTGAATCTACCTTGATCATGGCAACAGAAGGAATTTGTAGGGTTTTGGATGATGGGGGTAGAGCTGGCCTTATACTATTAGACCTCACAGCAGCCTTTGACACTGTAAATCATACAGTATTATTAACTAGGCTACAATCTGTGGGAGTCAGTGGGAAGGCCTTGTCTCTTCTCGCTTCCTTCCTTGATTCCAGGGAACAGCTTATCCACTGGGAAGGTCTGAAATCGAAAAGGTTCACTCTCCCGGTCGGAGTCCCGCAGGGCTCGGCCCTTTCGCCCACCCTTTTTAACATCTATGTAACCCCATTGGCTAGACTGATCAAGAGTCATGGCCTAGTGCTCGTGTCCTACGCCGATGACACACAACTACTGGTGTCAATTACCCAAAAGGACAATATGCCAGCCGAGCGATTTCGCAACTGTCTCTCCTCCGTAATGTCATGGATGAGGGTTAATTTTTTAAGGCTTAATACCCAAAAAACTGAGGTCCTCGTGTTCGGAAATAAAACCTCCATATGGAACCAATGCTGGGGGCCCCCGGAGGCTGGTTTATGCCCCTCGCCAGTTACCAAGGTTTGAAATCTTGGTTTTCTCCTCGACGGTGGGCTCACCTGTGCCCCCCGAATCAACCAACTGGTTTCCGCATGTTTCTTTACACTTAAAATTCTTTACAAAATTCTCCCTTTTATCCCACCTTTCCTTAGGAAAACTGTAGTGGGTGCTCTTATTCTATCTAGGATAGATTATTGTAACACACTTTACTTGGGCTCGGGGGTAAGACAGCTGACCAAACTTCAATCTCTTCAAAACGCTACTGCCCGAGTTCTATGTGGCCTTCCAAAACACCATCCCACGTCTGCAAGCATCAAAGCACTTCACTGGCTTCCGGTAAGACGCCGGGTTGAATTCAAGGCCCTCTGCCTTGTACACAAAGCCCTCTATGGAGGCGGGGCCGAAGATGTTCAATCTCTATTCCCCCGCTACATTCCAGCATGTTGTCTACGGTCTTCGGACGTAGGGCTGGTACATCCTCCCAAAATCAAGAGGGCAAGATGGGGTGGTAAATGTTTCTCATTCCTGGCAGCCAAACTTTGGAACGCCCTCCCTCCCTCTTCAGCCCTCACGCTCCATCTTCAGAAAGGCCATAAAAACCAGGCTTTTCCTACAAGGCTAACCTCGGTGTTCTCCCAGATTCGGCTACCTAGCGCCAAGACGCCTCGGCATAAGTGCGCTCTATAAATACAATCAGTCAGTCAGTCAGTCATGATAGAAAGGCCATCCTTTTGAAATTTGCAGCACGCAGAGATTTGCTTCCTAAATAACAGATGGCCTCCCACTCCTTTAAAGCCAGCCTACATCCAGTCTCCCGAGTTATTTTTTCCAAGTGATTCTCTATCACGGGAACTTGCCCCTGCTTATGTAGCAACCTATATCAGTTTCCCACCCCTTTAACATTAGCCCCATAAAGGGCTACCACAAGTTGGTTCGGGGTATCTAAAATGCCACTGGTAGTTCTTTACTAGATTAACAACGCGTAAATATTTAAAAAAGGTCGGTTTCCGATGGCTCTCCGCCCTCGCCATTACTTCTTGCCAGGAAATCGGCCTGTTTTGAACTATAAAATGCCTTAGCTCAGATAGTCCACAGCCTTCCCAGCTATTTATATGCCTTAATTGCAGCTGGAGACCGAGACTAGTACATTCTCTCAGTTTTAGATACTGGAGACCCGACGAACCCATCTTTTTAAAAAAGGACTGAAGTCTAAAAAAATAATCTTTTAACGTCTTGTAGCGTTTTTTTTTGGAGAGTTTGGAAGTTTTTAAAAACACTTGAGTTAGTGATCCAATTTCTTGTATCATTTTATCCATAAAAAAGCTGTCTCTGGTGGAGTTAGATCCCATCAAGCCGGATACTAAATCTAGAAAAGCGGCCTCATAGTATGTTCTCAGGTGCGGCAGCGCTAAACCCCCTTTTACTATTGGTAATTGTACCACATTCAATTTGACCCTTGGAGCTCTCTTTCCCCAAATGAATTCCCTAAGTAAGGTGTAAATTTCCCTAAAATAGGACTGATTTATCTTGATCTGGACATTAGTAAACAAAAAAATAAACAACGGCAGTATGGACATTTTGATCAATGAAACTCTGCCCACTATCGATAGAGGGAGTACTGTCCATTGTTCCAAAAGCTTCTTGATTGTGCCCTTCATTCTTAAATAATTCAACTCAAATAACTGATGGTACTGGTTAGATACAAATACCCCAAGATATCTTATAGGGTCAGATTTAGTTGCTTGTATCTTCAAGCAAGATGGAAAAGAATTCTGATCTGCATTAAGGGCAAGAACCTCGGTTTTATTGGCATTTATTTTATACCCACCTATTTGTTCAAAATCCAAAAATTCCCTCAAAACGGTTTCGAGGTTCACTTTATCAGGAGTCAGGTATAAAATAATGTCGTCTGCAAAGAGTTTTTAGCTTTGCCATGCCAGGGATCGGTGGTTTGATAGCAGCATTGTTTTGTATCTTTAAAACCAAAGGTTCTATAAAAAAAGTAATGGCGAAAGCGGACAGCCCTGCCTAGTTACGCGGTTTATTTTTATGGTTCCTGCACGATTTGAATTTATTATGACCTGAGCCGTGGCCCCCTGGTAAATATTACACAGCATATTAACTATCTGGGCACGAAACCCAAACCAACCAAGGGTGACAAACAGGGTTCTCCAATTCACGATGTCAAAGGCTTTCTCCGCATCGACCATTACAATACTTGCTGGAATAGAGTTTGTATTAAAATAATCCAATGCATGTATTAAAAACTGGGTATTAGCCGCCATTGATCTACCTGCTATGAAGCCAGTTTGATCTCTAAGGATTATCTCTTGGGCGGCAAGTGAAAAACGTTCTGCCCATACTTTCATTAAGGTTTTAAAATCTGAATTCAAAAGACTAATAGGCCTATATGAATTCACATCTACCGGGTCTTTATCTTTCTTAACAAAGGAGACTATTATTGCTTCTTTAAAAATTGCTGGAACAGCACCACCCCTTTTAACAAAGTTAAATACATTTTGTAAGGGGGTAATTAGTTCCTTTGAAAAAACTGCCCACAAGCTTTCGCCCCGGCTGTTGTTTTAACAGCTGCCAAGATTTCAGTGGCTTCCAATTCCGACCCCAATTCGCTAATCCGATTATCTGAGTGTTTGGGAACATTCATATTTATGAAATACTCCTGGATTAGCTTCTCCTCCACTAAATATTCAGTAGAGTACAGCTGGCGAAAGTGGTCAAGAAAAGTCTGTGAAATATCGCTGCCTTTAACTACTTCTCGACCAGTCCAGGGGTCTAAAATTTTAGATATTGTAGCTGAATTGATTTTTCCTTGTGGAATTTGCCAAGAATTTGCCGATTAACTGGCTTTCTTCATAGATCCTTTGTTGGAAAATTTGTGAGTTGCAAACCTCTTCTAAAATAAAAAAAAGTCCCTCAGCGCTATTCTTGCCTGTTCATATTGGTTAGGGAGAAGCTGGAGTTGGAGAGCGTATTCCTGATCCACCTCAGCTTGCAATTTAGCTATCTTAGCCCTCCGAGTATTGGACTGGGCAGCCGTAAAGGCTATTATCTGCCCGCGGGCTACTACCTTAAACCCCCCCCATACTGAGAAGGGGGCTGCCGTATTCTCGTTGATCTGGAAATATTCCAAGATCCACTTTCTAAACCTTTTGACCCAGTCCTCATTTTGCAAAAGGAGAAGATCCAGCTGCCACCTGGGTCGCTCACTACTTCCTCCCCCAAGCGCCATTTCTACCCCAACATAAGCATGATCTGAAAAAGGGTTACAACCTATGCCAGCCTCTTGAATCTGGAGGGATCTGGAGGTAATAAAAAAATGTATTCGAGACGCCGTCCGAAAACGGTGCGAATAGCAGGTATAGAATTCCTAATCTGGATTGATTTCCCGCCACGGATCCACCAGTTGATATTCTTGTATAATGGCTCCCACTGTTTTTTTTGTATTTGGTTTTAATTGCTTTTTGTTTTTATTTGAAGTATCTTTCCTTACATCCTGTATAAAATTCAAATCCCCACCAAAAATCACCTGCCCGGGGGATCCTATCAATAAATTGTTGATTTGGACCAAAGGTACAATATCATCCGAAACTGGCCAATAGTAGTTTATAAAATTCTGCGTTTTCCCCTGTAACCTAGCTACTACCCGTGTCCATCTCCCATGTGTGTTCCTATGCACTTGTAGAAATTGCCAGGGAAGTTTACTCGAAAAATAGATTGCTACTCCTCTAACCGCAAGACCTGAAGATGCAATAAAAACTTTCGAGAAAACCTTGGGTATAAAAAGTTTAGGAGAATTAGATTTCAAATGTGTCTCCTGCAAAAATAGGACTTGGGGATTTAGTGAAGATAACCATCTAATGAGAGCGCCATACTTCTTTTTGTTTAGTATTCCATGAGCATTGACTGATAGGATCTCACATTTACTGGTTTCTATGATTAACTCTACCTTGTATATTTTCTGTACCTTCTGCTCGTGCTCTTTTTTCTGCTGTGAACCCTACCTCAAACCCTCCCTTCCCACCCCAAAAGAAGAATACCCACCCCTCGAAATGTGGAGAAAACCCTGCCATCCACGCTGCCCACACTTCGCCCCTCCCAACTGGCCTCATGGGTGTCATGAGACTACACCCTAGGTGACCCCGCTAATACCACGACCCCCGCCGATATCTAAAAAAACTGATCAGAAGGCTGGCCAGCTCAACTTATACTAAAGAGGGAGGAAATCCCTTGCTTAACCATATGATCAATCTAAAAGTGTACCAGAGTCTATGCGCTAAATATTATAGAAAAGGAAACCTTTTTCATTTACCATATAGTAGATCTAAATATGCAGCGGTGTCAGTAATTCCTTTAGAGACAATTCAAAATTGCCTAACAATGAACACATCTCAATTAATAGGATTGAAGCCCCCCCGCGTCACCATATAATGGTTATATCAGGACATCATTGCAGACTCCGCCGGCCTTGGGATCCCCAGCAATACCTCAAGACCACACCGAAGGCTAGCTAGCCCAGCTTATATCAAGGGGGAGGGCACCCTTCACATTGCCATTGGTAAATCTGTATATCTGCCATTGTGTAAGCGCTGGACCCTACTGAAATTTCCTTTAATAATGCCTGGGCCTCTTCTAAATCAGAGAACATGAAGAACTTCCCTTTGACTAAAACTCTCAATTTTGGCTGCTGAGCGATTGATGCTTGCGTACCATGAGCTTTAAACAAATGGAGAATTTTAACAAATTATTTTCTCCTACGCGCAGCTGCGGCAGTCATGTCAGAGAATATACGACATTTAGTAGTTTCATTCACGGAAAACTGTCTCTGCTGGATCGCTCTTGTCAGGATTCTCTCCTTGATCCGGAAGTCTGTGAAATTCAGCAAGATAGTTCTTGGTATCGTGGAATTGGGAAAAGGTTGCGCTGGGACTCGATGAGCTCTTTAATAGTAAGGTCACCCTCGAACTCAGACAGAACATTTTGTTTAATAAATGAGTTTACCCATTGGAGGGGTTGGGACTGAGCCTTCTATTCCTTCAGGAACCCCAACAATCTGGAGGTTGGACCTCCGAGATAGTTTTCAAGTTCCTCCAACTTGTTCTCGAGGTAGTTTTTCCTTTTAGCCGCCTCTCTTACCTCTCCCATAGCCATATTAATTTGGTCTTCCAATACGGAAATTCTGGCTTCCGCCTCCTGCAATCTAATGGGAAAACCGGTCATCGCCTCTTCGATTTTCCCCAGTCTCTGATGCAGAGCAGCGATTTCTATTTGCTGCGTTTTTTTCATTTCACGGACCTCTTCCAAAATTAGATTCAGCATGTCTCTGATATCTAACTGATCAACCCCCATAGTCCCCATATTTTGGCTGGAGTTACTTAGCAGATCATCGGTGCCATTACTCGTGCTTCCCACCTTAGGATCTGCCTGGGCCGATGCAGCTACTGGGGATACTTGTCCTTGAGATCCTAATTGAAGTTGGGGTTGGGATTGTAGCTGAGGTGACATCAAGTTCACAGAAGTGTCAATCATGGTCTTTCTACCTGTATCTGTTGCATCTTGAGCCTGGGAGGGATTTAGCCTGGACATGGTCTTTTCCACTGCGTTCAAGGAGGTTGGGAGTATATGGGTTGCCGCTGAGACTTGTACTTGAGTTAGATCTTGCTGTTGATGCAGGATTCCTAAATGATCAGTTTCAGAATTTCGTTGGATTACCTCTGGTCTTTAAGAGCCGGTTCTACTAGTGGTCCTGGTGAGACCAATCCTGCCCCCAGCGGTGAGCTATTAGATGGTTTTGAAACTGAGCTTAGGATTGATGAGGAGGATTGTGGAGGTTGTGGAAGTTGTGGAAGTTGTGGAGGTTGTGAGGTGTTTTTCTTTATAAACAATGGAAACTCCTTCACTTCTTTTACACCTTTCTTCGGGCCATCTTGAGCTGGGCTGCCCTGTAAAGACCTGGTTGATTTGACAATAGCCTCTCTCAGCTCCGGAGTGGTGCTCACCTGGTCAGCAACCACTTCGGGCTGCCCCTCATGTTGAGGAGAGACGGTGATAGAGGAGGGCTCATCCTCTGAACTCTCGAGGGTGCTATCAAGGCCAGGGGAGTTGGAATTGTTTTCCTTGTCCTTATCCTTATCCTTGTTAGCCCAGAGCTTGGCGTGTTTTTGCTTCGAGGCGGGCTGCAACATCTGCTTTGCTAGGTTTGCTAGCAATATTTACGTCCTTCTGGGGTTTACCCATTTTGTCCTCCTTTTCACTTTCAATATACTGGTACAATCCCAGAGTTTTTGCTAGAATCCATCTAGTGATATCTCTATACTTCAGCCCCTCCCTGTGTCTCCTTTCAATCAACTCTAGCTCTATATTTCAATCGGGTTCACTACGATTTCACTTGGATTTATCCACTTGGTCCCGCGTTTTTTCCCAAAAACCTCCTCACCTCTTTTTTTTTTTTTCCTTCACCTCTTCAGTTTCGTTTTGTTTTTCAATTGCGGCTTCAAATGGGCTGCACGTCACCGCCGCTGAGCCGCTAACACCAGAACGGCCACCGGGGGAGAGCAAGCCTGATACTGAGCACACCTGCAAAATCGAGACCGGAACTTCCAACGTGACAAAGCGATCCCAACTCTTTTTATCTTAAATGTGACCCTTAGGTGCCCTTAAAGTCCTTTAGGCACCCTTGGATCCCACCAGTTCCAGGGACTCTTTAATCCAAATCAGCTGTTGCTTAATATTCTTTGTATTTAACTGTAGTTTTAACTGCTTTAACTGTCATTTGTCAGGCTACCGGACCTTCTCAAGTAGTGCCTTAATTTGAAAAAAAAAATTCCAGACACAGGGAAGCACAATCAATCAAGCGCTTAAGCCTATACACAGGACACTAGAGGCAAAGTTCTTGTCGCTGATTTCCGCCACGCCTCCACTGGATCCGGAAGCCTTCAAGTGCTCTGCGATACCTTCAAACAACTTCAACCGGGCACAGCACAGTCAATCGAGTGTTTGTTGCCTCTACTGCTCTTACACACCAGCCAGAAACAGCTTGCGTCTTCAAGTGCTTAACAAGAGCCCTCCATTAGCTGCCGAGGCCCTTTAGTTAGATCAAAAAACCTTTAAGCGCTATTCGGCAGCCATTCAGTCCTTGTTAGTACGTGTTTCCTCCTGGTTACGTCGATACAATAAAGCCCTAAAAAAAACGGGTCTAAGCTTTGGAGTTGCACTTTAGAATCGTTGCTGCCGCGCTTTAAATAAATCAAAAAAGCCGCTGGATTCAGCTGCCCGCTGCTTCTCCCCTTACTAGAAATTTTGACCACCATTCAGTCCTTTTCACGGTTACTTGTTACCTCCTGGTCACGTCTAGTCGGTGAAACGCTTAAAGCAGGTTCATTCGGTAAAGCGCTTTGATGTTGTGCTTAGGAATCATTTTTGGAATTCTTTCACAAATGCCGCCTCGGAGGGAATTCAGCTTGGCGTCCGGAGCTCTGCTTTCCCTCACCAGTTGGATTTGAAATCCTCTCCGCCGCTACGAAACCGCAGTTTTCTTCCCTCACACGGAGAAACGTCCTATTCCACGGCGCTTCCCACACTCTTCACACACCTTGCCTCGCGAAAAAACACCCACATCACCAGGAGCAGCATGCCGAACCAACCAGCCAGGTACGTGCCGCCATTGCAGAGGGTGGGGTCGCGGATCACCTGTGGCTACACGGAGGCGTGGTTCTCCGTAGCCATCCCGTGATCAGATATGTCCACTTTTGTTAATGTTTGCTTTACCCCTCATGTTCCAGCAGTTTACTGATTTCTGAGCAGCATCCAGCTGCATAAAACTGAAGAATGTAGGCGGGGTCAGTGAGTGTGGAGGCAGGATCAGACTCACAGCAAAATAGATAAAAATATTCTGTACCTTTTTGTTGACCTTTCACTGCACATAACATGTAATGCATATACTATAACTGACACATAAATGCAGGTTACACTTATCTGTTGGGAATGCATTGTTCGGCTAGGAAGGCTCAGTTGGTGAATGCGATCACTGCAGATGTCTAAGTGTGCAGCCAGAAGGTCAATGATGTGAATCCTGGTAGATACACCGAAGGGTAGTGACATGTATTTAGTGCTGAGGGCCCAGCTTGAGACAGAAAGCTTTGTGAATATGTATGTCATTAGTTTAAAACATGTATTACACACAGTATAAAATAGACTGTTACACTGATAAGGCCCAAGCATTACACAGGGTAAGAGGGGATTCAAATCAACGCCTCCAAGATCGTAAATCCACAATGTAGCCACCTGACTATATCTCCTTTGATGCAGTTCTAATGCAATAATTACAGGCAGGTGGGAGTGCGGTTCAAACTTCGCAAGTTGGTTTAGGTGTAATGTAACAAAAGGGAGGAGGGGCTTTGCAGCAAAGGAAGAAGACTGACTATATAAATGTGCCCCTTTGGAAAGAATGGACATTGAAATCTTAAGCAGCAGAAATGTAACATAATGTGTATTTGTAAAGCGCACGTTCACCCAAGGGTAGCTTGGTGCGGAATAACAGATTTTTATTGTTACCCAACTCAATGGTACTTATTTTATTGACCTCAGAAGGATGAAAGGTTGAGTGGACCCACCGAGATTTGAACCTTTGACCATGAGGTCAAACACAGGTCCCTGCAGTGGACGCATTAGTCCACTGAGCCTACATTTGGAGCAATATGCAAACTGTTACTTTGTTACCCCTCTTGACATACATACCGTGTACATTTGGTGCTGCTTTCCTTTGTAAAGCAAACACTGTCCTAGCCCAGTGTATCTAATGTTATGGGTTGTTATGTTAGAGGATTTGTAGAACAATGCTTATCACCCGTGAGGGTATCCAGGTGCTAACACCTAAACCCCTTCATCAGTGCTTAATTTGTGCCAGTGATTGCTGGTGCGGGGCACCGGCGCTCCTATTTGGAGACAAGGGATTAATTTTCATCATCACAGTTCGACCCAAAGCAATAGAGAGAAAGGCAGACAAGGGAGAAAGAAGGAAGAAGAGAAAGATAGGATAGGATCAAGATAGGAAGGCAGTGACAATGGGAGAAAGTAGGGATGCAAAAGGGTAATGAGGCAGTAAGTGGAAGGAGACCCAGAAGTAAGAGGTGGAATCACGATGGGGCAGACTTAGCATTCAGCAGCACCAGTGCCAAGCTCCTTAGAAAACCTTTGAGCCCCTGCACTTTTTTTTTTTACGATTTAAGACCAACACACCTTCCAAGATCACCACATGAGATACGTTGCTGTATCACTTCTGTTTCCCGTGCCACTGTGGCCAGGCCCTAGATGGTGGTGCTACTGACGGCATGATTCTCAACCAACATGCGCAAAACCTCAAAGTGGGAAAGGTGCACATCTACATAAAATCTTTAGATATAACTGCAGAATAATCATTTATGGCTTGAGCATGGGGGACAAACTGTGGAGAGTAATAACCATCATGGAATGTAAGGAAGTAATGAACTATTTTCCAGTGACCATACTTGGTTGTGTCATTGTCATCAAGATTTAATTTTAAAACGTTCTATTTGAACTTTTGAATATGTAAATAATTTCCCCTCTCTGTTCTTGCCACCATAATATTCAACTTTGAACTTTGACAGTGGCTGTTAGACATGCTTTGGAGTAGAGTGTCTTTCTCTGACTGACATGGCTAGCCATGAATGATATAGGTTCTAACATGGGTGTGCTTTATGCTAGGAGAGTGAACATAGAAACAGTGTTGTCTACGATGGAAAACACCTTATCGGATCGGTAATTGGTAAACAAAAAGAAAGAAAGTGTGAGCAGGTGGTGGCAAGCAAAGCGGGTGAGGGCAACAGTACGAAGGGGGTGCTGGACTCACAGACGATGGGGGTGAGGAAGCAACAAGAGAGTTCTGGGAAACTACACGGGAGGCAAGTGAAAGCAACATGATGAGTGCAGGTGGAGGCAAGCAACACGGAGGGTGCAAAGAGGTAAGCAAAGAGAGACAGAGGAACCTGGAGCCGGGGAAAGCAGACGAGAGAGGGGACTGTGGAAAGGGGGAGCAAGCAGATGAGAGAGAGTGCAATGTGGAGACCGGAGCGAGCGGCACATGGGCGAGAAAACAACAGAAGGGGAGAAGCAAACCAGGGTGAGCACATTACGGAGGGGACGGGGAGAAGCACACAGGCAGGGAAAGATCAACACAAGTGCAGCAGAGTGGGGAGTGCACAAGGGAGGCAGCTGGACAACACATGCACTTTTGAGGAGTGCGTAAACTAAAAAAAAACAAGGGGTACTGAAAGCGATCGTGAAAGTGATCGCTATTGAAAAAAAACAGGCCCACGAGTGGTGCGCGCGTGCGCCACAGCAAACATGTGTTTTCAATTATCGCGCCCGTGTCTGGGCACGATAATTGAAACCACATGGCCTTTAGTGCGCGTAATAGACACCAATAGGCCATGGGCGGAGTAATGCGTCCGCCTTTGGCCTATTGCGTGCCGTCTTTAGGAAATACACGCACTCAAAGGCCAATCGCAGAAGCCAAAAGGAAAAGCACACGCACGAGCGTGTGCGATTCCAGGCTCTGTTTTAAAAACCCCTACAAAAGGGCTTTAGCCTGCACGAGCAGAGTTGCGCACTGCAACGCTGGCCGCGAGCCCAAAAGACGAGGTTAGTGAAATAATTTTTTACCCAGGATCACACCATTTGGTCAAGTGGGGACGCCAGAGCTTGTCCCAGGTTTTCTTGCTTCACATTGCGCCACATTCTTATTGATGAGGACTTCGCTATGAAGCCACAGATAGGAGCTGTGATCTCTTCATTCACCCTTCAACTTCGCAAGATCAAGAAAATTAGGAAATACTTTACTGCGGAACTAGTGATGTCTCGCATTAACTATTCTCATTCCCTCTACTTAGGACTGCCAAAAGGATTGAACCAAAGGCTGCAGACGGTATAAAATCAGGCAGCAAGGCTGGTCTGGTGCCAGCTGAGATATTTCCCTACTAAGCTTCTGACGAGAAAGCTGCACTGCCTCCCAGTTGCCCAGCGGACCATTTTTAAAACTGGCTGTATTATTTTTAAGTCACTTTATGGAAAATATCCGACATTTGTGTCCTCCAGCGTTTTTAAGCTACATTCCCAGACGCAATCACAGATCTGGCCACCATAATCTGCTAGGTGTTCCTAAATTTAAAAAGAAGAGATTGGGTGGCACCAAATTTTTTGTGATGGCCCGCATCTTTGGAACTCTTTTTCTTCTGACATACAAACAACAAAGATTTACTCCAGATTTAGGACACTCCTAAAAATCTGGCCTTTTTAAACAATGTATTGGCTAGGTGCTCAATTTAGATGTTCTTTTTTTTTTTTTTTTACTCAGCCCCATCCATTAAACCTTTTGGGCATGAGGTACAGACTGGGTGGCTTACCGAAGACACAGGGAAGCTCGAACTGGGCTAGAGGTAGGCATCTAGCCAATCAATGGCTCCTCCACCTCTTTTGAATAATATAAAATGTCTTTGCCTGAAATTCGGTACCAGTTTAGTCGTACAATGATGCTGTTGTCTTACCGTCTGACTCAGTTCACCAGTAGAGGGCGCTCCAACACATCATTTGCAATTCTGCTCCTGACAGTTGGCCAATGTTACCAGACGGTGAGAGATGCGTGATTCCTGCATATTCTACAAAGTGATGAGAGTATTTTTCAGACAAAGTAGTTATTGGGGGAAATCGTGAAAAGTGGGGAAATGCACTTGTAAGTCGGACTGATTCTGGTGAACGGTGAACGTGGTCCGTCATGCTAGGTAAATAATAGTCATATTCAAACCAATACCCTCGGGTCGAGTTCGCGCTGTATAAAATCTGAAGAAAAAAAAAATGCTTCTTGACTTCTGGCAGTAGGGGTAGCGATGGGGCAATATCAGGAAGAGACGTCCAAAGGCACTGGCCTTTCACATACCTGCCAACTCACACGGAGCCACCACCGTGTGACACACGATATCACTCACATCACACGGCCTCCCAGTGTGGAGCCGATATCACAGGGTGGCTGGGAAAAGGAGCTGACGACCACTGTAAACAGTGGTTTTCCAGCTCGTATTCCGAGGCTTCGAACTACCGAAGTCCTTTAAGGGGTGTGAGGACACCCCAGGACATCGGTGCCAGCCTCATTTTGGGAGAAGGGGGCTTGTGGGCGAGGATGGGTTCAAAAGTGCCTCGTAGGTGCTTCTCGGCACGAGGCCCTGCCCCACCTCCTCTCACGGTGAGATTGTTCTTTAAATTGGAAGGTATGCTTTCAGGATATTTCGAATTACCTCAGCCTTGCTTGGGGGGGGGGGACTTGAGTCACATATGCTCTGCAAACATAGGTTTGTGAACAGCTCATTTAATAAAGCGCTGAATAGGAATTAGACCCTTTAACATGCGCAGTACAGAAGTAATGCTGTTTGCTGACTTCATCATTTTTAAAATTAATTTTCGAGCATAAATAATATTTTCTGGCTTTATGAGGGGCGTCTGCTAAGCCAAAGATTAGATGCCGCCACTGAAAGGTGAGGTGACCAGGTTCTGCCGGTGCTTGTATTTACAGTATGGTCCTTGTAGAACAGCATTAGGGATAGGAAAGGAAAAAAATACCACAGCCAAAGGTTAAACAAGTGACCATGGGGTATATTCACAAGAACCTGTGCTAAACATCTCCAAAAAATGTTAACGCAACTTTACACATCGCAGCCTATCATGGGAAAATAACCCTGTGTCAACATGGAATTCACAACACGGCGGTACCAGGCGATGGTCCGCCCAAAACGCGGACAATGTCCACGATACAAGCACCTCGACGGCGATAAAAACACAAACCCCAATGCGAAAAAACATGCGATGGCCCAAAGCGCAAAGAGGAAATCAGCGATAGGCAGCGCCAGGTCTGCAATACACACATGGCAGGCTGGAAAAATCACTATAAAAGTAGAATAATAACACTCAAACACAAACTGACCAACACCCAAGCACCATGGAGGCAGCCGGAGCATGCGCAGAGGACGAGCACAACCCCACAAGCACCCCAGAAGACCAGCCTGGGACCTCTGGGACAGGGAAGGGCAAGGACAAGAAGAAGAGGAAGACGAAGTTCAGTCCGCAGGAAAACAGGATCCTAGTCACGGAGGTGATGGAACACCATCAACAACTGTTCGTCACCTCCGTGTCATTGGGCACCAAAAATGAAATATGGCGGGACATCGTGGACAAGGTGAATGCCATCGGACAGCACAAGAGGTGAATGGACGAGGCCAAGAGGCGATGGATTGACATCAAGCAGAAGACCAAGGAGAAAGTCGCAGCCAAGCAGAAGGCAGTAATGTAGACTGGAGGTGGGAGCCCAGCGCCACAGCTGGTGCTGGATGGCATGGAGGAGCTGGTGTCGACAGTCATCAGTGTGGAGACTGTGGCTGGAGTCGGGGGACCGGACACTGCTCGACAGGACACAACACAACCGCAACAGGGTGAGTGACCACCAGGTACTGGGGGGACCGGTGGAGATGGCCACAATGGCACACATGCACAATCAAGCAGAGCACAGTGCACACCCACAATGACTCTGGGTCATGGCCCTGATCCACAGACTGTCACAATGTACAATGCCATGCTATTTGAATGTCAACATGTACCATGCGGCTACATACATGTGGACACATTGTAATACACAATTTCCCCTTCACATTGCAGGGGCACCGTCAACACCTCCTGCAGAGCAGTCCCAGCCACTCTTCACTGATGACCAGGAGGACACCCCCAGCATCGACATCCAAGCCCTCCTGGACATCATTGACATCATCCGCAACTCATCTACAGGATCAGGGCAGCCCAGCTGCATCGAGGAGACCCCACCCACTACCCAAACCACCCAGCAAGAGGCACCCACACGGCCCCGGCAGTCTCCCAATACCCCCAGGAACAATACATGGCCTTCCAACGCTTTTGCTGGAGGGCCAGAGGGAGATGGCTGAGCAGGTGCGGGTGGGGCTCGGCATCATGGCTACCAAACTGGACGTCATCCATGGGTATATAGGCCCGCTCCATGGGGGTCCCACATAGCTAACTGTCGCAGGCGTACTCGCTGGTGGTGTGGAGATCACTGGTCTAGTTGTCAGCATGTCACAGCCACTCCCTGAGGGCAGGTTTGCACACACACCACACCCATCTGGCACAGCCGTCACAGGCCATGTGACCCCGCAAATATAAGGGGCCGACAACGTCACATTCCCCTCTGTCGGTGGTGAATGGATGACGGACGCTCCAGGGTTCTCGATCATAATGGGCCCATGAGTTGTTGCGCACAGGGTTAGTGGCACCCGAAGCCTTGCGGCTGTCACGGGCCTACCACCACGTGGCACTGACTGGGGTTGCACAGGGTTAGTGGCACCCGAAACCTTACCCGAAAACTTGCGGCTATCACGGGCCTACCACCACGTGGCGCTGACGGAGGTTGCACAGGGTTAGTGGCACCAAAATAGCTGAGTGTGTGTGCAGCCTGCGATGATGACGTGTACACTGATGTGGTCTCCGCCATTGATGACTCAGGACTCAGCGTCATATGTGGGACCTGCTGGCCCTGGGGGCGGGTCCGCAGGATGTCGGCCATGCCCTGGTGGTGGGACCGGGGCCTGGAGCTTGCATGGGCACATGGTGTGCCCACTGATGGACACACCATTGGCAGCAGGTGAGCAGTGGGGCCTGGGTGCACAGGGGTGGCGGTGTCTCTCTCTCTCTCCCTTCCCTCTCTCTCTCTCTCTCTCTCACTCTTCCTTTCCTTCCCTCTCTTTCTCTCTCTGGCTTTCTTTCCTATTCTGTTTCTCTGTGTCTCGCTCCTCTGATGTGCACATGACACACGTCCTGATTTTGTGCTTTATTTTCCAGGCTGTGATGCCGATATTGTCCCTGACGGACCCAGCAGGAGTCTTCCGCATTGGTGTTTTGTGTTGTATTTCAATAAAGTTTTTGGTTGTTACTTCAGTGCTGTGTGACTGTTTTTCGTTCTGGGCACACATGTGTGTATTTTTTTGGCAATGTGCGTCATCATACGCTTTTTGTGGCTCTTGTGTCGTGCACGGTACGTGTATGTCCCGGGGGAGTCTGGGGGTGGTTGCGGTGGGTGTTGTGGCCCTCATGGGTATGTGCGTTGCATGATCATTGTCACCATGGCATCTGTGGGTCTTCCAGTGTGCCTCTTGGCTGGGCTCCCTTTAATGCTGCAGGTAGTCGTCCTGCTTAACACCATCAAAAGGCAGGTGTTAATTCTGTGCTGCTACCGCGGCTTATCGCCTGGTTCGCATTGCAGATCTGTCAGTTCGTTGTGAAAGTGGTGTTGTGGTTTTTTCTTGTGTTTTTGCACGGAAACGACTACTCTTCATCTCATTAGGGTTAGTTGGTGGTGTCCGCCGTGGAGGTAAATTTTGGGGCAGTTATCGCGGGAATACTGGCGATGTCTGCAGTTTGCACCAGCTTGTGAATGGGGTGTTAAATCTATCTCCACTTTTGATGCATTAAGCTGGGGATAAATCGGAGATAAGTCCTTGTGAATATCCCCCCGAGAGTGTTGACCCATTGAATATGTTGCACGTTTGTGTAGTATTTCACAAATTGGTTCGGCCAACGATTTATATAGAAAAGCAAAAAGCAGTTACATTTTCTCTGTATCCAACATGGCAATCATTGAGAACCATAACATTTAATGTATTTCATTTTTAGGTTGCGCGCCTAGCATTGCAGTGCGCAGCACTGCTCGCGCAGCGAGAGACCTCTTGTAGGGGGTTTGGAAACTGACCTAGGAAAAGCACACGCACAAGCGTGTGCTTTTCCTTTTGTGCCATGCTATTGGCCTTTGCGTGCATGTTTTTCACAAAGACAGCACGCAATAGGCCAAAGGCGGGTGCATTGCTCCGCCCATGGCCTATTGGTGTCTGTAACGCACAGCAGCATATGTTTCCAATTATCGTGCCCAGACACGGGCGCGATAATTGAAACCACATGTTTCGCTGTGGCGCGCGAGTACCACTAGTTTTTTCCTTAGCTACCAAGACGCCGTTTGAGTAAGCGAGACAAAAGAAAATGCTATATTTACTTTTTAATTACAATTGCTATGGAGTGGGGTTGTGATGCAGAATACAGTGTCCGGATATTTCACTGTATTGAAGGAAAGCGCATGGTTCATATATGCGCTATAACGTAAACAAAATCGAAACACCACAAGCAGAACGATCGCAGTGGTGCTGATCAGAGGTACAAGGACGTACTAATACGGTGAATAGTGGCGCCAACGTCATTGCAGCCGCTACTAGCGACATCAGCTTATTTTCTGTTTGATGGAGAAAAGAACGCACTGTTCAAAGAACAACTGCGCACACACAGAATATTATTTCCATTGGATGTGCTAAGGGGCGCTGCTCCCCCTTCCAGTAGCCCCCGCTACAAGAAGGCGGGCAAATAATCACTCGCCGCCTCTTGCAGATCAAAACACAAGCTCCGAAACGCAACTGGAGGAATGCATTTGGAGGCCGCCGTGAAGGATCGAGGTCAGAGCAGCATTAGACCCCCCACACACAAACACAAGCACACGTTCTTGAAACGATGCAAGTGCAATGTTTTCTCGCCAGTGGCATCAGTGATGCCAAGGAGCCCTACGTTTCATGATGTCTGGTGTGCGGTGAAGTGCCAAGCGCTTGGAGTTGGCATCTGCAGTGCATTGAGCTCTGATGCGTTCACCCCTCCCCCAAATAATGAGGAATTCCCAGGAGCAAATCACCAGCTGGGAGAGGGGTACCACGAACAGCTGCCTGTGTAAAATGGCCACAAAGGTGACCTTGGAAGTACTTATATTGGCTGGGATGGTTTCCAATTTATGACCCACAAAATGACCCCGAGGAATCGATCCGACATCTTGTCGGTTGGAACACATATATCTCTCGTCCTGTCAAATGTGTATCGCGGTTTCTTTTAGCAGTGTTGTATAAAGAATGACATGGCCCCTGGTTCAGGCTAGAAAAATGTCCTCCTCCAGCCCTCCACAGACTGGATAGCTTGGATAGCAAAACAAAACAGCTATATGGCAATATTGCCTCAATATCTACTGCACAATTTATAGCTACTCCCCCCCCCCCCCCCCCGGGGGTGGCAAAATCAATGACCAATGAAACAATACTTCAAAAATAGGTCGGTGTTTTACGACAGCATGAAGCTATAATATCGGTGCACAATTTATTGCGTATTATGTTCTGGAGTGAAGCGAAGTAATCTTAGCGAGAAGACCAGCGTGTCACCCTTCTCCAACTCATGCATATTCCGCGCAGCGCGTGGCAGCCAGCTCATTCCCCACCTCGCGCGCCCACGCGCGTGCCGTCAAAGATCCGTATTTAGGTTCAGGTGTGCATGCGGCATGGCCAATCGAGTAGAACGGTATATCTAAATAAGATTAAAGCAAGCCAGGCTGCTAACAATCAGATGGGCACGAGGATAAGAATAACAATTAAGGCTTCAAAGACGGAATCGAGCAAAGAGGCCCCGATCTCAACTCTAATCCTATGGCCATCTGCCCAGCTGTGTCTGCGCAGACTTCAGAAAACTTTGAAATAATGTATTAACCATAGGGTGCTGGCGGTGTCAGGCTAATAATATTAACACTTAACAAGGGCATAACAAATCTGAAGAAAGATCAAATGCAGTTTCACGGCTGACTATTCAGTCAACTTATCAGTGCCAAATAGAAACACAATCTGACATACATGAAAAACCACCCCTGCTCAAGGAACTTGTCACAGGCACCAACCACAGCTGATATGTGCCTTAAACAGTTATTACTGGAATTAACAGCACTCATCATTAACGCCAGCTAATAAAGAAAACAGAAAACTGAGTTCTGCACTTATCAACACAACTGATATATGCAATATAGTTTTTCTTAATGTGCCTCTTACCACTAACTAAACCAATACAAGCGAACAACCGACACCCACCTCCCACACATTCAGCACTGTAGAGGTAAATACCTTCAGGGGATATCAACCTTACCACAAAAACATTCAGCTTCCCCATCGCCACCAGGGCTTGCCTTTGGCATGTGCGAGCTGAGCCTATGCCCAGGGTGCCGACATGCAGAGGGGCACAGGTGCTGGGTGCAATACTCTCCTTTCAACCTGGATCCACAGAAGAGTGTGTTTAAACACTGTCCCTGAAGGTTGCTGGCTCCCATATCCGCACATTCTGTTTTTCTTTTCATGCAGCTCCTTAATCTTTCCCCGTTCACCTCCTTTCTACTCCTCACAATGTTTGAATCACAGCACATTAAAGAGGACAAATAGGATGGGGAGCCAAGCTGGGTTAGCCCAGGGCGCTATCTGAGAAAAGACCAGCTCTGATCACCACACACCATCATGAAACGGTACATACCTGGGAAGAACATTTAATAGGCCTCCAACACAGTTCAAAACTGACACTAGTACAAATGCAATGCAATACATTTTACAGTTTCATCAAAGTGAGCTATTGCCATTTTGCATTACACCATTTGATTAATGCTTCACGTAGGGAAAAAAAATCAATGACATTTACAATGCCAATAGCTCAAAATAATGTTATTGCGAGACCTATTGCATTGTAAATGCTTGTTATTTGCATGTTTTCTGGCCATTTTGCAAACCTTACAAGATTTTGTCGTTTAGTTTTTCGGTAAACCCAGTCCTAGTCAAAGCCCAGAATGGATGGTTTACCCATATCTCAGATATGGCATGTGAAGTTCTCTTTGTATATTGGGGCTTCTCAATTCCGTGGGATTTACTGAAGCTGTTCTGTATGTATTAAAAGTTTTTATAAGCAGGTTAGACATTGGATAATCAAAGAAAAAGCATTGGCACACTTCTATTGGCAGATTTCCCTCACATTCTTAAGAAAAAACATCAAAACTTCCTTTGAAAAGCCTGCCTACCTAAGCATTTAGAGCTTATGCCGCTCAGGTTCAAGGCGCCGAGCCAATGGTGTAGTGGCTGTTTCAGTTTTTTTGCGTGACCACGTAGGGAGAGAAGTTCTAACATGGCTTGAAAAGATGGGCCATCATAGCTCTTTTGCTGGCATGCCTTTTGTTTTCAAATCAGTGGACTCCACCATCTGTGAATCCACTGGGCGTCTTCAGTGTTCTATGTGGCTAATTGACAGTAGAGCATAGGCTTTACTGGCAAGTGTGTGCACACAGAGGGGCATATTCTCAAGGAGCTATCGCCGAGTTAACGGCACTTTAACGCAGCCAAAATTGTGATAACTTTATCACCCCATTCACAAGCTGGTGCTAACAGCCCATAGCACCAGTTTACCTGCGATAGCAGCCGCAAAAAACATCGCCACAGATGACCCCGGCAACTATAGCTAATGAGATGCAGAGTAGGCGTTACCGTGCAAAAAGCCGCGACAACACCACTCCACAACATTCTAAACGACCAGCCAGATCGGCGAAAAGACCACGAAACATGTGATAAGGCGTGTTAGCAGCAGAAAATGAACACCTGCTCTGACCTGGTGCAAAGTCGGACGGCAGCCTGAACCACAAAAGGGAGCACAGCCCAGAGCCACACCTAAGGAAAAACAGATGCCATGGAGCCACTGAACATGCGCGCCGGACACCCAAGAGGGCCACAATACCCACCGCCACCACCCCCAGGACCCCCCTCCCCGGCACCCCTCCCTGCCAAAAAGACAGGCCACATCAACTACATGGAATCATGTACCAAATAATTCACCTGATGTCGCACAATCACATCTGGTGACATGCATGTGTCGTCACAAAAATGAGCATCACGCATTCACCTTCGAAGCAACAAACGAAAATGTATTAAAATAAACACAGAACAGAAATGAAGACACATTGCGGCTCCCCTCAGGACATTCCAGAGCTCACAGCCTGCAAGATAAAAATCATGATGAGAAGGTGTGTCCTGCGCACATCAAGGGACAGAGAGAGAAGGAGAGAGAGAGGAAGAGAGGGAGAGAGAGATAGACAGACAGAGAGGGGGAGAGAGGGATAGACGGACAGAGAGGGGGAGAGAGAGATAGACTGACAGAGAAGGGGAGAGAGAGATAGACAGACAGAGAGGGGGAGAGAAAGATAGATGGACAGAGAGGGGAGAGAGAGAGAGAAAAGAAGAAAGGGACAGGGAGAGAGGGTGCCGACACTGTGCACCCAGGCCACACTGCTCACCTGGTGCCACCGGTGTGTCTCCAACCAGGTGCCAGTATGTAGTGCAGTTCACCAGGTCCCACATCTGAGACAGACCTGTCATCTGAAACAGAGTCCAGATACATGAATGTTACAGTACATACAATTGCACAAGACATCATCGCCTGACCACCCCTGCGCATCCAGGCAGATGTACCCCAGCCCCTCCCGCTGCCAGCGGTGCATGCCCGCCCCTGCGCACCCAGGCCTCACTGCTCACCTTCCGCCACTGGCGTGTAGAAAAGTGGGACCACCACGTGCCGCTGCAAGCCACAAGCCCGGGGCCCGCGGACATGGCACCCTCCACATCATGCAGGCCCGATCCACAGGCAACCAGGTCTCCCTTTTGATGCTGGGTCTTGATTTCGCCATGGCAGAGGATATACCATTGCACGGGGCATCATCGCAGGCTGCACACCTGCTCAGCCCTTGAGGAACTACTAACTCTGTGACCCGTGATGCCACGCCACATGGCGGTAGGCCCCCGCTGTCCGTTGGCTCAGGCCTACACTGCAGTCCAGCAGGGCACACAAAACCTGAGCAGTCCAGACCGCCGGGACGGGGCATCATCGCAGGCTGCACATCCGCTCAGCACTTACGGTGCCCCTACCTCAGTGCACCGAAAGTCACCGTCCCATGGCGGTGTGCCTGTGCCAGCCGCAGTTTATCCGGTGCCATTAAGTCTGTGCCCCGCAAGTCATGGACCCTCTATGATTGGGTATTGTGGTGCAGATGCCATCATGTCAGCTCCGGGTCTGCGGAATGTGATGTCGCAGGTCCCTGGGCCCCCATGCCTACAAGCACACCACACGGATACACCCCGAGAGAGGTTGGAAATGACGTTGAGCACGTTCGCCCCGCCCTTTTTATTAGCAGGGTCACATGTGCTGTGACGCGTGTGCTGAATGGGTGTGGTGTGGATGTACACCAGCCGTGAGGGAGTGGCTGTGGCATGCTGACAACTAGACCTGTGAGCAGCAGATGCCTACAGGGGAGACCTGGGACATGTAGCGTTGTCGTCCCCCCCTGTAAGCGTAAGCGGAGTGGGCTGGCCTGGCGTATGAACAATGACCCTGGGGCTCTGGGCGTTGTTCCGTACGGGGCTGGACAGGAAAGTTACAAATGCGTGTGTTGCTGTTGTTGCTTCGGTGCCACCCTGACAACATTCGGCAATGTGTCACCCTGTGACCCAAGTCCAATGACATGAGCCACATGGACGTAAAAGGAATTCACTGACCCTACATTCGTCCATACTACCACACGTGAAAGACCATAGACACGACACATCTGTGTGATTCGGAATGTTTAATGCACATTCAGTGGAGTGTTGCATCTGGAGCAGTACAGAGCCATGCAAAGTCCACTTTACAATGTTGGCCCGTGGAGGGCCAGCCAGAGTCCTTCAGGGAATGACAAGTCCAAAGGAAGAAGAAGAGTTCAGTCCGCAGTCTGTTAGCTGTGTCATTGACGATCATACAGAATATGGCAGTCCATTGCGAGGTACAAGGTGAGTGTCACAGAGTGTATTGGGGGACAGTGGAAAGTGATGACGCAGAGGGCAGATCCAAGCTGAAACCGGCCATATGGAGGAGACGAATGCTACAGTATTCTCCGTACCAGTAAGGCGGTTTCATCTGCATCTTCGTCCTCTGCTGTCGCATGTGCCTCACGTGTGGGTGGTGCTGGCCTTTCTCCAGCACTGTGTGGCAGTGACACTTCAAGGGGCAGAGATGTGGATGTAGTGGTAGCAGCAGCATGCATCGGGGCCAGGCCTTGTGGCAGCAATGCCATGAGGTTGGTTTTGAGGTCATTGTGGAACCCAGCTACCTCTCGCTGGTGTGCAGCCGTAGCAGCTGCTCTTTCCGCATTGGCCCACTCCATGGTCTCCATGAGCCTCCGCATGAGTCCCAACTCCCGGGTGAGCTCGCTGTGGGTGTCCGTTAGGGACTGTGAGTGGTCCCTGATGAGACTTACACACCCACATATGGCATCTAGTTTGTATGCCTTGCAGTCGAAGCCCACCCGCACCTGTTCAGCCAGCTGCTCCTGGCATCCCAACACACAGCGTTGGAAGGTCATGTGTTGTTCGTGGGGGTCCTGGGAGGTGGGGGTGGGTGCTGCCTGCTGTGTGGACTGTGCAGGGGGTGGGGTATCCCCGTTGCAGCTGGGCTGCCCTGCTCCTGAAGGTGGGCTGCGGAGACTGTCAATGAACTCTTGGAGGGCGTCGGAGTCGAAGCTGTGGTGGTCCTCTTCGTCATCAGAGAAGAGAGGTTTGGGCTGCTCTGCAGGAGGTGGAGATTGTCCTTCTGCAATGTGAAGGGGACATGCAGTTTGACAATGTGTTCACATGTGTGTTGTCAGATTGTACGTGTTCATATACAGACTACGTGACTGTGTACATTGTGGCTGTTTTGGAGGGGCTGCCTATTTGCTGGAGGACAGTGGACATTTCAACAACATAACAGATGTGTGTTTGAACTTGTACATTGTCTACTCACATGTCCCTGCAATGCCACTTGTGATTGGCCAGTGTCTACACCTAGTAGGCGCCAGTTGTGTCCTGTGTTCTGTTGTGGACATGTTGCGGTTTGTGCCACTTTGTTATCATTGTTGATATGCTCTGCATGTTATGTGTGTGTGCTTCATGGGGGGGTGGTCCCTGCTGCTCTGTTTTGCTGCCCCTTATCCCTTACATGCGGTGTGCCTTTGACTTCTGTGCTTGTACAGTGCTGACATGTAGCATACTTGGGTACATTGTTCTCTTGGTGGGAGTTGGGGTCTGCGGCATGGTTTGTTCGCAGCTGTGCTATGCTTACTTGTGCATGTGTGCCATTGTGCCCATCTTCCCCCGTCCCCCCAGTCCCTGGTCGTTACTCACCCTGGTGCTGTTGTGTCCGGTCATGTTGAGCAGTGTCTGGTCCCCCGACTCCAGCCACCGTCTCTCCACTGATGACTGTGGACACCATTTCCTCCATGTCGACTAGCTCCTCCTATGGCGCAGGACTCCCACCTCCAGTGTGCATTGCTGCCTTCCGGTTGTTGGCGAATTTCAGCTTGGTTTTGCGCTTAACATCATTCCAGCGCCTCTTGACCTCTTCCAGTGTCCTCTTCAGCACTCCGACTGCATTTACCTTGTCCACGATGGACTGTCATAGTCCATTTTTTGTTAACAATGACACAGTGGAGGTGATGAGGTAACGTTGATGGTGTTCGACCACCTCCGTTATCAGGATCCTGTTTTCCTGCGGACTGAAGCACTTCTTCCTACTCTTCTTCTCCTTGCCCTATCCTGACCCCGAGGTCCCAGGCAGGTCCTCCGAGGGGCTTGTGGGGTTCTGGTTCTCCTCCGTACTTGCTCCGGCAACATCCATTGTGCCTGGCAGTTTTTTTAACTTTTATGGTGATTTTTCCCGCCTGACGCGTGTGAATTGCAGGCCTGTAGCTGGTTTTCACTGATTTTTGTATCGCGATTGGCCTCATCGCAGCTTTTTTTGCGTTGATTTTAACACGGTCAGTTGACGTGTTATCTGGGAAATATCGCATGGTGCCGAAGTGTTGAGAATGCTTCGTTAACACTGCGTAATTTTACCGCGATAGACTGCGATGTTGAAGGTTGCGTTAAGTAACTTTTGCGATGGTTATCACACGTTCTTGAGAGTATCCCCCAGAGTGTACTCGACTTGGGGACGGCTGTTGGCAGCTGAGAACGAGTATAAGGGTAGAGGCCTTTTTACCCATACTCATGGGAGAAGCGGCCTTGTGAAATCTGAGCAAATTACATACAACAAATGGAGTAATTTCTCTTTTTGCTTACTAGTTTTTTAAAACTTTTTTCGCAAGACACCCAATCAAGCATACTCTAACCAAGCTGGCACCTATCAAAACAAACTTGATGCATTTTGTCTTTCTGGGTAGCACTCCTGCTCCATTAATCCTCTGAGTAAATAAACTCTAGTAACTCAAAGTCTCCTGAGGATTGCAGAAAACCCCTTATGTTTTCAGTCACCTTCAGTTGCTGCCCGCAAGATATCCTTGACCACAAGGCTTCAACTTGTGTATAGGTTTATAAATCCCAACAATATCTGAAAGTATGCCTTTCCTGCTTCAGAGTACCTTTGAAGATTCAATTGTCAATTGAAAGTTTTTTTGTTATCCAATTGACTTGCACCAGTACATTTGCCTTTGGTTAACAGTGGTAACTGACAGAGCCCACCACTGATGATGGCCGCAATTGTTGACTACTAAAAGAACCAAATAATAGTCCTCAAAGGCCACACCATAATCCCTGTGTAATAGTAGCTTTGTAGCTCAGGGATTTTCCTCTGTGGATTAAGTTGATCCTTTCTGCTCTGCAACGCAACTAAATTAAAAATAAGACTGATCTTGTATTGAGGTGGAATCGGGCACCACCATTGGCTTGTTCCAGGCAATCATGCTCCCTGGCCAGCTTCAAAGTCCAGCTCAATTACAAGTTACTGGTTTGAGAAGACCTGTATTTATGTTTCTTTTGGAGAACAAGTAGGAAAAATGAGGCAATCACACAGGATAGAGTACACCTTCAAGCCTTTACATCTCTTTATCGGGCCTTTAGTTTGGATGGTGGTCGAATGGCTGACTCTAACCGATCAAGGTATTTTGTAGAATGGGTCCAGTCATACTTGGACAAAACCCTGTGGTTGCCAAGCAACACAGGAAAGGGAGAGAGTGAATGTCATGTAAAACAGAGGTACAAGGAGAACTGGAATGACAGGGTGGCAGATGTGTTTTTACCCCAGCACATTACTGCCCTCTGGCATTGCCCAGGGCCTGTGACCCCTCCAGCAGTATAATAAGTTAGTGCCACTTGAGCCCTCCAACTGTTTAGCCAGTTGAGGAACGCATGTTCCCCAACTCTATCAAAAAAACAGGAGTCCCAGGCCAGTAATCATCATACAGACAAAAACAGTGCAGATGTGCAGCCTGGAGCAGCTGCCTCTTTAGTGGGCACACTCACCCTTTAGCAACAAAGAACCTTTCAGCTAATGGATGCAGGAGGCTTTTTTGGGGCTAGGAGGTAAACACCTTGAGGGGCCTTTTTTGGTTTCTGATCTATGGAATAGCACTTAATTAAGAAAAGTGTAAGTTAGGGAAAGAAAATACACAGTACTTATGAAAATACACAATACTTAGTGCCAACTAGTGGTGAACTCCCCCACCCCAGAAGTGCGAGTGACCACCAGTCTTCTCGGCCATCATCAAACACAATCCCCTCCCCCCTTTTTGGTATACACAAGGGGAGCCACTTTTGGTGCTTAACGTCTTCAGTTTATTTGCAATACATAAACACATGGAACATAATTATTGCAACTCACTGGTCATTTGTACGCTCGATGGATTACTTAGTAATTTCATAACATCAATCATTGTTATCAAATAGTCTTTGATCTGTTGGTCCATATTAATTATTGACAGCACTTCCCGCAGAGCCCCTGAGCGATGACCCTTTGCAGGTGCCCTGGTATTTTGCAGCTTCGAGGCTTCCCTTGCTTCCGAGATCTGTAGGCAGGAGTCAGGTTGTGCCCGGGCTGCAAGTGCGGTGTCCGCCTAATGCAGACCCCTTGCTGGACATTCGCCTGCTCTTAGTGCCCCTGCCATAAGGCATACCAAGGACACTTTGAGTGGCTCTGCTACCTAGGGCATTGTGCTTTTCCTGGCTGTCTTTGTGTGCTGTTTCCGTGCCCCGTGACTGATCCCCTAACCTGTGGCTGCAACGCCCGCAATCCGATGAGGGTGGGTGGGCCAAAGAAATTACCTCTTGAGTCACCGCGCTTTTCCTTTCCCTTGGGTCAGGTATAATGTATGCAGGATGGGCGTTCCCCCGCAAAAAGCCTTGTAGAAGTGGCGCAGCGAAATCTATCAGAGTTCACTGCAACACTTCTAGGACGTGACTGCATCACAGCAAGCGTATGACTGATTCAGGACCTTTCACATTGCCCCACGTGAAAGGAGACATTGCTGGAGTTGCATCTGTTTTCAGACACACCCCAGCAATGTGTCACTTTTGCGCCTACAAATATGTCAGTAATCCTGACGTATCTATAACTCCTTGAAACATGGTGAGCCATACATTAAATACAGCGCGTCCATTGTGTCGCAAGGAGGGCACAGTGAAAACTGTTGCTTCACTGTTTTGTGGCAGCGATGCAACAGTTTTCATAAATGAGGCCCAGAACATCTGAACAGACACCCCAGTCCTCACCTGTCTATCCGAGGTTCTGCTTCCAGGTGTGCAGCTTTCATTGGTGCAGCTGCACTGGACCTAGAGGCCTGAGGGACCCACAGAACCCTGATTATTGCTGTATTTTAAATTCCAAACAGCAGCCAAAGGCCCATTTATTTCATTGTACAAAGGGCCTATCACACTGGCTTCTGTTACACCAACTAATCGTGCATTCCTAGCTCATCCTGATGTCCGCGGAACCTCTGTGTCTGCCAAGCCCAAAGAGCCCAGTGCTGATGCCAGGTCTGCCAGGATGTTTGGCCCATGACCTCACCCGTCGAGCCACGGCAGGCCCCTCTTCCCCTGCTTTCATCTCTCTGCTGATGGACGCTGATAACAGAGCGGTGGGGCAGGGCGGGGCAGCATTCTTCGGCCATGTCCAGGGCAGGGCGTCCGCTTTCCTCCTCTGCCCCTAGAAGGTTCTGCACTTCCAGGGATAAAAGCTGGACTCGTTCAGATTTCTTTCTTTTCGAAGCTCTAATGTGGAAAGTTGGTTTTAATCCACTCCTGGAAAATGTGCACTTCTGGCTTGGATTCAGGGGTGAGTCACACTCTGACTCATTCGAACATTCCAGTATATTTTAAAAAAAAACGTAAAGAAACGCTGTAAGGTTCAGAGATGAACTTTTTTTTTCCTTTTCGCGAGTGGGGTACTGAATAGCGCTATCTGGGTCGAGTTTCAAAAAATGCTATTTATTCTAAATTGGTGGCGCCAGAGGGTTTACAAAACGGACTGAAGCTCCGGGTCTCGAACACTGGAGCGAGTGAGATTACCCCGCTCTACATCTAGACTCCTGTGGGCTCTCAGCCTGCTGCCTTCTACCCAGGGCTATAAGTGGGATGAAAAACTGGGGGGGGGGGCAAAGGGGCGTGGCCAATGTAATTAAGGGCGTGGCTTAAAAACATGTACGCTAAAAACCTGTGCTCAGCATAGTGTGCCGCCCGACTTGTATTTTGCTGTTTCTGTTACTGCATCCAGATATATGATACAAGTAACATCATACCTACAACAAATCAGGACTATTGGCTTTGTCAATGGTTGTTAGTTGCATAAGATAAATAAGCAGCAACTATGGCTTGAATATATTATTGAAAAAGCTTCCACTTAAAGCTTTGGTGACATCAGGATAATGTTGCTGCTCCTGAGTTTTAAAAAGAGAAGGGAAATCCAGAGAGAAAATGGCTCTCTTTAAAGGAATTCCCTTCCCCTACAACGCTCACGTGCCAATCAATCATCAATCAATCAATCAAATCATTTGTAAAGCGCACTATTTACACGTGAGGGTCTCAGGGCGCTGGGGGTGGGGGGTTATGCTACTGCTCGAAGAGCCAGGTCTTGAGTAGTCTTCTGAAGGTCAGTAGGTCTTGGGTCTGCCGTAGGTGGGTGGGGAGGGTGTTCCAGATCTTGGCGGCGAGGTGGGAGAAGGATCTGACGGAGGTCGCTCATTGGATGCGGGGGACTGCGGCGAGGGCGTGGCTGGTGGAGCGGAGCTGGCGGGTGGGGGTGTAGAAGCTGAGTCTTCTGTTGAGGTACGCTGGTCCGGTGTTGTGGAGTGCTTTGTGTGCGTGGGTGAGGAGCTTGAAGGGTATCCTCTTGTTGACGGGGAGCCAGTGTAGGTCTCTCAGGTGGGGTGTGATGTGGCTGCGGCAGGGGATGTTGAGGATTAGACGTGCGGAGGCGTTCTGGATGCGTTGCAGCCGTCTCAGGTGTTTGGCCGAAGCTCCTGCGCAGAGTGCGTTTCCGTAGTCCAACCTGCTGCTGACGAGGGCCTGGGTGACCGTTCTTCTCGTTTCGGTGGGGATCCACTTGTAGATCATGCTGAGCATGCGGAGGGTGTTGAAGCAGGAGGAGGAGACGGCGTTGATCTGTTTAGTCATGGAGAGGGTGGAGTTGAGGATGACCCCTAGGTTGCGTGCGTGGTCGGTGGGTGTTGGAGCTGTTCCTAGTGCGGTCGGCCACCAGGAGTCGTCCCAGGCCGAGGGGGTGGAACCGAGGATGAGGACCTCCGTCTTGTCCGAGTTCAGCTTCAGTTGGCTATTCCTCATCCATTCAGCGACAGCCTTCTGGCATGACGTCATGCCGTAACTTCTCCACTAGTAAGAAGTGAGCAGTGTGAACACGCGCACATCATGTGCCTGCTGTCACCGCAGTCCGGAAAAAATGGACCGCCTGTACCAGGGCACAAAACAGAGCCCGATAGAGACCCGTTTCGAGGGCCCCTTTAAAAAGCCGTCGGTGCTCAGCACCGGTGAGATCCGGCCCACTTAAAGTCCTGCTTCTACCCCCTTTTACCCCTCTCCTCCAGCACAACCTCACTAAATAGCAAATGCCCTGTCGCTGCTAGTCAACCTGCCCCCCAACATCTCTAAGCCAACAAACACAGCTCACGCTCTGACCCTAGCAGGGCGCCTTTTTCCACTGTTCCGCTATTAGAGTTATGAAAAAAAAACAGAGGTCCCACATTTTCAATATACTATTAGCACGACCCAGTTTGACCGGTGACGTTGCAGGAAGTACAGTGGTGTGGCATGGGTGTCACAGGCCTCAGTACAAGCAAGAAAAGTGGACCATAACCCTAACCTGGTAGTAAAAGGCAACCATACAATCAGGTAAAGTGGGTCCCTATCCCCCTTAAGCCCGCTGCCACTGGCCTGCTGCATTGGGGTCTGCAGCATTCAGTTCCATTTCTTGTGTTTGTTCCTCCCCTGGAGCATGGCCCAAGTACTCATGTCCTTCCACTGCTCTGCTAATCAGGCGTTACTTTTTTCTTTTTGTCTTAACACTCAACCAGGTTGAGTGTCTATTCGAGCAGTGTTCCTCGTGTACTCGTTTACCCTGTTGCTTCAGGCCCCACCACCACACCCCCCACTGCCTGTGTGCTGTTTGCTCCCACCCGCTGTCTGTATTGTTGCTTGGCTGCTCTTGCTCTCCCTATTGTTGCTTGGCCCCATCCATGGTCCTTGCTGTTGCTCTTCCTCCCACTGTCTGTGTTGTTGCTTCCCTCTACCCCCTGTCCATGTTGTTGCTGTCCCTTCCGCCCCAACTGCAGCCCGTGTTGCTGATATTCCTACCACTCTCTTCTACCGTGTTGCCTCCTGCCTCCCTCCACAGAAAACAAAAAAAAGTGCAATCACACGACCAGCGCTGGCCGTGCCATAGCGCTGTTTTTTTTACTTTCAGCATCCATGCTGCACAACAAAGCCAATAGTACTCATAGACAAGACCTATTGGCTTTGACAATGCTTTTGTTTAAGCCTTGCTGCAAGGCAGCCGCGCTGTTGTACAACATGGCTTAAACCAAAGCGCTGGCAAAGCCAATAGGTCTTGTCTATGAGTGCCATTGGCTTTGCTAATGTGTTCAGTCATGTTGTTACAGCAGCACAGCTGCTATGCAGCATGGCTGAAAGTATAATAAAGTACTATGACGTAGCAGACACTGGCAATTTTTTTTTCTTAACTTTCAGCCATGTACAACATGGCTAGAAACATTGAAAAGGGAGTTTTCTCAATCACTAGGCAGGGAATAAGATTCTGCCTGTTTTGTGGATTTGACCTGTCTTGCTTTCCTCAGGTCAGGGTGTCAGAGGCAGGCATCCTGCATGTGTCTATTACTTGTCCATCATTCTGTAGCATTTTCATTACCCTGTGTCCTTTCTTGTATCCTGTGCTCTGGTATAAGTTGTTCTCAGTCAGCGTGACATGCTTGTCTTGGACCGATCACCTGATTATTGGTTTGGTGGATTCACGGTTAAGGAAGAGGTGTCTCCTCGTGGCTCTTTTTATGTAGTCCAGCCATCTCTGCTCCTCGATTCCATATGGAGATGTGCATGCTGGTGACCTTTGTCACTGTTGATTTGGATATTTTGGCACTATGGTGCTTTGTCATCTACAACAAAGTCCTCTAGAAAGTGGATATAATTTTGGTGCGGATATAGTGGTGAATGGTGAGTCTCTTCTGTATCATCATGCAGGCACTTATCTTCCTCAGCAGTGTTTAGTGCATTAAATCAGATAAAAATGCTGAAGTTATCACCAATAAAATCTGTGTGTAACTGACCTGTAGAGAAATATGCAAAATGTTATTTAAAGGTCATTACCACTATTCACTCCCCATTTATGATTGAAAAAGCCTAATTCTGTTATGTTTTTACGAATTTGCAGATACTTAAGGACACCATGTGGTCGTACCCCTAGTTTAGCACTGACCTCTAGATGGGTTTTGCATTGATACCTTTGTCCAGCAGAGCATCATTTTCATGCTCCAGTGTAGTGCTCTGTAGTTTTTCTATACCTATTTCGAAAGGAAAGAAACATGAGCATCAAAAGAATCATAATTCTCAGACTGATGGGTGAGATTAGGAATAATGACCTAAGGATGCAGATAAACATATTCATTCCAGGAGAAAACAATCAGGTAAAGTGCAGGAGAGAAATTTTGATTACATTTCGACAGGTTAAAAAAAGTCAGTCCTTCGAGCCCATTCATCAATGCATTGGTAGTCTTTATTATAGGATAATGATATAAATATGTGTAATGAACAAAACATTAGGATATTAAGCCTTGGAGGTTCTACTCAGGCTTATGCTGGCAGTGTACACAATGGTGGCACTGAAACAGTTAACAAAGCAAGCGGGGCACCGACAGACAAGACAACATGAGAGGGTGTTTGTGAATATCGTATGTACAGTTCCATGATTTCCCTCCGCAGGAGAGGACGGCGACCCATCTTATGCCTACTATCAGGATGGACTGTGGTCTTCTATTCTTAAATAGACTTCCCCATTGACATGGTACCCCTGGTGTCTGGTTTTGCAATCATTATCTTCTCTAGAAGCTCCTCAAGTCCAACTTGAGTCAGCTGATGACTGTCTATCCCCTCACACTTCCACTTGGATAACTGTCCAGTGTTTGTAAGGTCTGTGGGCGAGGTCTGGCAGATGTTAAAAATCTTGTCACCTTGTAAAAAAAGACACTCACACCTCATACATTTGTCAGCAAGTCCCGAGAGAAAGACCCGCGTCGGATATCTACCACAAGTCATTTCCAGGTTAAAGACTACTACCTTCACAACCGAGTTGCCAAAAACTCTGACTTGCAGGATTGTGTACAGGCCCTATGTCATCAGGCCACCCTCATCCATATCTTACTTTTTAACCAGCACCACTTTTGTTTTTATTGTTAAAAACATGAGACTACAAGTTCCAGAATGTAGTGGGTTGGCTAACAAGCTGACAAAGTCTCTTTATACTGGCATTTTAGAAGTCAACTCTAAATTTTAACAGGCCCTATGTCATCAGGCCACCCTCATCCATATCTTACTTTTTAACCAGCACCACTTTTGTTTTTATTGTTAAAAACATGAGACTACAAGTTCCAGAATGTAGTGGGTTGGCTAACAAGCTGACAAAGTCTCTTTATACTGGCATTTTAGAAGTCAACTCTAAATTTTAACAGGCCCTATGTCATCAGGCCACCCTCATCCATATCTTACTTTTTAACCAGCACCACTTTTGGTTTTATTGTTAAAAACATGAGACTACAAGTTCCAGAATGTAGTGGGTTGGCTAACAAGCTGACAAAGTCCCTTTATACTGGCATTTTAGAAGTCAACTCTAAATTTTAAAGGAAAATCAGGTCGTGTTTGATCAACTTTGTCTTATTTAAATGCTATATCCTTCCTCCAAAAAATGTATTTACATTGTGATAATAGAATTTTGTAGTGCACAGCACCCATACTTTCCCTTACGGCAAAAACAAAATGGCTGCTCAGTAGGCGGTTAGGCCTTTGTGCCTGATTATTGTTGGTGTTTTAGACAATTGACAGATCTGTTTTAGTTTCAGATCCTCAACAGAGTCAGCAAGTTACTAAGTGCAAATTTAGTCCTTAGTACCAGATGATGGTGCTGTCCAGGTTTTTATTGTGCTGTTCTAGTGCATGATGAAACATAACCAAACCAGGGCAGGAATTAGAAAAGCAAAACTGCGTGATTCAACATGCACAGGGATATGGACTTGAATATTAAGCAGGCCTCCCAGGTGCACTTTTGGAAATGGGGCTGGAGAGCTGTACAGTCTGGCTGCAGTCCAATATCTATCTACCTTATTTAATATCAGTAACCCTGCTGAAATAACCAGTTATAGGAGCAGAAAAGCACCACTGTTAGACTGGTACTCGCTGTAGTAGCTCCTGTTGTAGTGGGGATTCTGAAACTGGGGGATCAGGCATGTCAAAAATAAAACAACTGTGAAACAAACTAAACTTATAAAAGCAGGACAAATGTACTTGTAAAATAGTCTGCTAGCAACAGATTGATACTTGCGGTGTGAGTTCAGAGCACTTGGGTCTCTGTGAAGCGTGTATTCAAATATATGATGCCATGCTAGCGAAAAAGCACCAGAACTCAGGTAAAAAATACAAAAAAACACACAGAACACATCAGTGGAACGACCGACCATGGTTTCAAAGAATAAACTCTATATTTTGTTAAGACTTTTGTGAATCTGCCTTATAGGTTGGTATCTTGTCGCGGCACGTGGTGAACAAGAACGACTGGAAAGCCTTTCATCTGAAGTCCGGGTAACAACGAAAAACCAAAAAATGATCATGAATTGGAGGCTGCCTACGCATCTCTTTTTTATGCCATAGCAAAGCATATCGCTTCGGTAACTGATGGTAATTTACCATGAATTTTGCACCGGGCCAGAATCTGCTGAAAACTATTGGATAATGTAAAAATGCACAGTTTAGGACCAGCCAAAAACGAAGCTTGATGGAAAAGACCATTCCATAGGCCTGACCTCTATTGATCTAAGCCTCTAAAGCATGACAAATGACTGAGCGAAAGGGTCAGTTCAGCGTAACTTTGGTTATGCCTGGCCACTGCGCATTCACTTGTTGCTCGTGGTCTCTGCTTTGTTACATGTAGTACCAATGGATGCTCAGGCCTTATAATAACTTGGGAGGATAAAATCAGAATGAGCGTCTTCTGTTCTCAATGATAGATGCTTTGATCTTTCAAGGGGACTGAGAGTTCCAGAGTAATCACCCAAAGCAATTATTGGCTGTGATTCAAACCCAAGCGACGGTGCAGATAGTCTGGATTGCTTTGGTGCAACCCAACAAGGCTCACATCCATCAGGTGCTGGAGTGGTTGCAAAAAGGCCTGTCACAGGCACTGGGGGACAGTGATCACTGGTAGACATTTGGACAATGAAAAATTAACCATCCTACGAAGGTGGTTAAAGCCAGAGGTGTGCCTACAGCCATAATTGTCCTAAGGAAGATATCAAACTATCCACTGGAGGCTCCTTTGAAACATCCTGAAACGCCCCTAGAAATATCATGACCCCAGGGTAGGGCAGGGGGGTAATAAAAGACAGAACTTTCTGAACTCATGCATGGGACATAAAACCTGGTTCTCCGTGTACGAGTTGTGCACTGCCATGCTATGGCTAAATCAGCCCTGGCTGGCCAACTAACTCTTTAGTTGCATGGCAGGTTGGCCACCAGAGATCTTGGCAGTGACCAACCAACCCCTCTTTGAGTAGGGAGGGTAGAGCAGAAGGAGACGTTTAAGGTGGCACAAAGAAAGTTCACTAGCACCAGCGTAACATCCCACCTTCCCTCTGCTCCAGAACCACAGCAGATCCTGAATCTCTTTGAATATGCAGTGACAGCAGTCACTGATCAATTTTATATTTCACAGTGAGCAAAGTAGCCAAGACTGCTTAGATTTCATGACTGAGAACATGTAATAATAGGCAGCTTTCCTGTGCCATACTGCTCAAAATCCACTTCTGTTTCTTACGTTGCAACACAAGAAAAAACATCATTTGGCTTCTTGTGCAGAGCAAAAATGTTACTCGCACACAGTTTAATGGTGGTCACACCTGGACTACCTCAATTTGGCATCGACCAGAAAGCATAGGAAAATTCTCTTAGATATCATTATATAGAAATGACTGATTTTGTAATGTGCCTGACACGGACATCTTTGGTTGTTGGTCTTGTCCAGCTAGTTTGAGATGACATCTCCTACCCTGATATTTATTAGAAGCTTCTTCAGGTCAACAAGGTCTCAGGCTAACCATTTCCTCATTAGCAAAGCAGGTTGCTGACCTTTTTGAGTACGTATTAACTTTTAAACCTTTTGTTGGCTGCAGGTCTCCTAAGAGTTAAGATCAGTATGAAGCAACTGAGGGCGCTCAAGCAGTGGCAATCATGACCCCATCCCAGAACAGTGATGTCAACATGGATGCTACCAAGTCCAAAATCTCCTTGCAGGATCTAACACTGACATATTACAGTAGGCATACCATCTTGTTGAATGCAGGGCTTTGATCCATGCAAGTGTGGTTGGTCACATTGTACTTCCATTAATCACAGCTAAGAGGAATACTAAATTCTTCATTGTAGGATCAATGAACAGAATATCAAGAAAGATATTTCAGATATACATTGCATGTGTTATTATTTGCCGGAAACTGAGCATTGCGTCAAATAATATGTCAGCATCACAAAAGGTTTCAAAAATTGGTTTCAGCCCACTTGACATTTAATATATCACATGTCAAGATGGCCAAAATATTTTTCGAACAAAGGATTTTTGAGTCATTATTACCCCCAAAAATGCTTCATATATGTTTTCTCTTCTTTTCTTCCTGCCCCCACCCTCTGCACATGCTCTGTAGGAGCAATCTTGTGGAAACCAAGAGAGTTAATAGGCATGATGTGGCTGGGATTTCTTATTCTGCAGAGCCCTTCTGGCGCCTCTTAGAAGGAGGAACCAGATGCCTTGGCAGCTCGCCGGGAAGTCCATGGCCATCAAGTTTTACTTCAATAAGGTGGCTGGCCAGGGCAAACTCCTCGTCATCCAGCATTCCATCGCGGTCAACGTCGGACAGCTTCCAGATCTTTCCAAGCACTGAGTTGGGAAGCTTGGTGGTGACCATCCAGTTCTTGACTTTGGTGCCGGTCAGCTTCCCGTCCATTGGTGAGAGGTTGTAGAAGATCTCGTCATACTTGGACTTATCCCTGGTGACTACCCATTCCTCGTCATCTGCTCCTTCATACACACCTTCGGTAGAGCCCTCCACAAATGGGCCATTGTGCGTGCCATTGAATGCCCCACCTTGGACCATGTGATCAGTGGTATCCATGTCCTCCTGTCTGAGTAAGGGCATCAACTTTGCAATGTCGGCGGTCATCATTTGATCCAAAACCTCAATCATCTGGGGCTTCAGGGAGTGAAACTTCTTGAAGTCGTGGACCATAAGCTGCTCCTAGAGAACGGGAAAACAATGGCAGATGAAGTCAGTACTTCAGCATCTCTAGCATATTGATACAATACGTACGCATTCCAATGTAACCCGAAACACCTGACTTAAACTGCGCCCTAACATGCAGCAGTTTAGATTTTAATGAAATAATGTTATATATTGACATAAGCACTCTGACCTAACATAAGTGCATTCACTTAAAATCAGTATGCATTAAATCTTAAAATGAGTGTGTGTGCTTAATGCAAGTTCTTGCGTTGCTGCTGCAGAAATTGCAAACTAGTAATCTCTTTTATATGTGCCTTCACTGCCCAGCTTGAAGGGGCATGTTCCACTTCTGCAGTGACTACAGAAGCTGTGAGGTAAAATTTTCCTTTAAAAACTTATGGGGTGTCAAAGACAACATATACTAACATTTCCGGAATTTCGAATGAACGTATTGTGTCCAGCAAAATGTTCCTACTTGGCCAACATTGGTTTCTGAGTGAAAGGTGTCTCCATCAGCTACAGAGAGATGCTTTGGACTACAGGGTATACAAACTCCCCTCAGTTAGTGAAGAGGGAGACAGCTGAAACTCTGGGAGGGATGCTACATAGAGCAATACAGTATTGAAGACCATTGGATCTACAAGTGGTATACAGGAGTTATTGCATGGCTTGACAGCAAAGCAATGTAATAATTTAATGCCACAAGACATATCAGGAATTTAAAGTAATCAATTAGGAATATGTGAAACACAGTGTTTGTGCTGTATGTTCTCTTCAGGCTTATAATATTAATTATTGCTGAACTACCTATTATTATGATGATAATTATATTGGATAATATATGTATTTGATAGTGTACACCCTGAATATCGAAGTCAGGATATCGAGGCAAGCAAATATTGAGGACATGATTTCAAATCCGGAATAAGGAGAGGCAAGTATAGATTTTCTATACCTAGCTTCACATATGTACCTTGACGAAATATATATATGTGTATATATCTTCAGGGTATGTTGATGTGGAGTTAGGAATAGTAAATCTATACTTACTCTATATACACTTATCTTTTGATATTGTGGTCTTCGATATTTTGGATACAATCTACTTGTACCCCGATATTCATAGCCTAGATATCAGTAATAAAATTGTATTCGATTAGAACATAGGAAACACTAGCTATATTAAAATACAAGCTTCTATGAGTATGGACTCAGGTGGGTTCAAGAGTATAGCTCCTCATCAAACCAGTGGAACAGATCGAATATGCTACTTACCAGTATGCATCTGTTCTTGGCATGTAGGGCTGCTGACATTCATATGTGTGCATAGATCGCCGCCTAGTGTTGGGTCCGGATGATTGCACATTGTTGTCCTGGACGAGTCTTCGAAGTATCACGAGATAGGTGGCTCCTCCCCTGGACTACAGTGCGCATGGGCATCCTCTCCATCCTCAGATTGTTTTTCGCCATTGTGGCAGTGATGGAGTAGATACAGTAAGTGATGACCATGCTATACAGAAATTCTGAGTGCTGCAGCCGCTACAGGCGCCGGGGAGGAGGGTGGGCGATATGAATGTCAGCAGCCCTACATGCCAAGAACAGATGCATACTGGTAAGTAGCATATTCGGTTCGAGGCATGTGGGCTGCTGAATTCATATCTGTGCATAGATTATATAGCAGTCCCTCCATTAGCGGCGGCTGCCCGTGCCAGCTGCAGCAGTCTGAAAAAGGGTCTTGAGAACAGCCTGTCCTACAGCTGCCTGCTGTTTTGAATGTACATCTACACAGTAGTGTTTAGTAAATGTATGTATAGTGGACCATGTGGCTGCTCTACATATTTCCTCTAAAGGGATGTTACCTAGGAAAGCCATGGACGCCCCTAACGTTCGTGTTGAGTGGGCTATTGGGGGAATCGTTAATGTGCGTTTAGCCTTCTTATAGCAAATTTGAATACATTTAACGATCCATCTGGCTATCCCTGCTTTGGAAATGGCGTTACCCTTGTGTTGTGGAGAAAAGGCAACGAACAGTTGTTTCGTTTTTCTAAAATCCTTCGTCCTGTCTATATAGTACATGAGGGCCCTCTTTACATCTAGTGTATGGAGCATTCTTTCTGCGACATTTTCTGGATTTGGAAAGAAAACCGGCAGTTCAATAGTCTGATTCATGTGGAACTGCGATACCACTTTAGGCATGAATGTGGGGTTGGTACGTAGTACAACTCTATTTGCGTGAACCTGTATGAATGGCTCTTGAATGGTTAGTGCCTGGAGTTCACTAACTCTTCTTAACGAAGTGATCACAACTAAGAAAGCTACTTTCCAGGTGAGGAATTGAATCTCACATGAATGTAGAGGTTCAAAAGGTGGACTCAGCAATCTGGTGAGGACCACATTCAGGTTCCACACTGGTGCTGGTGGGTGTGTCGGAGGAATCACCCTTTTGAGTCCCTCTAAGAAGGCTTTGATGGCAGGCACTCTGGATAAAGAGAGGTGCTGCCTGTTCTGAAGATAGGCTGCTATTGCGGTTAGGTGTATACGGATGGAGCTGAATGCCAGATTGCATCGGTATAAGTGTAACAGGTAACAGATGATGTTCTGAATGGATGCATCCAGTGGGTTAATGTCATTGTTTTTACAGTAAATGACAAACCTTTTCCATTTAGCCGCATAGCAAGCTCTGGTCGTGGGTCTCCTGGCCTCCTTGATGATATTCATACATTCTGGAGGCAGGTTCAGGTAGCCAAACTCTAAGACTTCAGGAGCCAGATCGCCAGGTTCAGCTGTTGCGGATCTGGGTGCTGAATTTCGCCATGGTTCTGTGTTAAAAGTTTGGGCGTTAGCCGTAGTCTTTGATGCGGTACCACGGAAAGTTCTAGAAACGTGGTGTACCATGGCTGGCGTGCCCATGTTGGAGCAACCAGGATGAGTGTAATTGAGTGTTGCCTTAGTTTGCGTGCCACTAGCGGTATTAACGGCGCTGGGGGAAAAGCGTACGCAAATCTGCCTGACCAGTTCATCCATATCGCATTGCCCTGCGACTGTGGATGGGGGAACCTGGCGGCAAAGCTTTGGCATTTTGCGTTCTCCCTTGTGGCGAATAGGTCTATCTCTGGATGACCCCACTGCTGGAAGTACGGTTGGAGTACTGACGGATGTAGCGCCCACTCGTGCATTTGGTGGCTGTGTCTGCTGAGCAGATCCGCCATCTGGTTGTCCTTGCCCGGGAGGTGTTCCGCCATGAGGAATATGTTCCTCTGAATGGCCCACTTCCACATGCTCTGAGCCAGGTGAGACAACTGTGGAGAGTGTGTTCCTCCCTGCTTCTGTATGTAGTACATGGCAGTCATGTTGTCCGTGCGGATCAACACGACTTTGTTGCACAAGTGTAGTTTGAATGCCTTCATTGCCTGGAAGATTGCCATCAGTTCCAGAAGGTTGATGTGCATCTTCCTTTGCTGTGTTGTCCATAGTCCCTGCACTGTGTAATTGAGTACATGAGCTCCCCATCCCTGGAGAGACGCGTCCGCTGTCAGTATTATTTGTGGTGTGTTTAAGAAAGTGTTTCCCTAGTGATCTATTTCCCCAATGGTAAGTGTGGGAAAGAAAAAGGAAAGGAAGGAAGAAAAAACAAACTCAAACCCAACAGAACCATCAAGTGTGGTGCCTGTTCCAATGCCTCAAAGGGAGGAGTGCAAAAACGTGAGGAGGCCGGCAGTGCCTCACGGAAGTAACCCCAACGAGGCTGTGCAGACTAGTACTCGCCTGCTACCTCACGTTCTCATCATAGGCAACTGCCGTCCGAAATGAAGATAAGGAATAAATCAAGAATTGTTGTGTCTATTCTAATAACTAGTGTCAAGTGGAACTAATAATCTAAACTGTGTCTATGTTCCAAAAAATAAAGTGAGTGTCGACCCTGGGACAGGGGAGACTGAGTCTGATCAGGACCCACGTAACTCCCAATTAAAACCGGACAATACCACACTCGCTATTTGAGACTTTTATTCTATGCTGTGTGGCTGTCCACTAAAACCAACATGTTTCGTTGCCTGTATAGATTGGTGGCAACTTCTTCAGGGCTAGGGTCGACTGGCTTCTCTGCTTTGCTAGTTCTGACCAGTTTTGTATCTGTCAGCGCCTAAGGGAAACACAAATTAAAAAACACATACATTCAGTCTGGCTCCCCACTTACTCATATAGGGGATACACACATTCAAGAAAGCGATTTACAACTTTCATTGGTTTGCTTCAGTGAAAACAATGCCTGCAACACTTCTATCGTTCATATTTACCGTTAGGGTTGCTCATTTACAGCATACCTCAACCCTTAGTGTAGGTGGATGTATGCTACCTCGGATAGTTCTGAGCTGCTTGCCCGCTAACCGCGGATTCGTATATCTGAAATGCATGAGGATGAAACATAATATCATTGCACACTAGGACATAGATTTGACACAGCCTAAGCTCATGCACTTGTTACTCGCTACATTTGAGCTCGTTATCACATAATGGCCGGCTACTAGTGATGTTTGCCGACATTCTGTCATGTCCCCCGTGTAAATTACTTGCGTGTACTATTTCTGCGAAAACACGCCCCCTTATTGTTTAAATGACCACGTGGGTTACTGGCGTGTGTGGACCAACGCACTTCGCTCCCTCGTTACACTTATGGTCATATTCACATACCTTCCTGATTGTAATGTCTGCATGTGACTAATTTATATCGTAGCGGGGTTATCACACTGTAAGCCCTTCAATGGCATCTCCCCACCCGCTACGACCGAGGCGTCTAAATGTACCACTCCACTTCTAGGAGTAAAGGTGTGCACAACTCCGTATTCGGTCTATGCCCTACAGCTTAGTAACGGTCTCACCTCGTCGGTCTAGCGCTCCGGGTGCTATTCAACCTCCATCACGGACTCAAGGACCGGGTCCTGTTTAAATGCATCGCGCGCGTTGACTGCGCGCATGCGTGGACGTGTATTGAAGGCAATGGCGGCCATGTTGTGTAAACCGGGATTCCTACCCCCAATGAATATTACATGTATGATATCAAGGACCCCTTCAAAACACACATAACTAAATACCGTTGTGAATAACTGAAACCTAATATAAAATCGAAGCTCAACATGTTATTTATTTATTTACAAATCGGACATCATGATGTGTCGTACCCATGGTTACCGGTGTTGCCCCGAACTATTGACTGGCCCCTTAGGTGTCATGGGTCAATTACTCCAATGGTATGTAGGAACTGCAAAGGCTGCCCCAACTGCCATTCCGGTATGTGTATGTGACCATATACTGCACTGAGAATCCCTGATTGTTGTCATATTGAATGAGGTTGTAGTCAAACATAAATTATTGATTCACTACCTTGTTCCACTCAATGTAATCGTTTAGGCCATCTTGGTCTGCTCTCTCCTGGTAAATCCAGCGCGCCTCCTTAGTTGTTAATCTGGCCTCCATGTTGTGAATGTCACCCAAGACCTTCTCCAATACTACCCAGCGTAATTCGCAAGGGCTGTGTCTGGCCGTCACAAAATGTTGGACGAACTTTGTGGTTAGTTTCCCCATACGAATAGTGCTCAGATGTTCTTGTACTCTGACCTTCACTTTACGTGTGGTAAGACCAATATAGTGGAGGCCACATAGACACGTGAGTCTGTATATGACGTTATTCGTATTGCAATTGCTGAATGCATTCAAATACCAAATTTTGCCACCTGCCAATGTGACACTCTTTGTTGGAGTAGTTAATTTGCACACAGTACAACCACCGCATTGGTAATGTCCTGGCGGGATCCCTGTGGTCTTGATCTCACACTTGGGTCGTGAGTGCACAAGGCGATCGCGTAAACTGGTAGAACGCTTAAAAGCAAAGCGAGGTTGGGGCATGGTCATGGTCGAGGTGTGAAGTATTGGCCAGTGTTTCCTAATCACTTGTCTAATTTGGGTTGACAAGGGGCCGAAGGTAGTGACTACGGGGATACAATCCCCTGTGGTCTTCGGTGTTCTCTCCAAGAGGGCAGCTCGAGGGGTGTTAAGGGCTCGTTTTTTAGCCTGCTTAATAACCTTGGTAGGGTATGCTCGTGCCTCCAGTTTACTCGACAAGATGCCGGCTTGTTGTACAAAGTCCTCAGTTAATGAACAATTCCTGCGATATCGCAGGAATTGTCCTACAGGCAGGTTATCCCTCAGAGCCCTGGGATGGTAAGATCTGTAGTGAAGAAGGGAGTTCTTGTCAGTAGGTTTTTGATGGACATTAGTAACCAGTTTCTGATTCACTGCACTGATGTCTAGGTCTAGATATGTGGCTGTGACGTTACTAATAGACCAGGTAAATTTAAGACAGTCATCTAGGCCATTGAGCCACTGGAGAAATCTGTCAAGATCTCGTGCAGGCCCCGTCCATATACAGAGCACATCGTCAATATATCTCTTTCAGAGGGCAATGTTCCTCTGGAAGGGATTGGTACAATGTAAGATGTAGTTAGTCTCGAATTGGCCCACATAAATACAAGCTAGACTGGGGGCAAATGTAGCCCCCATCGATGTACCGGACACTTGCAGGTATAACTGGTCCTTGTAGGCAAAAAAGTTTTTAGTTAAGGCCAATTCGATACATTGAAGAACAAAGGTTTGGGGGACATCATAAAACCATTCACATTCTCCCAGGGCATGTGCTGCTGCCACCAGCGTTGCTTCCTGGGGAATACTAGTGTATAACGATTCTATATCAATCGTGACCAGGAATTGATGTTGGGGATCAAACACAATATCGTCCAGGATTTGTAAGACTGCTGTGGTGTCCTGTACATAGGCTGGTTGAGTGATCACACCTTCCCTCAAAAATAAATCTGCGTATTGAGATAACGGTTCCAGAACAGATTGAATCCCCGATACTATGGGGCGTCCCGGGGGGGGCCTCTGGGCCTTGTGAATTTTTGGGACGATGTAAAAAGCAGGAGTCCTGGGTTTTTCGTTAATCAAAAAGTCCGCTTCCTTGACCGTAAGCCATTTCTTTACTTTAGCCTCCGCGACCATGGTTTGAATGGTCGTCTGTAAGTTCTTAGTGGGGTCTCTCATAAGAGGTTGGTAATTATGGCGTACGTCAAGCAGTCTGGACACCTCCAACTCATAATCCGCAGTGTTCAGCACCACCACCGCTCCCCCCTTGTCAGCAGGTTTGATGGTGATGCTGGAGTTCCGCTGAAGGGAATGTACTGCTAGCCAGTCAGCCTGTGTCATATTGCTGCGGCTATAGCCCTGCTGTTGTTTTTCCAAAGTGGTGATGTCCTGCATGATTTTCTGTTCAAAAACAAAGACTTCGGGGCCAATAGAATGATTAGGGGGGCAGGATTGAGATGGTCGTCGCAGACTTGTAGAAAACACAGAAGGTGCCTCAGTTTCTTTTTCATGGAAGAATTTTTTTAATTTGATCTTCCTCATCAATCCATACAGTTCACCCCGCAGCTTAAAGCTGTCATGTTTGGGAGTAGGAACATATCCCAGGCCTTTGTTTAAAACCCTGTGTTCGTCTGTAGTCAAAGTATATGATGATAGGTTGACGACAATGTCATTCTCCTTCATGGTTATTGGGGTGTTCTGCCCCTGCTGCGGGTGATCCTGGGAGAGAAATTCTGCCACGATGGATTGTTGTTGTGGCGTACTCTGCCTCTGCCCTTCCCCCTCCCCCTGTAGCTGGTCCCTCTCTGATCTGGGGGGCGCTGTTCTAAAAAATTCCTCAACATGACTCCCAGATCTTAATTGGGTCTATCTGTGGTGTTAAATCTAACTCTCTGGTTGAAACTGGATGTGGGAGCAGAGGTAGAGGGTTGTCCATTGCAATCATCTTCTTCACTGCTAGTATTGTCAAACGTCCAATTATTGAACGTCTGTCTGCCTTGCCGGCGCCCACCCCTGAACCCTCGTGTGTAGTGTGGAATTTCTGGGGGTTGTTGATAATAGCTATCCTCTACATAAGGGAAGGCCCATTCATGGCTGAACCTCTCTAGATTCCTTTTAAGCCCCTTCATTTTTTGGTTCAGCATATATATTTGATATTCCCCAACATCATTCTGGATTGTGGTCAACTGTTCTTTTATATCTTTTATGGTGGTATCCGCCTTAAGTGCGGTTTCCAGATCTAATATTTCTTTGAGCAGTTCCTCACTCAGTCTCTTTGCGGTATTAATAATTAATACCAACCAATCCCGGGTGCACTTGTTTGCTATATAGCTCCAGTCCACCCGGAATCGTTTGTCCTCTAGAAAGATTTTTGGTTCTATACGGACCAAGAGGCTAGCTGGGGCTGCCCCCGCCCGCAGATATTCTGTCATAAGGGCACCATGGAGGGCTATTCTAACCTGCCGCTTTTTAGTAGTGGATAGTTTTTCCCATTCTTCCTTAGCCGAGGCAACACCACTAAGGGGCGCATTAGGGAGTAGTGACGGCCCTGCCAAGATGGATGCAATATGCTCATCAGTGAATGCCAAGTAAAACTGGTCCATTCTGTAAAGAAAACCCAGGAATGTTTAAGCAGCTTGTATGCAGGATATCAAAATATCTAAAGATTGGTCCAACATTTTGTGACGGCCAGACACAGCCCTTGCGAATTACGCTGGGTAGTATTGGAGCGGGTCTTGGGTGACATTCACAACATGGAGGCCAGATTAACAACTAAGGAGGCGCGCTGGATTTACCAGGAGAGAGCAGACCAAGATGGCCTAAACGATTACATTGAGTGGAACAAGGTAGTGAATCAATAATTTATGTTTGACTACAACCTCATTCAATATGACAACAATCAGGGATTCTCAGTGCAGTATATGGTCACATACACATACCGGAATGGCAATTGGGGCAGCCTTTGCAGTGCCTACATACCATTGGAGTAATTGACCCATGACACCTAAGGGGCCAGTCAATAGTTCGGGGCAACACCGGTAACCATGGGTACGACACATCATGATGTCCGGTTTGTAAATAAATAAATAACATGTTGAGCCTCGATTTTATATTAGGTTTCAGTTATTCACAACGGTATTTAGTTATGTGTGTTTTGAAGGGGTCCTTGATATCATACATGTAATATTCATTGGGGGTAGGAATCCCGGTTTACACAACATGGCCGCCATTGCCTTCAATACACGTCCACGCATGCGCGCAGTCAACGCGCGCGATGCATTTAAACAGGACGCGGTCCTTGAGTCCGTGATGGAGGTTGAATAGCACCCGGAGCGCTAGACCGACGAGGTGAGACCGTTACTAAGCTGTAGGGCATAGACCGAATACGGAGTTGTGCACACCTTTACTCCTAGAAGTGGAGTGGTACATTTAGACGCCTCGGTCGTAGCGGGTGGGGAGATGCCATTGAAGGGCTTACAGTGTGATAACCCCGCTACGATATAAATTAGTCACATGCCGACATTACAATCAGGAAGGTATGTGAAATTCGACCATAAGTGTAACGAGGGAGCGAAGTGCGTTGGTCCACACACGCCAGTAACCCACGTGGTCATTTAAACAATAAGGGGGCGCGTTTTCGCAGCAAATAGTACACGCAAGAAATTTACACGGGGGACATGACAGAATGTCGGCAAACATCACTAGTAGCCGACCATTATGTGATAACGAGCTCAAATGTAGCGAGTAACAAGTGCATGAGCTTAGGCTGTGTCAAATCTATGTCCTAGTGTGCAATGATATTATGTTTCATCCTCATGCATTTCAGATATACGAATCCGCGGTTAGCGGGCAAGCAGCTCAGACCTATCCGAGGTAGCATACATCCACCTACACTAAGGGTTGAGGTATGCTGTAAATGAGCAACCCTAACGGTAAATATGAATGATAGAAGTGTTGCAGGCATTGTTTTCACTGAAGCAAACCAATGAAAGTTGTAAATCGCTTTCTTGAATGTGTGTATCCCCTATATGAGTAAGTGGGGAGCCAGACTGAATGTATGTGTTTTTTAATTTGTGTTTCCCTTAGGCGCTGACAGATACAAAACTGGTCAGAACTAGCAAAGCAGAGAAGCCAGTCGACCCTAGCCCTGAAGAAGTTGCCGCCAATCTATACAGGCAACGAAACATGTTGGTTTTAGTGGACAGCCACACAGCATAGAATAAAAGTCTCAAATAGCGAGTGTGGTATTGTCCGGTTTTAATTGGGAGTTACGTGGGTCCTGATCAGACTCAGTCTCCCCTGTCCCAGGGTCAACACTCACTTTATTTTTTGGAACATAGACACAGTTTAGATTATTAGTTCCACTTGACACTAGTTCTTAGAATAGACACAACAATTCTTGATTTATTCCTTATCTTCATTTCGGACGGCAGTTGCCTATGATGAGAACGTGAGGTAGCAGGCGAGTACCAGTCTGCACAGCCTCGTTGGGGTTACTTCCGTGAGGCACTGCCGGCCTCCTCACTTTTTTGCACTCCTCCCTTTGAGGCATTGGAACAGGCACCACACTTGATGGTTCTGTTGGGTTTGAGTTTGCTTTTTCTTCCTTCCTTTCCTTTTTCTTTCCCACACTTACCATTGGGGAAATAGATCAATAGGGAAACACTTTCTTAAAGACACCTAAATATTTAGGAACTTTTAGAGCCAATGACACTAGACCCCTTTGGCGATTGGCAAATAGTGCCGCGGAGACGGTCCAAAATGCAACAGTTTGTGCAAGTGCCAGGGTTCTTGATCAGGAGTTGCTCACTGTGCTTATAAAAACCAAAATACTTTTGTTCTAGGCAGGTCTTGTTGTTTATAAGGTTATGAGTGGGGGGCGACCTTCCTTGTGACCCCCTTGGCTCCATTGTTGTTGATGAGTATTATTTGTGGGACAGGCTCTTGGAACGGTCGGCCCTTGCAAAGGTTTTGTGGATTCCACCAATGCAGAGAGTTGTATGCCCGACCGCTCACCAACACTAGGTCTTTTAACTGTCCTTGAGTCTGATTCCATTGACGTGCCAAGCACTCCTGAAGCGGGCGCATATGTAGTCTCGCGTGCGGGACTATGAAAATGCAGGAGGCCATCATGCCTATCAACTGCATGAACACTCGCGTTGGAAGGGAGTGTTGAGGTTTGAACTTTTTTATCAGCAGTTGCATGCTGTTGATCCTCACCAAGTTTGGCTGAGCTTTGGCTGCCAGAGTGTCTATGGTCGCGCCCAGGTACTGCCGTACGTGGGCGGGTTGAAGGTGTGACTTTGGATAATTTAGTGAGAATCCCAGACTGTGAAGAAGGTGAATGGTGTGGGAGACGTGGCTGGCACACTGCTGGGCTGACTTTGCCTGAACAAGCCAGTCGTCCAGGTAAGGGAAGACGTGAATGTGCTGTCTTCTTAAGTGTGCAGCCACTGTCACTAGGCATTTGGTAAATACTCTGGGCGCCGTCGTTACTCCGAAAGGGAGTACTTTGAACTGATAATGCTGATCCTGAAGAGTGAACCTGAGATATTTTTTGTGTGAGGGGTATTAGGTATGTGGAAATACGCATCCCTCAAATCCAGTGTTGCTAGGAAGTCTCCCTGACTGAGTAACGGTAGAACCTGCTGGTGGGTGAGCATATGAAAATGCTCTGACAGAATGTATTGGTTGAGAGGTCGCAGGTCCAGTATAGGTCTGAGAGACCCGTCCTTTTTTGGGATCAAGAAGTACAGAGAGTACACCCCTGATCCTTGTTGGTCTACGGGCACGATTTCTATGGCGCCTTTCTGCAGCATACTTAGTACTTCCTGCTGCAATAATGCCAAGTGCTCTGCGGACATAGGACGGTGTCGTGGCGGTATGTTGGGTGGATTGGATGTTAATTCTAGACAATACCCCCACTGGACATTTTCTCTGACCCACCTGTCTGTGGTGATGGATCTCCAGACTGGCAGGAACCGTTGGAGTCTGCCCCCAACCGGTGTTATGTGGTCGGGGGCAGTGACAAGAGGTCACTGTTTGTTATTGGCGGAGGACCTGGTGTTGTTGTGTCCTTGTCCTCTGCCTTTAGTGCTGGATCCACGATAACCCCCCCTATTGTTTTTATTATAGGTACTCTGGGTACCTCCTTTATTGTACTGCTGCTGGGACCCCTGACCTCTAGCTGCTCCTCTATTCCCGGGGCGACGAAAGGAGCCACTCCGAAACTGCTGCGACTGTAGAGCCCCCATAGATTTCGCAGTTTCAGTGTCCTTTTTAATCTTTTCTAGGGTAGTGTCAACCTCGGGGCCAAATAAGAAGTCTGGGTTAACTGGTTGATTTAAAATATTGCTTTGAATTTCAGGTTTGAAACCTGATATTCTCAACCATGCGTGCCTCCGCAACATCACACTAGTGTTGATTGCCCTTGCTGCAGTGTCCGCTGCATCTAGTGCGCATTTGATGGACGCATTTGTAATGAGTTGTCCCTCTCTGATGAGGAGCTCTGTGCCATCTTTGTATTCATCTGGTAGGTGTTCTAGCAGTGTTTCTAGGGTATCGTAGTGTGACCTGTCATATCTGGCCAGGAGTGCCTGAGTGTTGGCAATGCGCCAGATGTTCGCTGCTTGTGCCGCTATCCTTTTCCCTGATGTTTCTAACATTTTGGACTCCTTGTCCAGAGGAGGAGCATCCCCGGTAGTTTGTGAGTTAGCTCTCTTGCGAGCATTGGAAACTACCATGGAGTCCAACGGCAATTGACCCTTAATGTACATGGGGTCTCCTGGTGCAGGTTTGTATTTTTTCTCTATTCTCGGGTTCAATACCCGTGCTCTGGTTGTCTCCTTAAAGATGTCCTTAGCATGTTTAATCACCCCTTTTAACATTGGTAGAGTCTTGACCGTTCTTTCTGATGTGGAGAACGTGTCCACCAAGAAATCCTCCTCCACAGAGTCAGAATGAAGTTCCACTCCGTGATTGTCAGCCGCTCTTTCAATGAGCGCGTTAAAAGCAGCAGTATCTTCAGTGGGAGATGGTTTGACATTATAAAGATGAGTGTCAGGAGCATGTTGCGGGTCTCCTGGGTCATTAGGGTCTCCCCATGCCTGATCCTGGTCTAGCTGTTGGTCATCAGGGTCAGTATCAACAGGATAAGTGGAATGTTCAGTATAACCCTCTCCTGCATCCGCCTCCGAGTGTGTGGGAGAAAAGGATGGTGGGTCCCGATCATATGTGTGGAAATGTTCTACCAGTACTGGTGTCGAACCTGAAGCCAGTTTCCGTTTGAGTGGAATTTTGTATGAGTCCAAAGGCTTTTCTGTTATAATTCTCCGCTTGCGGAACAACAGTCTACCAGTGTCGACGTCGATAAACTGTTCCTGAGAGTCTTCGACATCAGTTCTGTCCGTGGACACTGTGCGTGGTGTGTCGATACTTTTCCGAAGTTCGAACATCTTAGGTGCCCCCGGTGGTGGCAATCCAAACCTGATCGGTGCTGGCGCCGAGTGAGTCGTGGCGGCCTCGTTCGTTTCGGGACCCGTTTTCGGTTGGAGAGTGACCCGGTCCCTGATGCGCTTCAGGGACTCCGACACCTGTTGTACCATGAATGCCGACGGCGCTTTTGATCCGGCGGGCTCTTTGGAAGCAGGCCTCGACGCGGTGTCCGGTGTCTTGCCAGTCTTCGGGGCTTCGGTCCGAAGTTTTGGATCGACGCCCTGCCGATCCGGAATTTTGGCAGTCTCAGCACTCCTCAGTGTTGACGTAGTCGGACCGACCGCCTTGACCTTGGTTGGTGGTGCTCCAACCTTCGGTGCCATAGGCCTCTGCGTCTTCTCGGGACCGAGGGCCTTTTTCTGGTTCTCGGTGCCGAGGTCCTTTTTTGGTTTCTCGGTACCGAAGGTCTTCTTCGTTTGTTCGGTTCCCATGTCCTTCTTCTGTGTCGACGGATCGGAAGGTTTCGACGCCTTCGATCCGACCTGAACCAGTTGCACTTTCGGTTTTGATTTGACCGGTGCAGGTTTTGGTTTCGATTTCACGGAATTGACTCCAGTCTTTTTTGATAATTCTGGCTCTCTTGAAATGTTCGAAGCCGGGCCTTTAGGCGGGGCTGTAGAACGATCCGACCGATCTTGGGTAAGGCCCGCAGGCGATCCCTCGACCTGAGCCTGATTAAGACTAACTGTCACGGCCTCCGCCTCGAAGGGTTGGCCTAGCTCCTCGCCTGAGCTATCTTCCTCGGCCCCAAGGGCCACATCGTCGTCTCCTAACTCGTCGACGACGTCTTCGTACTCGAGGATCTCCTCACCATCGTCGTCGTATTGGGATTCCTGCTCCGAAGCAGGGCCCGAGTCTACCTCTTTGACGCTCTCGTTTTCTTCATCCTCGGTGCCGAACATGTTAACCGGGGTAGGCGCCGATTGTTTGGCCTCCAATCTAGCCGCTCGTCTATTCCGAAGGGTCTTCTTCGACCGGAACCGGGCGCAGGCCATACACCTGGACTCATCATGATCCGGTGATAAACATTTGTTGCACACCGGATAGACATCGATGTGTGGATATTTAGCGTGACATAGAGGACATCTCTTAAAGGGAGTCCTGGATTCCATCTTCGAACGTCGATCGCAGGTCGGCCTGAAACTCGGTCCGAGAAGGGTGAATAAGTTTAAGTAACAAGTCTAAGAAGGTATCGATACCGAACGCAAACAATACCGTCGATACCTAAAGGCTGTCGGCCTTAAATAAAGTTTTCCTAACTTGAGCTAAGATAAGCACATCCGAACCCAATGGCGGAAAAAAACAATCTGAGTATGGAGAGGATGCCCATGCGCACTGTAGTCCAGGGGAGGAGCCACCTATCTCGTGATACTTCGAAGACTCTTCCAGGACAACAATGTGCAATCCTCCGGACCCAACACTAGGCGGCGATCTATGCACAGATATGAATTCAGCAGCCCACATGCCTCGAACTCAGCGATAGGTCGGTCCTATTCCTGGCATCTTCCGGTTTCCTGTGAGTCTCGTCCAAAGGGGAGGGTGGTTGGGAAGTACTTGGGATTTTTCTTATCTTTATCACCTTTAATTTGCAGCACTTAAAACACTTTTTTTAAATGTCTTTCTTTCATTCATTATTTATTATTCCTCTGTTTCTTTCAATATTTCCTTTTTCCTACTTTTCTTCCTTCCTTCTTTTCTTTTCATTTCTTTCTTTCCTTCTTTCTTTTCTTCTATCTTTCCACCATCGTTCCTTCTTTCTTTCGTTCTTTCTTGCCTTCGTTCCATCTTTCCTGCTTTCTTTCCTTCACTTCGTCCTTTGTTTTTTCTTTCCTTCTTTTTTACATATTTCCTTCTTTCTATCATGATTTCTTGCATTTTTGCTTCTTTCTTAGTTTCTTTTCTTCTTTCTTGCTTTCTTTCCTTTCTTTTGTCCTTCTATCCATATTGCATTCTTTCTTGCCTTCTTTCTTAACTTTTCTTTCTTTCTTTTCTTTCCTTCCTTCCTTCGTTTCCTTCTTTTCTACTTTGTTTCCTTCATTCCATCCTTCTTTCCTTTTTCTTGGATTTTTATCCTTCTTTCTTGCATTCTTTCTTGGTTTTATACTTTCTATCATTATTTCTGGCTGACTTCCTCCTTTTTTTCTTGCCTTTTTTCATTTCATTTCATTTCTTTCTTTCTTCTTTTTTCTTTCTTTCTTTCCTTCTGACTGTCCAACGTTTTTGATTTCTTTCCTTTTTACATTCTTCCTTCTTTCTGTCATTCTTTTTTCCTACTTTGCAGCTATTGTTCCTTCTTTCCTTCCATATTTCCTTCTTTCTTTACTTCTTTGTCTTTCTTTTTTTGTTCCTTCTGTTTTCCTTTCTTTCCTTCATTCTTTCTTTCCCAAAGGTAAGAGGCTGGCAGTGAATTGATTTTTTAGTTCTGTGTTAGCCAAGACCTTTTTCTTTTACTAAAATTATGTGTATGATGTAGTTACTTATAAGGGTTTTCAGCCACACATCATCCATTTGTCTGTGGCTGTGTCATTCACATTTTTGTCCCACCCACTCAAGCATGCATCAAGGGGCAATGCGTCAGCCCACTTCAACCATTGGCTAACTTCACTATGAGTTACGGCATTCTGTTCTTTCACAATCAGCACATCTACACACATAGTAGTTCCCTTCAGTGTCAGGGATTACTATGGTAATGTGTTAATTTTTTAGACCAAAAAACATGTTTGCCATAAGTCAATGTTTTTTTAGATTAATAATACCCCATCGGTTTCCGGAACAATAGAAGTTTGGAAAAAACTTGAAAATACAAGGTATTGCCAAAAGGCTGCAGACAACGCCAGACCTATTGGCTTTGCCAATTTTTGATTCTTTTGAGGTTGATAAAATAAGTACCAATTTTGACTGGGTATTAATAATTTTAGATGTAACGATTTTCTATGTAAATTGCTTTGACTAAAATATAATTAACCTTTTATTAATATTAAGCCATAAATGAAAGAGTAAAAATTGCACAGGGCATGCAAGGTGCCTGCTTGGGATGTTCTACCGCTCTTACAAATTAAGAGGAGATGGGGCAGGAGGTGAAACCACACAAAAGGCTAGATGGGGTACCAACCAAACCATCTAAAGTGCTGTGGGTCAAGCTGGAACGGGGATATGGTTAATTGATAACTTGTAGAGGCAAAAAAAAATTATGTCAGGAGACATGGAGTGAGAGTCTTTATAGGGGAAGTACAGCCCAAGAATGAGCTAACGACTGAAGGTGTTGGTTAATATCATATATGATTTAACAACACATAAGGACCTCTGCGCATTTCCTGTCCGTCAATTTCCTGCCTTTGCTGACATACAGGCATGCACCATTCACAATCCTCCCAGTCTTGTTTTACCATTACAGTCATAGTAGTTTTAACTTTCACTGTCTGCTCCAGTCTTTTATCAACAACATCATGAAAATCAATTTTCAAGTGTTGCCTCCAATCCCAATCCATGACAAGTCAGATATTGTCACCTCTTCCATTGAAAATGCTTTAATCCCCCAGGGGTATCTGAATAGCTCTACCATGTCCCCACACCTCCTTTTGCCAGGATGTCTATGTTACCTTTCGTGAGTATTTCCTTTCTTATTTGGGCATTTAACAAAGATACATGAACAAACTACAAATAATACAGAATGTAGCACCTCGTCTCCTAATGCGAATTCCAAAATTCAAATCAGTCTCTCGTACACTAGTTAAGCTATGCTGGCCTACTGTCAGGTGGAAGACATTCAAAGGGTACACAACAAGGAGAGCTCTTCGATCAGCTGCGTCCAGAACAGCGGTAATCCCCAAAATAAATGAAGCATTTTGGGGTGGCAGAAACTTTGTTTCTTGTACTTGTAAACTATGGAATGAATTACCTTGGCATCTAAAACCCCATTTCAATTTTACCTGTTTCAGGAAACAACTTAAAACTTGGCTCTTCTCATTCTTGTTGCCCTGTTAGTTAACAGATGAATAATTTAGCAGATGCTGGTGACAAGATGCCCTTTGGCATTCGCACACTCTACAAACAATATCAATATCTTGAGTATCGCCTTCTAGGACGTGTTTGAGCCACAGTCCCATGTGGCTACACACTCCTAGACTTCTTCCAGGCCCCCTATTCCTTCTGGAGGTATGGCTTCTAAAAGTGGATGTGAATCTTCCTGGCTCGTGTGCGCAGTTGGTAACACTATTAAAATGATGAATCAAGTTATGATTATTTTTGTACATGCCCTGACAACACTACATTTGTACCTTGGAGAATCCTCTGAAGGAAAAGAGGGGATCAGCTGCTACTCCCTAAGGTATTCTTCAATGGCACAACCGTCAGAAACTGAGGCCGTAGCCTCCTGAAGAAGGGCGCTGCCATTTTGCTTCACCCAAAGAAGATCACCCTGCCTCTGATAATGCTACCTTGTTAGCCCCTATTCTACCCTTCTGCCATCTTCGTCACTAGAGTGCAAGTGGTGCCCCTGCCAACCTTACCTGCATTTTGTTGCAGTCGGGGAAGTCCCCGGGCGAGATGTGATGCTCAAGCTGGATCTTCGCAAAGATGATGGGCAGCTTAGCAATGAGCTGCTTCTTCTTGTTGTCCTTCCCAAACACAGACGGCATCTCTTTCTTGAGGTAGCTGATGATGTGGGCATGAACCTGTGGAGGGGAGGGAAAAAAATCATTAGAAAGGAATTGTCATTTAGATTATAAATTAGTATAGGAAGACAGGCTGTCGGGCATTTCAAACCACGATGATAGGCTAATGTATATGAGAGCGCAGCACAAGAGTGAGTCACATGTCTAGCAGACTGACTTTGCCCCATTTCTGCAGCCCTTTCAGAAGCACTGGCATAATGGGGAGCATCCAATTTCTGTATAAGTAAATCTTATTCTACAGCATGGGGGCATCCCACTTAAAACCTCACCAACTGCGTCCTTACAACTTAGTGAGATATTTTTCCTTTCCAATAAATTGCTTGTGCCACTCCTACGTATTTTGCACTTACCACAGGATGAACTGCTTTCTACAGAATTTACCTCAGCTATGTCACACAGATGCACTGGGCTTCCAAACAGTATCTCACACAGCACTTGTATCTTTATAAATATCTTCTAAAAAGGGGAGGGTCTTATAGTTCAAAAGTTTGATGCAGTAAGTGTATAATACACATTTTAGGGATCACTACACAAAAAGATCCTTTCCCCCTCACCTGAAACCACACAAAACAATATATGGTACAAATGTAATAATGAGTGCCACTTAGAATCAACATATGTTGGGGTAAAGGTCCCTTGAGGGTGGAGGCCTTCTAAGACTGAAGCCTCTTGCAATGGATAGCGCTTGGGATTGATGTTTCTTGCGGAGGGTTTTCAAAGGGGTGAGGATCTGTTATGGTTGAACTTTCTTAGGACAAAGGTCTCTAAGTGGGTGTCTTGAAGTGGAGGTGTTTTGGGTGTAAGGTATCTTGGACTGGCAACCGCTTACAGTGTAGGCCTCTTGGGGAAGTGATTTCTACAGTGTTACTCTATCGGGATAGTGGTGTTTTAGATGGAGAGATCTCAAGATGGACGTCTCTTTAAAGGTAGGTCTCTAACAGTGTCTATCTCTTTGGGTTGTCTTTTGTAAAAGCTGTTGTCTTGGAGTAAATATCTCATTGCTGAAAATCTACATCTGCTATATTACAATTCCATTATATCCTATGGAACTTGTAATATGGTGAACGGAATATCCGCTACGTTTGTGACAGAGTATCCAATCTGCCAAGATTGTAATCAGGCCCTTAGTTTGGAGGTCTCCTAAGAAAAGTCTGAACTATTCGGACGTCACTTGGATTGGTAGTCTCTAAGGGGGAATGTCTCATTAGTGTTGGTCTCTAATAGTGTGAGAGCTGAGATCATGTTAATCAATCCAAGGCACGTCTTAGAGTAACTAGGATTCAAGCACGCCCTTCAAGAGCTCTTGCTCCATTATTAAAATAAGCATTAGCAAAGCCAATAGGCCCGGTGTTGGCTGCCAGCTTTTTGACTTTATCAATGTTCGTTTTGTTTTTGCACAACTTTATTGTTGGGAAACCTGCTTGCCCTCTTCAATCAAAAAAAGCATTGGCAAAAAGCAAAAATATTTTTGGGCTCAAAAAGCTCACAAAATAAACTGAGGCACTGAAGGTAACTACTTTCTGTGAGGATGTGCGTCTAATGCAGGGTGAGGTCAGCCAAGGGCTGAAGGGGGCAGACCCTGGTATTTCAGACTGTCTGAAGTCTAGGCCTCAAGGACTTGAATGACAAAGGCAAGCTCTACAATGTTGATTGTGCCCTGGGACCAAAGAATATCAGTGAGCTTGAATGGTGCAAAATGCTGGAACTCCTTCTATGGAAATTGATGTCATTGTTTGCTGCATGCCGAAATGTATTTATTCCAGCTGTTAAGCTACACACCATGCAACATCTTTGCATAGTCTTTTTAGATAGTTTACCTTAGAATCAAGGCACAATGAGAAACTAAGTTATATTTGTTTTCAATAAAGAATAGACTTTCCTATATATGTACATGGGTGAGATAGGTCGCTGCCTCCATGTAGAGATTTTAGAATTCAATTCAATTCATCCTTTGTGACTTTCTTTTACAAAGAGTAGAATATAGTGATTAGCTTTACATACTTCAGTGCGCTTTTTAGGCACATCTGTGCATATGCCATACTGATGGCATGGAGGGAGGGTTACATACTACCTCACCTGCGAAAGGAAGTGAGCCTTGCTTGAATGAGAAAGTAGCTGTACCCTACTTCCTTTAGTGATGAGATTTCCATAAAACACATCTTCACTTCAAGATAATGAAAGCTCAAGACTGCAAAGACTTTCAGCAGAGAAATGTTCAAGGGACTGAACTTCAAAGTTGAGAAGTCTGAGAAGTATTGTGCTTTGAAAGTGTTTTTTTCAATGAGAACATAGCACCAACAAAAGCATGAAAGCGTTGATCTTGTGTAGCAATTCCCTCTCATAACAGGGTGTTTCTACAGAATGGAGCAGCTGATGTGATTGAAACAGAAGGACGGATGGATGGATGGATGGATGGATGGATGGATGGATGGATGGATGGATGGATGGATGGACGGGTGGATGGATGGATGGACGGGTGGATGGATGGATGGACGGGTGGATGGATGGATGGACGGGTGGATGGATGGATGGATGGATGGATGGATGGATGGATGGACGGACGGGTGGATGGATGGACGGACGGGTGGATGGATGGATGGACGGGTGGATGGATGGATGGACGGGTGGACAGATGGATGGGTTGGTGGATGGATGGAAGGACGGGTGGATGGATGGATGGGCAGATAGGGGTCGGTGTGTGGACTGGTGAATGGAGGGATGGCTGCTTGAGGGGTGGTTGAATGGTTGGCAGTATTAGTTGATTGAATTGATGGCCTGGGTGGGTGTGTGGCTAGGTACGTCAAAGACGGTTAACTGCATCACCAATGGGTGATTGCCCAGGGTCCCCATCTTCCAAGGGGCCCCCTGAGAAGATTAACTTTATCAATATTTGACCTCTGTCTATTCTGGTTCTCTGTGCACGCCTCTCTCCCTGTCTCGGTCTACTTTTACCTCTGAATCTCTCCCAAGTGTTATTTCAAGGATTTTTGGTTCCCGATGTATGACATATTCCAACTACAGTCGAAAGTTTCTCTATAATTCAGTACTTTTTGGCTTGGGTTAGATGGAGATGGGTAATAAAAGACAAAGTTGTCTGAAGAGGGGGTCCCAAAAATAGGTATTCCCATGCCCCCAAAATCCTTAAGATGACACTGAGGTATGACAGAAAACGAAGAAAAATAATGAGTAGAAATGAAAGCAAGAGACAAAAGAGAGAGAGGACTGTGGTGCTTTTTAAGTGCACATACAGCCCGCTCTCGTGGGAAGGACGGCCTCTGGGTGATGGAAGGTAAACACAAGAGCGCCGGACAGATAAACAAACTCTAACAGGGCCTATCGCCACGTTTTGTACTTGAGCCTCGCCAGGACCGGAGGCAGAGGTAATTGGCTGCGGATGAGCGTCATAGTCTTGGAAGCTTGTACTTCGAGATGTTGGTGTAAGCACACGCGTGTTTATCCGGGCGGCTTCCTGTCCACCGTAAACCCGTGCAAATCCACCCAGGCTCAAGGAAGCAGTTAGAGGAATAAATCCCGAGGAAGGAGCCAACTTTTCACAAGCTTTATAAAGAAGAACTGTGTGTTGGAAAAAGCCATGTGCTGCTGGGCTCCGCGGTGAATTGTCTGTTCCTTCTGAAGGAAGGGTGTTGTGTTTCTGTGAGAGAAGAGCGCGCGTGCACGTGTGCACGCACTGCAGCTGCTTGCACCATCTCTGCCTCTGCTTCACTTGCGGTGTGTTTACAGTTACTCCGTTTTTGCTTGTGCTTTACTTGCTGATGGTGTTAGGAAATGTGCCATTCTGCTGCACGCTGTGTGTGTGAAGCTTGCCGTGCTATCTTTGCTGCACTCGTTCTGCATGTATGAACACAGGGAAGCTTGCAGTACTTCTTGTCTGAACGTTTTTTGTGTGGCACGAGCGCTGGTGTGATTTTCTGTTGTGAGTCAGAGAAGCTTGCATAGATACTGCATGGGCTGTACCTTTTCTCCATGTGTAGGAGGCTTGCACTGACGCTGCCTGACTGTGGCAGCACCATATAGTATGTGGGAGTAAAGTACGTTTTCAGTTTCAGTCGCTGGCTCCCGCTTGAGCTGCCTTCGGTACAAGTACAAACAAACAACCACTCAAAAATAACCTTCCCACCTCCGGCACGCCGAGGACATCACGAGTATAACAGATGCCCCGCTGGGCACAGAAGTGATATTTCTTTTAATACATTTCCTAACGTAGAGTAATTCATATTAAGAGGCTCTTCCTGGGGCGGTTCCGCTCTTTCGTTCCCAGGGAGAGGCTCTGAAGAAGGCGGCTGCTTACTCCTGAGGGAGCGATGAAGCGCCCGCAACACAAAGCCAGGAAGAGCAACTGTGATCCGACAAACTTCAAGAGTGGCAGGACGCTTTCAAGAGCTGCATCGGGATACTGGGTGACCCCTGACCCCGGAAGAGCTTGGCGACTCGAGGCGCGCACGGTGGAAATAAGCTGCGCGACTGCAGGGCTGTAAACACTTTGTCATACCTTTGGGGTGTGACTGCTTATTTTTACTGTCTTTATGCAAAAGTTGAGAGGACATATTTCTACTGTTTTAGCAAACGAGGATAATTGGTATAGGTGGCTTTTAGAAAGGAAAGTTCCAACCAGGACTTTTAGTGGGATGAAAAAAATGGGGGTTCTCTCCAAAGGGCGTGCCCGATGTAATAACGGGCGTGGCTTAAAACACATAAACTGACAATCTGTGCTTAGCATAGTGTGCCACCGACTGGTAGTTTACCTGCTTCTGTCATTGCATCCAGATATACAATATATTGCACCTACAACATCAGGACTATTGGCTATGTCAATGGTTTTTAGTTGCATAAGATAAAAAATGAAGGGTGGTACTGCTGCAGAGCTAAGATTTTTTTTCATCCTGATGGCAAAATTGTAGAGCCCAATAGGGACTTGTCTCAGCACCTGCTTTTTAGGTCTCGCCTGACCCAGCGCATGCGCTGGTCTGGCGAGACTTATTGAGAGAGCTCCAAAAAGTGCTACCAGGCCAGCCTAGAGCTACAGTGCATGTGCGCGGGCGCGCGCGCCGCTTTTACCGCGATTACTTTCACTTTCGCGGCCCCACGGCCGCTTTGATGTTTGATCGCGATCACGATCACTTTGGCGGCCGCACGGCCGCTTGGCATAGCCAACAGGTCTCGATTTTGGGAACTTATAAGTATTTAGTTATGCAACTGTTGCATGGCTAAACACTTATAAGGTCCCAAAGGCGAGACCTATTGGCTATGCCAATGCTTGTTAGAACTGCTGGTGCTCAGCACTGGCAGACCCAGCTCACTTAAAGCCCTAGTTTTGACCAATAAACACAAAGACTGGCAAAGCCAATATGCCTGGTGTTTGTTGGCTGCAGCCTTTCCGCTTTGTCAATTTTTATTTTGTCATGGTTTTGGAAAAAAAATATTTTCTGGGAAGCTGCAGGGCCCTCATCATCTTAAAAAAATAGATACAATAATTTTTTTGTAGGCCTGAAAAAACAAGCCTTGCCATATTAGTACCTGTCACTCCTCAAGAGAACTATTTTGTGTGTTGATATGCTCTTTGTGAAAGAGAAGCATGCTCACAGCGAAGTGAACCAATAGCTCAAGTCGGTGACCTGTTGCCCCATTTTGTATTTCGTAGTGGGTGGAAGAAAATTTGTATGACAGAAAGATCACACCAATGGATAAAAAGGGCTGCCTAAAAGTCCCTATAAGTATATTATGCACAGTGTGTGATCTGCAGCTCATATGCCTCGAACATATAATTTTAGTAAAATCAAAAGTTCTTGTCCAATACCATATTTATAAAATGTGGAGTTATGACAGACTTTTACTAATAGGTCCAGTCAAACGTGCCTTTGTCTCAACCTTCTACAAAACCTGAACAATTAGACAAGTAGTCAGATGAGCAACCTATTACGCAACACATGGATTATTTGGTTTTAGAGGAAGACGTTTAGAGAGGAAAAGAGATGGAATTGTCATATAATGATGTTTACTTTGTATATTTAATGGGCTAAACCTCGGCATAGACAATATTGCAACCAGCTTCACCAGCCAGGGCAATAACATCGAAATTCCAAGAGAAGGAGCCAGTGGGATGGCCCCCATGGGGAGAGAACCGACACGAGGTCACCACATCTGATCGGCTGTGCAACTTGCATGGGGATCAGATGTGGTGCCCTCGTGTCGGTTCAATATTGCAGCGCAGGCAAACCCGCAAAGGACTGAAAATCTTATCGTCCGATTTCCCTCCTCACAGCAGAGGCTAAAATTCCTGCCAAGGTATTGGCCAATAGGCTTCTCCCGTATTTGACCGTACTGGTACACCCTGACTAGTCTGGGTTCATGCCAGGACGCAATACTGCCTTAAACCTACGCCGTCTTAATGGGGTTTTGGGACGAATCGACACCATAAAGGAAGATGCCATTTTGCTGTCACTTGATGCAACAATGGCTTTTGACACTATTGAATGGGAGTTCTTATTCGCGGTTTTGGACCGGATGGGGTTTGGCCCCAAATTCATTAAATGGGTTAGACTCCTTTATTCGTAGCCGCCTGCGCGGGTGGTTGTCAATAACCATGTGTCAAAAGCGTTTCCGCTGCAACGGGGTACCAGGCAGGGATGCCCCCTGTCACCCCTTCTTTTCGCGCTGGTCCTCGAACCATTGGCGGTTTGGATCAGGGGAGATCCGATGATTAGAGGGCTGCAGTGGACTGACGACCATGAAGACCGTATTTCCGTATATGCAGACGACATCCATCCTTTACCTAGCATCACCAACGCGATCTCTCAATCAAGCTCTAAATATTTTCTGGTTATTTGGAGCCCATTCTGGATACACGATCAACTGGTCCAAGTCGCAGCTGTATGTCCTTTGGGGTGACCCACCGCGTAGCCCTAGGGGCTACAACATACCAGTGGCTTCACATGGTTTCAAATACCTCAGCATTTTTATCACCCCAGACCCGGTCATGTTTCATTAGTCTAACCTGCTCCCACCATTGACTCGCCTCCGCTCTGACGTCAAGCACTGGTATTCTCTTCCCCTTACTCTCCTGGGACGGACAGCCCTCTTTAAAGTGTTAGCGCTACAGCGCTTTCTTTACGTGTTACAGAACTCCCCCACCACGATCCCTGATGTTTACTTCACTGGGTTGGAGGCCACTGTGCGGGAGCTGCTCTGGGAGGGACTTGCCCCACGGATCGCCTTCAATAAGCTGACAATGGGTTGGTATGATGGGTGCATTGTATTGCCTGATATTAGGTTATACTATCAAGCCTCTCAATTGATCCCCATCAACAAGTGGGCACACGGCAAGCTTGATGACCCGAACTTTCATACTGACTGCTGGCTTTTGGGTAAGGGCGGTTATAAACGGGCCCTCTACACAAACCCACGCAAACTTCAACTTACTGGGCCCACGGCGCGTACAGTCAAGACCTGGCATGGGGTCAACAAGAAATGGGGTTGGCATAACAAACTCACCAAGGCCACCCCACTCCGGGAGCCCGACATGTTGGGCCAACTTAGTCAGGACCTTGGATTCGATAAGTGGGACATGATAGGGATCTCGTCAGTGGGCGACATGTGGGTGAAAGGTAAGCTAACAACATTTGAAGATATGCAGGCTAAATACCACTTAACTCGTACAGAGGCTTACAGGTACCTACAGATTAGCCACGTGATTGCTGCTGCCCTGCCTAAAGAGGGCCCTCTGGCTGCATCCATCCCGCTGGAGGAAAGACTGTTACTCGACCCCATGCCATCGAAGGCCATATCCCTCACATACAAGAAGCTTCTAAACAACCGACCTGACCCCATGACCTGATTACGCCAGTGCTGGGGGGTGGACCTGGGGGAGATCGAAGATGAGGACTGGTGTGATGCCCTGGCGTCCCCTAGGGAGGTGGCCATTCCCTTGCGCCTGCGTTTGGTACAACTGAAAATCCTACATCGCGTTTATTTTGACGCACACACACTGTTTAAAATGGTAAGACGACCTGACCCTCTGTGCCTCCCGCGCTGTAATATGCCAGGCACCTTCTTCCACATATTGTGGGAATGTCCTAAAATGCAAACATATTGGGGGAACATTACAAAGCAGATGGAGAGGGCGTGTGGAAAATCTTTGAAGGCTACCCCCCCGGCTCTGTCTACTCAACATGTGGGACGCCACGGATCTTACAAAAGCAGAACAAGCTTGGCCTTCGACTGGGTGGTCACTCGCGAAACGCAATATTGTGCAGAAATGGGGAGTAGAGACAGCCCCATGCCGGAGGGATTGGGCTACTGATATGGACAGGGGAATGATTGCCGAAAAAGACGTTTTCAAGCACAGAGGGTGCCCCAAAAAATAAATGGGATCATAAGTGGGGGAGGTGGAACAAATACAGAGGTGACTTGTGTGTATCCCCAACCATCGAGCTACGGCGAGATCGACGCCTCTTGCTGGAAGTCTCCGGATTTGAAGACACACACCCGCCTTGATGTGTGCGTCATGCTTGCTACACTGAAAGTCAACGAAAGGGAGGGGACTCTTTATAGCGAATGATTAAGTGCCCGGGTGCGGACTGCGACCTAACAGATATGTTATTCACACTTGTGTGGGGTGGCAGGGTGGTGGACTGTACTCAAATTGTACTGTATAAGTTGTATTTGCTATGTTTTAACAATAGACTCATATACCGAATTACCCAAGTAATGTACCATTTCTTTTTTCTTTTGCGTAATAAAAAATTGTTTATTAAAAAATATATATATTGCAGCGCAATTGGGCAGAGCACGGAACAAGCGAGCACGCCTATAAAGTTTTTGAAACTGTTAAGCATAGTTAAACATGGGGTATACCGGTGTGCATCTCACCACCATCGATGTACACCTCATGGGGAGAGAACATCTGTCACCAGATAGAGCTCACCAGCGGTTTGTGGGGCCAGTGACATAGCAAGGGCGCCTTAGTCCCTAATGGAGGCAATGGAAATGCTTCCCCTTGTCCTCAGTTCAGTGGTAAAAACCTAATTTGTGTGCAGTGATTCCCTCAGAGCATTGAATCCTGGTGCTTTTGCACCTGCGGCACTAATCATAGCTATTCCCTTGCATTGGGTTCCCCATAAATTAGGCAGCAGCCCTACATTTCTAATACCCACACAAAGACCAGGAAGGAGCTGGTCTAAAGTGGGTGGTATACAGGGGCGGCTCCTTCGCTAAGGCGGAGGAGCGTTGCCCCACTGCCTTTCAGCACTGTAAATAAGGAAAAATAAAATGATAACGCAAGGTTATTATTTTATTATTCCGTGCTGAGGCAGTTTTGAGGGGCGGGCCGGGCTGGGCAGCGCTTGGGGGAGGAGTGATGGCCCACTCTAAGTGCCCATGACTGTTTGGCCGGCCGTCTTGGACCAGCCAAACAGTCATGCACACTTTGCATGTTCTCCACCCAAGCTGTATTACAGCCTGGGTCGAAAACATGCTCATGCTCCCATACCCTGTCTGAGCGCCGAATCACGGTGCTCAGACCAATTACAACACTGCATTGCAGTGTTGTGATTGGCTTTGGGGAGCCTGGGTGCTTCCTGCTCCCCCTTGACCCCCTCCCCACTCCGCCCCTCTGCTGCTTCATGGGAGCAGCTGCTACTAGTGGCCCCATATTTTACCAACTTGGTATTTATGGCCAATGTTGTGAGGATTTTAGACCTGTTCTGCATGGGACACTCTTTAGGCAAATCAAATCTCACACATGCACCAAACCACTCTTGATAATGTCATAAGACTCCTGTAGGTTTACCACTGGTGCGAGCAAGCATCCGCCTGTCACTGGTGGCCCTTCTATAATGTGGTGCAAGCTTCACTCAGCAATAGGTCTCCTACTGCTAGACAGAAGCATATGGAATAAGGTCCTTTTCATATCTTGCTTTATCACTTGGCCAAATTATGAAGAGATGTAAAAACTGTTTCTTTGGGAAAAGTTGGACAGTATCTAGCTGTGCTCTCTTTGACGTCTGACGCACGCTTCTAGCAGAGACACTTTCACCATAAGTTTGCTCATTGTCCTTGAAGCGAGGCATTTGCAATGGGTGAAAGGTGGAATAGGGCAACAAAGCCTCCAATCCCCAACTGCTGGCAGGATTAGCAAGGCACAGAACATTTTCAATGTTTGGCAGCATCACTTGCCTCAATGCGTTGTCGCTTGTCTACATACTGCACCGAGATCCAGTCTGGATGTTTTAACAGTACCCACCTCCAGCACAGAAACACAAGACTCTATGGTCCCTACTCTAGGCCAGCGCAGACCCCGTTGAGTCTCTAAACAGAGAGAAGGTGTGAAAGCCTCAGACATAAATCCCTGCACTGGAAGTGCAATGCGTTAGGTCTGCAATCTCCTATCACCAGTCCACATAAACAGGGGTACCTAGTAGAAACCCCTCAAAATAATCCTCTCACTCACACACAAACCAGATGGATTGAGTGGATAGGGGAATGGCAGCACATCGCAAAATAACATACATACCTCTTGGATAAGGCACAGTGCTATTGAGGCCAATCACAAATCCAGACATGCAGATGGTACACAGCGGCAATCTATAGAAGAGCCATCATCAATCCACACACAGACTGTTCGCCCATCGGTAATTGATTGCACTGGTTTATTGTAAAGAATCACTTCCATTTTCCGTTCACAAAAAGAAACGTCTGCCGTATGCTGCCTTGCGTGCGCCCAAAAATTTCTCATGGACGCAACGTAGGACTGACATATGGCGTGTGTGAGATAGCTAAGTTGAACATGTCTCCAATGGAATTCCGTGGTCGGCCATGATAAATCGGATCAGCTCTGTGAGGCAGGGGTCCTCCTCAGTCGCGGCGCGCACAGGTAAATGCTGTGGAGCGGTGAGGTGGAACTGGGGCGGGGCGGCCTGTAGGGTAGTGGAATCTGACATATGATGGCAATGTGAAAACAAATGAATAAATAAATAAAAGCACGTACCTTGCAGTCGCCGCATCGAACACAGCGATGCAGCGAGCACAAGGTAAGTGCTTTTTATTTATTTACTTATTTAGTTTTCACATCGCTGTGATATGTTAGATTCTACTACCCTCACCCCACCCCACTCTGCCTCACCGCCCCACAGCATTTACCTGTGCAAGCCATGGCTGGTCTTCCTTTGAAATGTGTTTTCTGGTGGTGGACACCCCACACCCTGCCCAAATCTCTGTGGGCTGCCCGTGGTCCACGAAGGGGACCCTCCTAAGAGGGCGGCCGCCTTAGTGCCACATGAGGGCACACGAGACAGGTTAGTGTGTTGGACCCCCCCCCCCGAGGGGTCCGAGCGCAGCGTCACATCCGGTAGGGGGTGGATGGGGAGGAGGTATAAGGTCTCTCCCCACCCACCTGGCTGCCTCTTTGCTGCAGCTCTCGATGCCGTTTTCCTCCCTATCGCTTACCCGGCGTAAGTGCAAGGGTGAGGGGGAGAAGTGTTCTAACTTGTTATCTTGTGTTGCACGCGGAGTTACAGGGCGATCAAGAGGTTGTAAGGTACAGAGGGGCACCCTCTGCAGGAACACAATAGGGTGCAAAGGCCAAATATCCCCAGGGACGTCCTCGTGTTGTACCCTGGAGGAGCGACCGCGCCCCGTTAGTCCTACGGGCGGTTGTGGACCTGAGCAACCGGGGGTTGCCTGGAACGCTCCGCCCCTTTCTGGGGCGTGAGTAAGGGGGTGGACTGGCGGTCCACCGGTGGGAGGGCTTAGCCCCTCCCCAAAAATTGGTAAGCACCGATTGGCAACGGCCACGGTGTAATTTGGCTCATCAGGCAGGCGGCGGAGGGGTTGCCTGCCCTTGGATCGCCCGTAAGATAACCCACCATGTTGGCATATTTGTTATGAAAGTAAACCTGCCGCAATTTTCTCCACAAACAAGGTGTTGTGTGCTTTATTTCCAAATAATATTGCTGTATGCGGGATGGGGAATGTTGCTGATATTTGCACTATGCCCTGTAAATGGTCGTTTTCAATGCATTTGGAACTGGTATTACTTTTTTTCACCCACTCCTTCGGTTCCCATTCCAGGCTTTATAAGACAACATCTACTGTCAGTGGTGGATCCTCCACAATGGCAGAGGAGCGTCGCCTCACTGCCTGGCTTAGAACCAGCAAATGCAAATTAAAACAATGTTCTTGCATCGTTTTAATTTACATTTTCTGGCTCTTAGCCAGCAGTGTTGGGAGGGGCGGGGCCGAGGCTAAGGAGGGGGGAGGAGGAGTGCTACGTGCACTCCACTGCCTAACTGCGCATATGTGTTTTGGCCGGCCATCTCAGGCCAACCAAAATACACATGCACACATAGGTTTTCTCCAGCCAAGCTGCATTGAGCAGCAGAGCTGGAGAAACCCAACAGACTCCCTGGTCTGAGCAGGGCGTCTTTCCTGCCTGCTTAGACCAATCCCCGCGCTGCTCTGCAGCACGGGGATTGGATGGGAGTCATCCCAGTGGCTGCTGGGACCTCACCCATAGAAGAAGAGGAGAAGCGACACAACACTGGAGGAGGCCAGCGGCTGAAGGTAAGTTTTATTTTAATTTTATATTGTATTCCCACCACCCCCGCACGCGACTCACTACCTTTTGCTTATGGCGGCCGCCACAGTCTACTGTGACATTTTGGCTCACAAAAGATGCTCCTTCATTCACCTGTATGAGGGACCCTCATAGCTGTGCAATACCTATTCCAGTACCAGTTTTTACAAGAAAATAAATTGGTTGGGAGGAATTATACAAACTCAAACCCTCTCCCCTTAAAAATAATTCTTTGGAGGAGGCAACAATCCATGTCCTGCCTTTTGGGAGCATAACATGCTTGGAAAAGAAAGAAACACTTCCTCTCACATGTTAAGAGTTTAACAGATTTTTGAAGGAAGACAGCTACTTCAGTCCAGCCCTGTAGGACAGTATACAACAACAGAAAAAAAGCAACAGCAATGCATTTCAACACAACTATGAACATATTCACACAGTTACCTGACAGGATCTAGCCAGCCATTAGTCTTATTTAAACTTCCCTGCAACTATATAATATGACTCACCACTGAACAGTACAAAACAAAACCATTCTCAATTGATGACCTTATGACGTCCAAAAATGTAAGGCCTGTACATAAACATGGCAGTAAGTGCTACACAAATGGACATAACTTGACAGCTTATATGAAATTGATTGGAGAAAACAATGACTCCAGCCATCCTCTGGTAGAGAATAATATTTAGTGTGTAGAAGATGAAGACTGCAGCCTATCTGGCGTTGAAGCTGTGGGTTTGTTAGATGTCAGTGGTCCGGGTTTTATTTATTTATTTATAATGTTTTATATAGCGCGAACATGAGCCTTGAAGGTATCAGAGCGCTTTACAATAATTAAGGCGACAAGTATAGAAATAACAACCTCATCCAGGAGGGATAGGGTATGGGGGAATCCCCTATTGAACTGTAAGTGTTATGTGAGAGACATCCTTGCCTGGATTTGGGTGAAGGAGTGGGACCATCGCATAGAATCTCAAGGTGAGTAGCTCTGTGCCCCATAGCGTACATTTTAGGGACATTCCTCCACTCCTGGGCTGATCTCTACCTGGTACGTTTTGTGCTGCTCTGACAAGGTCTGGTGGCTCAGTGAACTAATGCGTCCACTGCAGGGGCCTGTGTTCGACCTCATGGTCACAGGTTCAAATCCTGGTGGGTCCACTCAGCCTTTCATCCATCTGAGGTCGATAAAATGAGTACCATTGAGATGAATAACAAGAAACATCTGTTATTCAGCACCAAGATACCCAAGGGTGAACATGCGCTTTACAAATACACGTCATGTTATGTGGCTCACCTCCTGATAGACCATCGAATAGCACTGCCCAGAAGGAGAGATTATCCCAAAAATGTCACGCAAGCTTCACACCCAAGGCCACGGGAAATAGTAGCCTGATAGTTCCAATGTCTTCGTAGTTCCTAACAGGTGTGTAACTTGAGTGATAACCTAGCTGTCAAAAATAGTGCCGAGAAGTGAGGTTTCTCGACACTCAGCATCCACTCAATGTGTGGTGGTGTCCACACATATATACCAGAGACTGACCATTTAACTTGTAGGGGCTGCACACGGGTATTAGTCACGATAACTCTGCGCCTTAAAAGTGACTGATTGCAAACACCTGTGCGTGAGGATCTGGTCACACAATGCACCAGAGTCTGTGACACCACCCTAGAGATGGTAGTGCGCCCAGACAGTCTATCTTTCTCTCGCCCGCCCCCTAACACAAAGGGGTGAGGTGGTGCGGAGATACACCTGTGGCCAGTTTACATCACTCAATCACTGGAGCCAAATAATTGAAACTATGAATCCCAACTTGAAAACCAACGTAATTTTTATAGCCCACGATTGGAGCATCCACATATCACATCTGTCTGGTGAAACCCACGAGAGGCCATATTAAATCTGCAGAAAACTTAATGATGACCCGTGGAAATAGTTTCATGCTAATTTGTTTTTAGTCCAAGGCCAAAATGTTTCAATAGTTAGAAACCAGCTAATTGACATACTTAGGGTCTCTTGCCACTGGAGTAAATCTCTCTCCAGCTGCTTGAACTATCTGCGTCTTCTAGGCCATGCCACACATCTCTCTTCAGCCACAATGTGTGAGTCCTGGTGGCTAGGCCCCCTTCTCCTTCAAACATCTTTCCTGCACACATCTCTCATCAGCCTTCCTGTAGCCTCATACCAGGTTACCTGTAACCTCAACATCTGTCCCAGTGCCCCCCTTTCCCAGTTTATACACCTAACAGCACAGAGGTGCTTGCCACAATCAACTGTAGGGAATAGAGGTCACTGAGTGTATGAGTGACTTACAATGTGAAACTTTCCTGCAAAAGTGTATTACACAGGTGCCTCTTGCTCAATTCAACTTGGCTGTTATTAAAATTAATAAGTACCTCAGTCAGTGCTAGTGGGTGGGGTGCTAGTCTATGTTCATAAGCTGCTTGTTCGCTCTGACCACATTCATTCCCATTATATTTCTGAGGTTTCTACAAGCTTTCTCTCTGACTGGAAATTCATGCAGAGTATGGGTAATTTCACAAATTTCAAAAATTGCCAACAATGATAAAATATCTAAAATCTGCAGGGAAATTAGAAAGGTGGGTTTTCTGCAGAAACAAATCTGTGTCGCAGGTTTAGTCTGTGTACTCACCGCTTGAAGCATGAGGGTTGGTTTGTTGTTTGTGTTGTTAAGCAGATCTCAGCAATCCAAGACATTCTGCAGCCCTGCACATAGGCCAACCCTGCAGACTTGCACAGCTGTTTTGTTAGTTTCTTGTTCATTTTAAGGTGTTTTTTACTTCAAGGGAACAGGGTTCTTACATTGTCACCAGAGGCCTGCAATGTAGTTCCTGTTTGGCCATGTGGGTAAATTGTTAACAAGCATTAGTAAATGCAGAAAAATATGCTACAGCCAATAGAAATGGAGGAAATGTTGAGTGGCAAGCACAGGAACCAATAAAAAGTCAGGAAAGCGAGGGGGCGGAATGTAAGCCCCTTTTAAGATTTATATTAAAAACAGAAACCTAAAGAGGGGAGTTTCCGGTGTATTTTCTGCGTTTTGCCATCAGTTTTTGCAATACAATATTCTCTGGCACAACAGTCTGAAACCCTGCTATGGGCCAGTGTGCACAAATTGTGAAGGCAGAGACCGTTCACTTAAGTTGGTGGTGCCATATAATTATAGGGTAACTGCTTACAGCACCAATTAGATCATGCCATCATCAGAAGGGTCGAGTCAAGCACCGTTAATAACATGTTTTTGAAAGACTTTGCATATAAATGATAGCTACTTTGAATAGACATGTGGTGCAGACTCAGCTGTCCACCAAAATATTCTGAGACCTATGAAAACAAGCATTGGCGAAGCCAATAGGGTTGGCTAGGATTTTGAGTCGATTATTATTATTATTTTAAAGCATGCTGCAGTGAATGCATCTATGAGATAAAAAATATTATCTGTGGTGGTTCAGTGTACGTTTGAAATGCCAATAGCGCGAAATCAGATAGAAATACTCCAACACCAACTCTATGAATATTTGAAAGAATTGGTAACAATAGACCTTGTAGACAGCTGCAATGTCTCGCCAGACCTAATACACCCAAGTATTGGCAAAGCCACTAGATCACACCATTGGAACCCACTGTCTTTGTCAATGGTCTTTAGAAATGCTGTACAGCTCCCACGATTCTGTGCAGCATAGCTAAGAAGGATAAAAAAATCTCCGATGTGGCTGCCCATGTCATTTTGTAAGCACGTGCACCATGCATGCATGAACCAATAAAATGACGCAGGTGTTTTTTTCCTATTTATTTACCGATCCAAATTGGATTGGTAAATAAAATGGAAAAATAGGCACAAAAGTGTTTTTTAGGTCAAAGCCTACCAGACAGTGCATCTGCTTGGTTTGTTAAAAGCACACCAATGCTAAAGAAACGCAGGAAGGAGAAGCACATGATTGCAAGCACATCACAAAGGGGAGTGCTGGAGAAGCATATTGAGGAGAGTGCGCAACAGAGAGTGCGCAGGGGTAAGAGATGCACACTAGGAAGACAGCTGAAAAACACATGCACTGTTGTGGAAAGCTCAAGACAAAAGAAAAAAATGAGTTCCCTAAAAATGAGCAGTGGAAGGACACAAGCAAATTGGAAATGCTCCGGGTGGGACAGGCACAAGATGGACAGGGCAAGCTATTGAATAAGAAGCAGGCAAATGAGAGTGACAGTAAAGCCAACCAATGTTAAGCAGTGGGCATACTGCAAATCCTGCTATGTATTTGATATGCCCACAATATGTCTTCCGTGACTAGACAGCTATGCCATCTGTTAGGCTTGAGCAAATTAGCATTTTGTGCCCAGCTCTACACTCCCTCAGCTGACTGCCACTGACATGCTTGTGAACATCCATTTTTCTCTTGTCCTACTCATTTTTCTTGTCAATGTTCTCTGTCTCTCTTCTTGGCCACCCTTTTCTCACCCCCCATAACCCCTCTGCTTTTTCCCTCTTTCTCATTTCTACGCCTTCTCTTGCTTCCACTGTTCTCTCAGGCATCTCAATTATGTTATGTTTTTTGTATAAAGCCCATCCATCAATCTCTTGGACCTTACAGCTCTTGAGTGCAGATATACGCCTCTGCGGTTTTGCGGTTGACCATAGAGGGTTTTCCATTGGCAAAGACCATGGATATTCGAGGCCTAGAATAGATTGAGGTGGTGTAAACTGATACATTTATTTTAGGGCTGTGATCGGAATTGTGAGGGTTACCTTGCGACCTGCTGGTCAAACCCCTATGTGTGGAATGTTTTTGGATTATCTCTGTGGGACAAATTGCAGTGGAGGATGCTGGTCTTCTGACCCTCCTCTAAACCTATGTCAGCTCTGTGGTAAAAATCTGTCAATTTAGGGTCGCTTTTCATCGTTTCTTCTCAATCCCAGTTATCTCACTTATTTCTCCTTCAAGCTCTGCTCCTTTCCTTGCGGTCTCTTTCTCATATGTCATGCATTCCATCCCTATCCCTTCTCCATCTCTTCTTCTAATCCAATATTTGCCTCCTTTGCTAATTTCCAGCACCTCCTGTCATACCCAAAGTTCCCTCCCCTTTCTCTCTTAAAGTTAATTTTCTCCTCACTGATTTATCTACCATATTCATTCACCCTTCGTCTACCTTCCCCTCCCCCAATCACTTTCCTAAATGTTCTCAATCTCAGTATCAATCTCTCCTTACATTTTTTCTCATCCACTTTATTTTGCTTCCCCCTTCATCATTGTCTATTCCATCGCTCTTTTCTCTCTTTTGCAAAATCTTTAGTTCTGACCAAGCTGTCCATGCCTCTCTGATTCACTCTCCTTCCCCTCTTTCTTTTGGCTCATGCCCCCAGGGTCAGACTGGCCTATCGGACTGGGACAAAAATAGGCCCAGGCACCAAAATAAAAGTAGCACCAATTAGCGAACTATATAGATTAAAAAGTTGCCCACATTCGCAAATCGGGCCAATATTGAGCCTGAAAAGACTAGCGGTAGGAGTATTTTGCAAGGTATGGGAGACTGCATGCATTTGAGTTTGCTGCAGGCAATGTTTGTGGTGAAATCATGAAAATCAAAAGTAAAAACAGGCCCAGCAGACCATAAAACAGGCCCACAAACTGATAAAAATACTGGCCCACACAATGATCTGTCAGACCAGCTCATCGGACACTGCCTATAAGGCAATTTGGTAGTTCCCGAAGGGCTGGCCGTATATATATTAGTGTGTGGGCTGTTTTTTGGCTGGTTGTGGGCCTTGTATATGGTCTGGTGGAACACTTTATACGGTTGATTTCCCCCATGTCACCACAAACATTGCCTTCAGCAAGCACAAATGCACTTAGTGTCCCATGACATGCAAAACACCAAAACAGCTTGTCTTTACAAGTTTTAAACTGACCTGATTTGCAAATGTGGGCCACTTTTTTTCCGCTATCTGATTCACTAATTGGGGACACTTTTTATTTAGTGCCCGGGCCTATTTTCCTGACCAGTCCCCCCCACTCAGAATCTCACGACTACGTGCTGGGCAGTGGAAACCTCCGGTATTCAATAAGACTCCCGTGTGAGGCATTTAAACAATCCTGGCTTCTCTCCACCATCTCTTCCAGGAAGTCGGTACTTCAAGCTTATTCATAACAAAATGGCAGGCGGAGCCGGGAGAGAAGGTGACAGGAAAAGATAAGAGAGAGTCCGCTCCAAGCTGAGGAGTTATGAACTGCACAGAGCTTCCAGATCTTTGCAGGACCTGGCCAAGCTTCAAACCAGACTCCTGAGGGCCTGTGACCACGCCTGGTGTCAAAAAGCCCTCGCTTGAAGTTGAGGGCGCAGCCACGGTACATCATTTTACGTTGGTTTTCAGTAAATAACAAACACTACCAGTTTCTTGCTGTGATTCTCAAATAAAATTCCTCTGGTCAATTTTTTTTTTAGTATTTGGGCCGTTCAACTTAGGCAGGTACACTTCATGCAAAAGGTCTCTCAATAAAACCTGGAAGGTTCGAGAGCTGTGCCGCGCTCAGGTGCTACCATAGCACTGTGAGAACATACGGGTATCTTCTAAGACAGAAGTCAGAATACTAAAGGTCGACGACAGCAAAGAAGGCTTGGAACATCATTAAGGCCCTGCCCTGTAAGAGGTATGCCTGCCACAGCTCAGGTGGTCTTCGCAGTTCTGGCGACCTACAACAGCACTAAGGCCAGATGGTCAAAGCATTGCATCAAGCACTGGAAAAATGCTTTTCCAAATGTGGAAAATGATTCACATTTGAGATTCGGTATTTAGAAATACTTAATCATATGGAATGTATTACTGTTTTGCGACTGAATTTCGGTCACAAAACCACCACCATTTTAAAAGTAGTGGTAACCCATTCGACAATGGAAAGGGTTCCCCTTGGAAACCTTTCTCCTTCAACAATGTTGAAAAAATATTTTTCAAGAGCTCCTGTGCTTAAAAAATAAATCTTCAAAGTTACATGTTTTTCTTTTTAAACGCATCCAGTTTTTCTTCAAGGAAAACGGACTGCATTTAAAAAGAAAAAATGATTGCTTTATTAAAAAGCAATCACGGACATGGTGGTCTGCTGACCTCAGTAGGCCACCATCCCTGTGACAGCTGCGATTCCTAATGGGTCGCAGATTGCGACCTACCTATTCATTTTCATGAGGTAGGTCGATTTGCGACCTACTAGGAATCACTATTCGGGAATAGAAGTACTCCATACATTAGGAATACCAATTTCCTAAATGCGATTCAGAGATAATCACAATAAGGAAGTCGGTATTCCTAATGTTTGTACATCTGGCACTTAATGTCAAAAAAGCTTCCAACATTTTTAAGGTTTAGTAAAGAGAATTCAAGATAGCATCTGGAAGCCACAACAGCACTGAGGGGCAGTTACAGCACAAACTGCCTGCCACAGCACTAAGGGCACGCTACAGTTCCAACAGTCTACAACATCATAGAGGACCTGATGCACCTCAAGGGGCAGCAACAAAGTCCAGAGCCTGCACTGCCACAGCACCTGGGTCGGTGATAGCAGAAGCATGCAGCAACATCACTAAGGTCTACTATGCCACGCAAAGCCTGCAATAGTACTGACGACTGGAGCTGCAGATAAATCATTGAGGACCCAGGACAGCATACGCAGCCTTGGACAGGAGCAAGGACTGCAACAGCACTGTGGTTCTGAGACATTCCTGCAGAGCTGCGACAGCACTATGGTCCCGGTGAACACCAGTGATTTTGGCAATGCTTGTCATCCTGGACCAATTATGTCGCTCATAGGACTGGTTAGCTCTAAAATATGGTAGTATTTCAGAATTTAAGATTAGATAGGTCAATGTAGCCATGCAAAAGGGTACTGGGGTCCTGATGAAGCCCTGTGATATTTTTACAGAACCAAGAAGGGTAGACACATGTTGACCGTATTTCACAGATGAGGGAGGTGGCATAAAATTACCAGTCACCCCATCCCTGTGCTCTGTTGTGTCACTGGGTAGAAGAGTGAATACAAATTAAATAGAGTTCCCACACTAAATACAATTTTAATTTACTGTAACCATCCTCACATCCAAAACAACCACTTAAGAGTTTTGAAGCATTGCCGTAGGACCGCCAAGCAACTGTAATTGCTAGTGAAGGAGCACCCCAAAAATTAAGCATGCTACGATGTGTGGGTGAAGGATTGCATCCTATTTTAAAGAAGATTGATCAAGAGTGGACAATGCGACGAAGAAAGGCACTGAAAGCAGGGTTGAAATACTATAGTATTCTAGAGCTAAGCCGTCTTGAGAGTAATATATGTACGTGATAGGGAGGCGGATGCTGGATAGCTCCAAATAATCCACTCTCTCCCTTGTTGGCTACTGAGGTCTTGCACCATGTTCATATCACAGTGTATCATGTAGCATAAGTCAGCCAGTGCTTCTCACAAGTCATTCTATATGAAATGTCACTCAGTTCTTTCCCCAGGCAGATGCCTGGCATATTTTTAAATATACCCAAGGTGCTTGTTGCTTCTTCCAGTTGGTCTTCTACTACACGTCACCCAATGCCAGTGCCTGCCTTTGCTGTACCAAAAGTCAGCCAGTGTCTGTCACAAGTCACCTTGTATCAGAAGGCACAGAGTGCATGTCTCAGTACGCCCTGTACCTCAAGTTGCCTGGTGCCTATCACAATCTGTAGAGAATCATGACTTACCTGATGGGTGTCCCAGTCCATCGGATACCCCAAGTCATTCCTCACTGGGCACTGAGTAAAGTGATAACGTCCTGCTGTCTGGGCTCTACCATGAAATAAGTGCAGGGAAAGCTGACTGTATTGTATGATAGGATTCATGTAGCACTTCATACGCCTGTTGGGACCACTTTGAGGCCCCCTTTCCAAGTGCATGGTTAAAAGGAAGTGGAGTATTGTTTGGAGGAGTTGGGTGAGGTGGTTGGGAATGCACTTCAAACATGGTGTCGCCAGCTAGTAATTGTGCATAAGCATGATGTGTTACATAGCTAGAGGGTAATAGAAACAGGTGTCTGGAACCTACCAGTTACCTACCAGTTATTTCTGCCTGTATCATATGATTCTGGTAATGGAAAGTGCCAGCTTTTAAGTGCACTCTGAAATTCTAGGTGATTGTTGATCCTTTTTAAACTGACCAGATTCGAGTTACAAAGTTCAGGCATCTGAGCAGGAGAGGAGGAGACCCCAGTTTGTGATTTTATGTTGGCTTCAATTATTGATGAGGGCCAAGTCTAGAGGCTAGTGGTATTGCCTGATAAAAGTAAAAAGGACTGGTCCCCAGTATCAGAAAGCACCTTAGCAGCAGAAACCCAAACTGTTAAAGTTGTGGGTTTGTCACCAGCTTTTGAGTGAGCAAGACATATGTAATTGTTTACACACTAACTATCTGGAAGGGCTCGCGTACTAGCCTAAAAGTTGTTTGACGTGGCCTGATTCCTGGCACATCATAGCTGCCTGACATTGGCCTGATTACTGGAATAGAGCTATCCAAAGGAGAATTGATAACTGGAAAACTAATTAATCAATACTGAAGCAGAAGAAGTCTGATGGGCACATGAACACTGGCACAATAGCCTCCCAATAGGCCTAAGTCTCACTACCCTTTCACTATTCCACAAAATGACTTTTAATAGACTATAGGCAATATACATTTGTACAATGAAGCTAATCTTTTGTTGTCTTTCACAACAATTTTTGTACAGATGCGATGAATGTGGAAAATCATTTTTATAAGCAAAATACATATAGAAAAATATTATCTATCAGTGAGTAATCGGAAAATACAGGCAGTATTGTCTAGTGGCCCAAATCGTTAGCTGTGAAAACGTTTAGCACCATCCCAGTCTTTCTATGTGGGGCTACAAATATATTTCATAAAAGGGAAGCATTTGTCTCTTGCTGGTATGTTACACAGTTCCCATGTAGCTAAGGCCTCTCTAAGTAAATTGCTGTTTTAGCTTTTTCAACTGTGACTCAGCCACTTGACCACAAGCAAATCACTGCTGTCATATAGCCTTCTATGAAATCCCAGCTGCCACTTCACAGCCCAGCAGCTGTCCTGAATGGAAACTTTATATAAAAGACTATGTTGCCCACACTAGTCGCATTCACATGCATTGGAAATTAGCAGAGTTTTCCAACCTAGCTAAGACCATGCATGTGTCAAAGGCAAACACAGCGGTGAGTGAGGCACCCAACCTGGAAGTACAACTCGAGCCTGTCTCCCCCGCCTTTAATCAAAATAATGTTGCGTTCAGCTCTTGAGGTGTAGGATCCTTTGGCTGCTTCTTGCTTGTATCTGCCTGGGTGAACGGTGGGAAAGGGCACTGGCGTTTGTTCCCAGGGTGGGTGAAAAGACGCACCTGGTAACAAGCTCCTATAAAACACTAATTTATAAGGTCCATTCCTTAAACACCCCAGGAAAGTGGAGAGTGCATTTTCCTTTCTGTCAAACTTACCTAATCCTCTCCTTATACCTCAGGACTTCTGGATCCTTCCTTCTGCTTTCTTCCATGTTGGAGTTCACTTTCTGCAGGGGTCATGTGACAGTGGCGAGGCACTTCCTCCCAAACCAAGATGGCTCTTCCATTTAGGAGTACTAATACTATCCAATCCATCATGACTGCCTTTCATCCTCTTAGGTTACTTCTTGTTCCTCTAGCCTCATTTCCGGTTTCATTCTTAAGGGGTGTGGAACTGCAAATGCTTCTGTAACTCTGACTTTATTTTCTCCTTCTGGTTATTTTCTCCTGGAATCCTGCTTCATTTCCAGGAATTCTGCATCATCTTCTGGAATCCTGTACCTTTTCTTAGTTACCTGCTCCACCTCTTTGAAACTTGCTCCAAATCCTAGAATACAGCTCCAAGAACCTTGGTCAATCTCCTCGATCCCTGCTCAACCTCGATCTGGTCCTCATCTACTGTGTTTCGGGATTTGCGAGAGCCAGTCTCTTCTTATATTATCTTTGCAAGCTTACCAATTTGTGATGCCATTAGCTTTTTCTTCTGAACTGTGACCATTCATGGAGGCACCAGTTGCTCTTATGAGAAACCAAGCGAGACAGTGGCTACAGGAAGGAGTCACCTCTACATGCAACAACATAGAACCATGAAGCAGACACAAGAATTACATCCAGCTGTTAACAGCGTGCAGGTGATTGTATGGCTCTTGCAAACTGATGTCAAGACTTAAATAATGTTACATTTGTGGTTTTAACACTAAAATCATGCATGTAGGTATTAAAAACATCAGTTTTTTATTTGTGTAGTGATAAATGCCCTTTTACCACTGTCTAGTTGAGTTTGTTATCGGATGAAACTGAATCTGTTGAATAGAGGACATTATTTGTATCCATGGGTTTTTTATCGCCCTAACCTGCAACAGTTAGACTTTCGAATCACTATGCGGTATTGTAGCCAAACAGATGAAAAAATAGGCAGAAATATGCAAATTAGATAAATTGACTATTAGATAAAATGGCGCATGTATGCTTGCAGACAGTTGCGTGCACATGCATACACACATACACATACCTGAATAAATGTATTGCCTAATGTCTATAAACCTATGCATTCCACAGGCAGCACTTGAAGAAGCTCTTCTCACACCTGTTGTTTTGTACTTCCTGCAGCCGTTCCTTTGGGCAGCTCGGAGACGGCACCAGTAGGGATCGGGCAGTATTACATACGCTATTTAGTAATAGCAATATGATGACAGCAGGTATTATGCCAAAAGTGTGCATCAGATCTACAAGTGACATCACTTCTTGGACAGAAATTTCAGGGCATTCCATCTGTCACATTATGCACTCCACTCCTACTTTTGGAGTTGATGGAAGATATCCTTATATAGTATTATCTACTGACCATCTTATAATGACCCTCAAATAAAAATGATGGCAAATGGTGAATCAATACAAAATCAGGTGCCTGGGACTCTAGGATAGCCAGACTTTGCAAAGGTGTCAGAATTAGTCAAGAAGTTGCAAGCAGGCTATGCCTTAACGGGAGCAAGATGAACGTACTACTCCTGATCTACGCGGATCCATGTCTGCTCATTATCATTGGTCAACTTCACTCACCCAAATGCCACTGTGGCATGGGTGTACATCTGTGTTTTGTTTTCGAAAGCAAATTCTCCTATTAAAGGCAAGCCTCAGCTGTGTCTAAGTATGTACTCCAAGCACTGCGTCATTTGTTTAAGATCTATCCGTTACTCAGTGTGGACTGGGCATATACACACATGCCCACAAGCAAAAGCTCTCTCAAATTTCCAACAATGGATATCATCCATTTTGAGGATTAAACAAATAGCGGTAACAAAACTACACTATAAAGAAAACTGGGCTACCCGTATGATATTCAGACTAAGGAAAATTCATCAAAAATCTGAAGCCAGGAAATCACTTGGTGGTTGAGTATGGAAAAACAGATCCATATCAATGTACCTGGAATAAACTGGTACATTTTAAAGTGTTTGGCTCCAGTCTATTTAAAAAAAACAAAAAACGATTGAACCGGGTGAGCTTCTTTGCAGTTTAAAATAAACGATTGTTTCTGAACAAAAACTATGACGCACTCAATAAAAATGCCATCCATTGGGTGTCATCATTACTTTCATTTTAAGAGGCTGCTCAAGTCTCGCGAGATGAATTGACAGACTCCGATATTCTGTACATAGAGATTTACTATCGGTTTTCTTTTGCACATTGCGTGTTATGATTGCTTCGGATCTATTTATTTGTATATTAATGTATTTAAACTAGGCTCTTTGCCGTACCTCAGTGCCTCGAAGCTGCGTGCGGTGTGAGGCACTGTATAAAACCGGTAAACATTAAACCCAAAGAGGATTATCTGAACAGAGTACAAAAACACACAGACAAATCAAAACGGTGGCCATGTGGGCCTAATAGATCAGCATAGTAAGAAAATTGCACAAAGGATAGTAGTTAAAATTTGATTTTAAAATTCAAAGAAATTGAGTAAAATCATTGTTAATATGTTTATCTACTTAGCTATTTTGTGGAGTACTTTACATCAACTTCCACCCCCTTCTAAGTGCTTCTCAACCAGTTGCACATTGCAAAGAATCGTTGATTCAATTTAGTGGTTATACTCGTAACAACAAAACAATTGATATATAAAATGTACAAGGAATCTCAGCAGCAGAAGGACAGGGAAGTGTGTTTCCAATGAAAGTGAGATGCAGAGGACACACGAGGTCTGTGTCCCAAATAGATGAATAGGAAGCAGTCTGGGTCACATGATGAAGTGATTAAATATGTTTTGATACTTCGGTGGTATAAGGAAGCATACTGGTGAGGCTGTGAAAAAGCTGAATTATTCAGGGGCGGCTCCCCTGTAATGTAGCGTCACCCCACTCATCAGAGTAAGTCAAAGAAAAATGACAATCAAACAATATTACTTTATTTTTCTTTGACTGATTCTGACATGCGTGCAGGGCAGGGCCGGGCCGGGCCATGACAGGCAGGTGGTGGCACTGAGAAGTGCACATGTGTGTTTGGCCGGCTGTCCTAAACCGGCCTAACATACCATGTGCACTTCTATTTCTCCAACCCAGTTGTGTTTACAGCCGGGATGGAGAAATCGCAGGCTCACAGGCAGTGTCTGAGCGGCAGAGCAGTCTGCTCAGACCTATCCTGGTGCTGCTCTCCTAGAGCAGCACCAGGATTGGCTGAACAGCCTCTGCCTTCCCAGAGACTGCTGGGAGAGCTCCGCGGCTGCAGCGGCCGTCGGCGTTGGAGGCTGCGGGGAAAAGGTATGTTAAAAAAATATATTATTTTCCTCCGTAAACAAACATTTTTGTAAAAATGTACTTAAAAACATTGCCCATGTTTGAATGACAGTGCAAATGGAAGTCTATATTATAGCCTTATAGCCTGCGACTATTAAAGGCCCGCTGCAGCGTTAAAGGCCCGAGCCGAAGGCGAGGGACTTTAACAAAGCAGAGGGACATTAAAAGCCGTATAGCCCTGCTACGTAGCGCTATAAGGCTATTGGAACATTCTGCCACTAGAGGGCAGAATGTTCTAACAAATAAAACAAAGCCTTCAGGGAGTGCGAAGGGATTGAAATCCCCTCAGGGTCCCTGAAGCCTTTGTTCACAGCCAGAGCTGTGAACAAAGAATGTTGGAGCTCCGGGCTTATACCAGCCATTATAAGCCCAGAGCACTCCATTGTTTTCAATGGAGCTTCCAACATTCCAATGTTCTAAAACACTATATAGAGATGGAATTCAATCTGGAATTAGCAAAACTTAACATTGACACGGTCTAAAGCGATACATCCTTGGATACTAAGCAAGCTTATAAAAATATTGAAAGTATGACTGCCAACCGAGTTTAAAATGTCTATAGAGAGACACCTGTGGAATCGGAGGACTCAAGAAGAATATTTCCTGGGAATCATCACTAAACTGGACATAGAGAGGAGGACAATTTTAGATCTCTAAGTTTAGCCATCGTGAGGTATTTATTTCCATCAATAAAAAGGGTAACTAGTGATATCCAATCAGCAGCTACCAGGGGCACAACTAGACCTGAACTTCGGGGGGTAGGGGATAAGACTCCAAGCCAGGGCTGGCCCTAACACTGGTCACGCACGGTGCAACAGTCTTTTTTAGCGCCCCCTCCCCCATTTCCTTCTTCTCCATGAATTCCCTCACTACCACTTGCCACCAATGCACCTCATCTCTCTATAGCCCCTTTTTGACAAACATTTAATTTTTTATTGGGCTCCCCATAGTTTACTCACACTCAGTTCTGGGATCTGCATGGTACACGTTCTTTGCAGCAGGCACATTAACCCTCTGCGCTGTGTGGGTGACAGGCTTGCCCATGTGAGTGCACGGTGAGCGATGCAACAGTGTGAGAGTAGGGTGAGAGGAGTGACTGCAGGGTGAGTGTGGTGACCATATGAATTTGGGTGCTGATGTAAGTGCAGAGTGGGATGAATGAATGTATGGTTAGTGATGGGCTTATTTGAGTGAGATTGCAGTGTAAGGGGGACAGGTGAGTGAAGTGTCTCATGGGTGCAGGGTGAGTAGTGTGCTTGAGTGACTGCAGGGTGAGGTACAGGGTGCACAGAGCAAGTGCATGGTGAGTGCAGAGTGATCACTATGAGTGCAGAGTGAGCGGTGTGCTCATTTGACCGCAGGATAAGTGGAGGGAGAATGGTGTGAGTTAATGGCGAGTGGCATAATTGCAGTGTGGTCACTGTGAGTGCAGGGTGAGTGGGTGAATGGTGTGAATGCATGGTGATCAGTGTGAGTACATTGTGATCGCTGTGAGTGCAGGGTGAGTGTGAAAGTGAAGGGCGAGAGTGAGCTGTCTGAATACAGCGAGCACTCCCAGTCATTTGAAGTAACTCAGCATGTTATTGAGGGCTGGTGTAGGGTTTCAGATGCAAGTTAAACTATTGCTATTATGGCATTATTCAGGGTCCAGGGATCGAGGGTGGAGGAAACAAATATTGTGCTCATCCTGCAACAAACTTCTAGTCTTGTGATGAGGGGTGCCAGCTCATTATATTGATGTCCCAGACGGTACAAAAATAAACAGTCACCTAAAGCCAATTTTCAGCACTTATCTGTGCATGCTTGGAACAGCAAATATAAATAGAAAGCAGATTTAATTGTGTTCTAGGACTGCCTGAATGATCCATGACTGATGATTAAAGGGAATATAGATAAGAAAGTCACATTACAAATGAATACATACTATATCATTTTAGCCTTTGCAGGCTCTTTAAACAACAAATGGCTGGATGTTTTTTCTTTTGGTAACCCTACTTCATATTGCTTTTCATGAAATGCATTCTAACACTACTGAACTGCTTTCTCACACTACGGCAGTAAAAGTAAAATATAAATGTAAGGAATAGGCAGAATGGGGACCCAGTGGGATACTGTAACCAGAAATTAAAACTAAGCCTTGTTAACCAGTTTACAATGGTATGCAAATATGCAAATGGTCTTTCAAAGACCTGTGAAAAACTCTGGATGCCGGAGATAAGACTCCAGACACTGCCCAGCCGAGCCCACAGCAGCTCGAGCTGCAGCAGTCCGGACTGAAAAACACGACGGGGGGCGGGTCGGTGATTTGAAGCCCTTTCAGCCCTATGGGTGTTGCTCCTGGTAGCTACAATAAGACACTGTGACTTTTGTGTTGCCATTTTAACCATGACAACTCAATCAATTTGCAGTCACAATTTCCGACTTATAACAAATTAAATCATTCTCTGCCCAGGATCATCAAGCGACACCTTCCTGTGCAATAGTGGAGGCCAACTCAGATTTTCTGTGCATGAGTGTATAATGTTCTTTTGATTAAACCCCAGGTGATACAGAACCAAGCTGCGAGGATTGGTCTTCATGCTGTAAGGAGGATGTGAATGACCCAATTGCTAACACAGCTACATTGGTTGCCATTGACAGAGTGTTTTCAGTTTAAATATTGACCTTGATCCATCAGGCTATCCATGGTTCTCCTGATATAGAATCATGGAAAATATGATGGCTCATGAACCTTAAAAACAAATAAGATCTGCAGATGAAGTGCACGTGGTGATTCCATATGTGAGGATGGTGAAAGCACAAGATACAGAGCAATGTTAAAAGGCATTACTCCAGGAGGTTCAAGGACGTCATTTAGGGGTCACAGCTGCGACCTCTAGCTTGCCCTTGCTACCCCTAGTACTGCCTTTGGGACCCGTGGCCTCAGATGTGGCAAATTCAGTTCCAGGAACAAAGGGGCAGCTGGTGCTCCACTCTCCTTAACTTCTGTCAATTATTTTTTACACTAATAGTGAATAAGTAAAATATATTATTCACTAATAGTGAAATAAAAATGGAGTACAATAAGCTGGAATATGCCCTTCCATGGCAGCTGAGGTAAGTAAAAAATGCTTTTAAGTGTATGCTGTGTGCGTGCTTGCGGGTGAGAGTCTGTTTATGTGTGAGAGAGTGTATATGTGTGAATTTGTGTGTACGTGTAAGTATCTGTGTGTGAGTGAAAGTAGAGGTCAAATCGCGTGCGATGTCACTTCCGCTACCCCTGGTATTTCGGTGAATTGACGTCCATGAGGAGGTTGGAGCTGGGCAGTATGTTTTGGCAATTCTGCACAAATAAATGAAGTCACCCTCTCCAGAATGAGGAAGCTAGAAGGAACCAGTTGGACAGTGGAATACAAGCGATTGCATCATATCCACAAGAAATTATTCCATGACAAAGGATGCACAAGCTTACTTTAGTTAAGGGAAGCCATTAAAGAGCTATCTGTTGGAGCACTCTTTCCACTGGGGTTATCTAACCTTTGAAATCTCTAAATTTAAGATAAAAAAAAAATGGGTGGAAGAGACCCCTGAGTTCCAGGTGCTTAGCTTTAGACCTTCTAAAATGTACATACTTGTCTTAAACCTAATTTTGTAAGGGATTAAGAACATAGCTATTTTTTTATTGTAACTCTCATCTGTGCTTTACTATTCTACAGAAGGATTATATAACACCATGGGCCACCTCAAAGGTGAATGTATGTGCTTTACAAATATCTTTAAAAAAATAAAATTGCTAGAGTATAGCACACAAAGGGTAGAAGCTCTGAAATAACAAGAAATGTGTTTAACAAAAGACTTCCTAACAGCAGCAGTGGGTGCAGCAAACCTTAAGATGAGTCAACTAGCATGACAACATCAAAAGGTGGACTGTTACCATTGGGAGCAGGGTCAAGACTGATTTGCATATGGCTGGGTTTAAACTGGAATGACATTGGGAGCAAAAAAACAATGGATTTAGGTCCAGATCTCTGTACTGGGGTGAATGTTTGACATTGTTCAACATTCTGTACATCAATTGTTCTTTTTAGGTCTCGCCTGAGCCAGCGCATGCGCTGCCCTGTGAGACATTTAGTAAGTGGCTTTTAAAAGTGCTGCCACATGCTTTTGCTGGCCTAGCACTTGCTGTTACACGCGTGAGCATGCGCGCAGCCAACAGCTTTGAGTGCCTGATCAGGTGCCATCTGGCTTTCCTTTATGCCTTTCCTTTGCCACGTGAACCACTCTCAGGCTCACCTCCTGCTCCCCCTCTCAGTTAACAGCCCCTCCCCGCCACAGAGTGCATCTCGCGGGCGCGCGTCTTGTTTTCGTTTTCGTCTTGGAGGCATTTATATTTTGTAAACAGTAGCGACTACAATACTTGTTTGCCTTTCGATAATTGTCCAGATACGTGCAATTACCTAATTTCCAGTTGTTTAGTGCTTGAGCCCTGTCCCGCGTAGTTTTGTTTCTCAACCCCCATACCGCTTTCTTTTGTTGCTCAACCCCCGGGTCTGCTTTGTTTGTTTAATTAGCCCTCCGTCGTTTATTACTTGCCCCGGGGCACTCTCCCTTCCATCCTTCCAGGAAGGCACAAGATACTGCTGAAACATGCGATTACGTAGTTTCTAGTTGTTTATTTCTTGAGCCCCATCCCTCTTTGTTTTTTTTTTCTCGTTTTGCAGTTGTAGGCACACTCTCTAGCCTCACAGTAACTGCATATAACCATGGAGGACTAAACGCAGAGAACGTTGCCAGAGCAAACCAAGGCTAGGTAAGCAAATACTTCCGGTCTTTCAAAAATGTTATCTCTTACTCCATTTGTCATGGTCACACAAGTAGATAACTTATTTTTTGAATTACCTAATGCGGGTTCCCGCCACACTCTTCCTTAGCTTCCAAGGCAGGGAGTATAGTCTTGCTTCATACCCCGGCTCGTGCCTGTATTTCTATGGTCCAGTTTCCTACATGAAGGATCAGCAGGCTTTCCCCGCCCCCTCGACTATTTTGTGTAAAATCTAAATGCAGTGCAAACCAACGCATCTAATGCTTAAAGTCTCCATTTCAAAAACGTTAACTTTGTGATGGTTTTAATCGCTTCTCAATTTAAAATTCGAATGCGTTGATTTAAATAATTGTATTTTTTTGATCATTTGTTGTAATATTCCAGAAGATGGATTCGATATGAAAACTCTGCAATAGGTCTGTGGAAGAAGGTGCTGTGACCTCTCATACCCCTCCTGTAAACCACCGTAACCCAGGCTTGGCATTTTATGCATCCACGCTTGTTTTTTAATGGTGTATTTTCAGTGATATAACCACCAAAGGCCCTGATTTTATATTAAAAACAGAGTTTTGGACAATACCATTTCCGGCTGATAGGCAGTATTACTCTCCATGTGTTCCCATACCCAACGTGTTCTGCAGTTTGGTGCTTACTTTCTCTCTGCCCCGTATCTAATGCTCAAACTCTGTGTGCCACCTTCTGCCATCTCTGCCATGTTTAGAGCTGTGGTGTGATACAAAATGATGCCCTCGCTGAATGTGATGAGGTGAGTCTCTCATATTTCAGAGATATATGTAAGCCATGGATGATTGGGGCCCCCTGAAAAGTTGGGAGAAACCCTGTGCCGCAGAGGGTTCATGGGCCTGTGTTATGCCCTTAGTTTAGAGCTCAGCATCTCGCTCTTGTACACAGCAAGTCTCTGCCACCTATTGTCGTATTCAACACCCACACATGGGCTGCCCAAGGCCACGCAGTCTGATATAATCTCTTATCCCCCTTTTAAGCCTCTTTATAGCGAGAGACCTTGGCAATTTCCTCAAATTATAACTTCAGACCAGGTGACATGCAAATTTCACTTACCCTAACACAAGTTGTGCCTGTGTACAACTGTAAATCTTGTAACAGGGTGTTCCTACAAGCTCCAGGCTGCTTGAAATCGCAAGGAACACTGAATATCCAATATGAACGCTCGCCGCTGACACATGTGGTGTTCTAGAGATAATGGGACCACAGCATAACGGGTTAAACAAAAGCATTTCAGTGCATGTTTCCGCATTATCGCACTGAAAGGCAAGTAGAAATTCTCAGTGCCTGCTTTTACTTGTGCATCTGCGATGAAAAAATATATATATAAAAATCACCGGAAGTCGTTGGGTCTTCCCTGTGTTGTGGTGATTACCATGAGCTGGGGATTTCATTGTGCTGAAGATACACGTGAGCTAGGCTACGCTGCAGTAGTGTGCAATAATGTATAGTGCGATAATCATCCCTTTCTAACCTCATTCTTACTGGCTTCTCTCCTCCTCAGTCTTGCCAGCTTCTCTCCCTCACTCCTCACAATATCTGACTAATCTCAACACCGAGCTCCCTCCTCTCTCCCCTTCTTTCTCAGTGCATTATACACCCTATTTTTCTTTAACTTTCAAATCATTTTGCTGTTTGGCATTGGACAGCTCTTTCAGATCCCTTGGATTTTTAGCCAATGTGTATGAACATTATTTAGTAAACTGTACTGTTTGTCCCTGTAGTTTCAAAATTCTCAACTTTTCCAAAGTTCACCAACCGTCAGTGAGCTGCGGTTAGCCCTAGCACAGCAATCTTTACTCCCATACTAATCTTTTGGGTCATCTATTCAAAATGACTCTTTTCAAAGAAAGTCGACACAGTCTGTATTGTACTACCCCATATGTGACTACATTCTGGCGACAGTTTCAGAGAAGTGTGAGAGGGTCATGTTTTGGTTGACTTAATTAGCGTACACCACTTTACGGATGCTGCTATTTATTAACAGCATTTTGGCCACTTTGGGAGTCTGTGTGCCTTTAATAATTATTGCCACAACACTGTTAATCGTCTCTATGGGCCTTATCTTACATAGTTTAAATTTAGTGCAGGTTCCTTTCTTAAATCTGCCCGTAATTCTTTTCCCTCTGCCTGTATACCACACAATGTGGGTTTACAGATATGGTCTTAACATTACATACTCTATTTCACAGGGCTGTAAGCCAACGCCATAACTCTAACATGGTTCTCTAGCTTCTTGCTCCGCAGCTCTGGTTATTACGCCACATCCTTGTGCTTTAGGGAAATTGCTAGTGCCATATTGAGTGCCTATGCTCCCATCTACAGTATGTTATACATTATTAACAAGCATTGGCGTAGCCAATAGGTCTCGCCTTTGGGACCTTATAAGTGTTTAGCCATGCAACAGTTGTTGTTCCACCAAGGATATTGTGCTGCATAACTAAATACTTATAAGGTCCCAAAAGCGAGACCTATTGACTATGCTAATGCTTGTTACATTTGTCACCCTGAGTGGGACGGGTATGCCCAGAAGTGGGTCCTGTGCTCTCCATGCCACTGGAGTCAAGCTAGCCTGGCTGATGAGGGGTAAAGCCCGAAACCTGTCCTAGGATGCTTGTTTCCAGTCCAGGGAGGGCCTGGCCTGGCAATTCGGGCTGGGCACGTTCCCATTGGGCGCAAGGTCAAGACTGATTTGCATATGACCAGGTTTAAACTGGAATGGCATGGGGAGTACAAAAACAATGGATTTAGGCCCAGATCTCTGTACTGGGGTGAATGTTTGACATTGTTCAACATTTTGTCCATCAATTGTTCTTTTTGCAAACATCAAAAGGTGTGTGGCATTACAGTTACAAGTCAAATGTTTTGAGTGTTAGCAGACACACACATATCGTATTTTTATGTGTTTTAAAAAATACAGGTTTCTAAGAGCCCGCAACAAGCACTGCCAAATTCCAGGATTGCCGAAAACCATTGCTGCCTAGTCTTGATTCAACCTCATTGAGTCTTTCCACCCTGCACTTCCTGAACCCCATTGGCGGCTGGCACGGATCAGAGGTGAATGATGCGGGAAGGTGGGGGAAGGGGGAAAATAATAAATGAAATTTCACTTACCTCCTCACCACGTCCTTCTCATCTTATCTCTCCTGCTCGTCCCTAGTCCATAACAGGAAGCACCCAGGCTCGCCTGAGCCAATCACAATGCTGCAATGCAGCGTTGTGATTGGTCTGGGCACCGTGGTACGGCGCTCAGCCAGGGAATGGGAGCCTGGGCATGTTCTCCACCCAGGCTGTAATGCAGCCTGGGTGGAGAACATGCTACATGCACATGTACATTTGGCCAGCCCGAGTCGGCCAAACATTCATGTGCACTTAGGGAGTGAAAATCACTCCTCCCATTCTCTGTCAGCAGAGCAGCCCTGCCCTGCCCCACAAATCTGCTGCAATTGGAAAAAATAAAATGAAAACAACATTGCGTTATCATGATTTTATTTTACCCTACACTGCTGAAAATCAGTGGGGCGACCAGTGGCGTAACGATAATTGAGGGCCCCCCCTGCAAGGTATGTGGAGGGGCCCCCTCTGGACTCTATCAAGAGCTCTCCGGCCGAAATGAGTGCTGAGGGAGCCCCTGGAGCTTGGGGGACCCCCGCACTGCGTGGGATGCAGGGGCCTTGTTGGAAAGGCGTTCGCCGGAAGGGGGTTTGATACACGTCTTGCCCACCCCTTTGACCCACCTCTCCCAAGTAAGCCGAACCAGGCGCGCACACCCTGATCTGCACTGTGAACAGAGGGACACCACACGTATTCTTTGTAGGACGATAAGTTCTTTTATCGATGATTTCAAGGGATCTTTATGACCCAAAAGGCAAATAGTACAGCAGTGGCACAACGTACCACAAATCAGTCGTGGGGAATGGGGGTAGCGGGACAGTCTTTCAAGATAGTGTCTCTGCGAAATACCCTGCGGAAGCTCACAATCCTCGAGCCGGAGGGTGTCGTGTCTCTGGGCGATCTCTTACCGAGTCGTCCTCAAGGGGAGCGCCGCGAGTCTCTCAGCAGGCACAGGTGGTCGGAGTTCAGGAGCCGCGATTCCGTCAGCAGGGCTCAGATGGTTCAATAGCTGGGGGCCGCGAGTCACTCAGCAGGCCTAGGTGGATCAGTGTTCGGGAGCCGCGACCTCGTCCGCAGGGCTCAGATGGTTCAATAGCAAGAGGCCGCGAGTCACTCAGCAGGCCCAGGTGAATTCAGCGTTTAGGAGCCGCGACCGCGTCAGCAGGCTCAGATGGTTCCAGGTCTTCTCTGTCCTTGTTCCTCCGGCACCCCTTGTTATACTCCGCTGGTTCTTTGAAGTCCGGAGTGCTCGCAGAGGGGGGCTGGCGTGACGGAGGGGGTTCGGCGGGATTTCCTGCCGCTCACTTCTTTGGTCTTTTCAGGTGGGTCTGGGAGGGACCTCAGACGCTCGGTAGGGGAGGCGCCTGCTCCCCAGGGGCCTGGTGGCCGATTGAGTCCTCCCGGGGAAGGCGACCCGAGGTGTGACTGGGCTGGCGCCTCTGGGTCTGGCTCGAGGGTTCCCGCTCCCTCGGTTGGGCATGCGTGGTAGGGTGTTGAGTCTGTCAGGCCTCTGGCCGGCCCGTGGATCGGGGGTGGCTGGGGCGGCCGGAGTCGGGGAGGTCGTGTCTTGAGGGTGGTTGCAGGTTGGCTGGATGATGGAGAGGGCAACGCCGTGAGGCCGGTCTCACACGCGTCCCCCCCAGCTGAAAGGCGCGGAGAACTACCCATCCACTGGGGGGTTCTCCTCGCCGAAGCGGAAGAACCGGGACAGGCCGTCGGCGTTGGCATGATCCGTCCCGGGGCGATGTTCGACAGTGAAATCCATCCCTTGGAGAGAGATGGACCATCGTAGTAGCTTGGGGTTCTCCCCCCTCATCCGCATTAGCCACTGCAAGGGCCGGTGGTCCGTCTGTACTCGAAAATGGGTTCCGAACAAGTAGGGCCGCAGTTTCTTGAGGGCTCAGACTACGGCAAAGGCCTCTCGCTCTATAGTACTCCAACGCTGCTCTCTCGGCAGCAGCCTTCGGCTGATGAAGGCTATGGGCTGATCAATGCCCTTGTCGTCGAACTGCGAGAGCACGGCCCCGATGCCATGTTCGGATGCGTCGGTCTGGACCACGAACTCTTGGGAGTAGTCGGGGGCCTTGAGTACGGGAGCGGTGCACATGGCGGTTTTCAAGGCGTCGAACGCCTGCGGGCACTGGGGGGTCCACTGCACCTTCTGCGGAAGCTTTTTGGAGGTCAACTCTGTGAGGGGCCCTGCGATACTACCATAATTTTTAATGAACCTCCGGTAGTACCCCGTAAGGCCCAGGAAGGCCCGAACCTCTGTCTGCGTGGTGGGGGGCTCCCAGGACTTGATGGCATCGATCTTCGGCTGGAGAGGGGCGACCTGGCCGCTGCCCACCTGATGCCCCAGGTAGACCACGGAGCCTTGTCCGAGCTGGCATTTGCTGGCTTTCACTGTCAGGCCCGCTTGGCACAGGGCCATTAGTACTTGTCGGAGGTGCTGGAGATGCTCGTGCCATTGAGAGCTGAATACGGCGATGTCGTCAAGGTACGCTGCGCTGAACTCCTCGAGTCCGGCCAGGACCTTGTTCACCAACCGCTGGAACGTGGCTGGGGCGTTTTTCATTCCGAACGGCATGACCCTGAAGCGGTAGTGGCCATCTGGCGTGGAGAAGGCAGAGCGCTCTTTCGCCCCTTCCGTGAGAGCGATCTGCCAGTACCCGCAGGTCAGGTCGAAAGTGCTGAGGAACTGGGCGGCCCCCAGGCGGTCGATGAGCTCGTCGGCTCGGGGAATAGGGTGAGCTTCTGCGCGGGTGACCGCGTTGAGCCCCCGATAGTCTACACAGAATCTTAGTTCGGGGGCGACCCCTGGGGAGGCAGCCTTCGGGACCAGAACCACCGGGCTGGCCCAGGGGCTGTCGGAGGGCTCGATGACCCCTAGGTTGAGCATTTTCTGTACCTCGGTCTTGATGCAGGTGCGGACCCGGTCAGGCACCCGGTAGGCTCGGTGTCTCACAGGCGGGCAGTCGCCGGTGTCCATGTCGTGGACACACCAGTCGGTCACCCTTGGAATGAGGGAGAAAAGGTCTGCGAATTGTCCGAGCAGCTGGCGGCAGTCGTCGGCCTGCTGGGGAGTGAGGGTGGCCGACAGTTTCACACCCTCCACGGAACCGTCCAGTTCTTTCGTGCACAGGAGATCAGGCAGGGGTTCAGTGTCTTCTTCTGCCCCCTCATCGGTGGCCAGTAGCAAATTCAGTTCTGTCCTTACCAAGTGGGGCTTGAGACGGTTTACGTGGAGGACCCGGAGGGGGTTCCGTGGGGACTGTACGTTGACCAGATACGTGACCTGGCTCTTCCGTTCGACCACCTTGAATGGACCAGTCCATTTGTCTTGTAGGGCGCAGGGTCTCACCGGAGCCATGACCCAAACCTGCTGGCCCGACTGGAACTCGACCAAGGTTGCGTTCTGGTCATACCAGCGCTTCATTTCTTCTTGGCTGGCCTCGAGGTTAGCCTCTGCAAGTTCCCTAAACTTCCTCGTCTGGTTGCGGAGCGCCAGGATGTAGCGGAACACATCTGGGGGTGTCCCCCGGGGGCTTGTCTCCCAGCCCTCTTTGACCAGGCTTAGGGGCCCTCGAACGGGATGTCCGTACAGCAGTTCGAAGGGGCTGAACCCCAGAGACTTTTGGGGAACCTCCCGGTACGCGAACAGGAGGCAAGGGAGGAGGACGTCCCATTTCCGGCGCAGGGGCTCTTCGAGGCCCAGGATCATCCCCTTCAGAGTTCGGTTGAAGCGTTCCACCAGGCCGTTGCCCTGGGGGTTGTAGGGGGTCGTGAATGTATACGTGACTCCGCACTGCTGCCACAGGGACTTCATGTAGCGGGATATAAAATTCGTGCCGCGATCACTCACAACCTCGCGGGGAAAACCGACACGGGAGAAGATCCCCATGAGAGCCCGGCCCACCACGGGAGCCGTCACGGTGCGGAGGGGGATGGCCTCGGGGTAGCGGGTGGCATGGTCCACCAGGACGAGGATGAATCTGTGGCCCTGGGCGGTCTTCGGATCCAGGGGTCCCACGATGTCGATGCCGACCCGCTCGAACGGGGTACTTACAACGGGGAACGGTTGTAAGGGAGCTTTGCGTTTTCCGCCACTCTTCCCACTGCCCTGGCACGTGAGGCAGGACTTGCAGTGTGCTTCTACATTCGCTCGCATCTTGGGCCAATAGAAGTGGGTCACCAATTGCAGGAATGTCTTGTCTTGGCCTAAGTGTCCTGCCAAGGGTACATCGTGGGCCAGGCCCAGGAGGAGGCTCTGGAACCGCAGGGGTACCACCAGTACTCGTGCTGCGCCTAGCTCGGCGGACTTTTGCTCGCTGTAGAGGAGGCCATTGTCCCATTAGACCCAATGGGTTCCGGTTTGATCACCGGCGACCTGGGCTTCGGCTTGTTGTCTAAGTCCCTCGAGGGAGGGGCAAGTGGTCTGTTCCTGGCAGAACTCTTCGCGGGAGGGCCCCCCTTCGCAGTGCCACTGGGCCAACTCGGGCAGTTCTTCGGGTTCCATCGGGGCCTCTGGGGCGGAAGGTTCCGGTCCTTCCCCTGGGTTAGTGTCTCCTTCTTCCTCGGAAGGAGGGTTGTCTGCTTCTGGTAGGGGGTCCCTGTTCTCGGGGAAAGTGTTCGGTAAGAGGGCTTCACCGCCCTTGGAGGGGGCCACTCGTGCGGTCATGGAGCGCGTGGTGGCGCAGACCCATTCTGGTAGGCCCATCATCTCTAGGTGGGCTCTTCGTTCTACCTGCCCCCACGGGGAATTTTCCAGGTCGTTGCCCAGGAGGCAGTCTACGGGCTGCGAGGTCCGGACCGCTACCTTCAGTTCTCCGGAGACCCCTCCCCACTCGAAGGGCACCAGGGCCATCTGGCAGAGGCTCTCAGAATTGTCGGAGGATACGACCGGACAGAGGGCCCCGGCTAGGATCTGGTCTTCGGAAATTAGGCTGCGGTGGACCGCGGTGACACTCGCCCCGGTGTCGCGAAGGCCCTCGACTCGGTGGCCGTTGATAGTCACCTGCTGTCGGTATTTCTCTGTGTTGGCGGGCAAGGGTGTCCCGGGGACCATTTCTCGATCACCAAGGGAGACCAGGGCCATGGCCGCCGGTTCCCATTCCTCGGAGTCTTCCATTTCTTCCCCCAGAGCCACGGAGGCCATCTGCCGGGTCGTGGGGTTGGTCGTTGTGGTTCGCTGATACTGGGGACACTGGGGGTCATTGGCGTAGTGTCCGGGCTGCTGGCAGCGGAAGCAGGTGATCCTAGTTCGTGGACCTGGTCGTCCTGGGGCTCCGGTGCTGGCTGGAGACTGGGCCGAACCCGCCGCTGGTGGGCTGCTGGGGGGGCTGGTGGAGGACCCCCCGGCAAAGTCTCTTGGTCGGCCGTGGTTCCCTCCGCCCCTCTGGCGGGGGGGACCCTGACTGTTGCGGCCGTAGTCCCCCACGGGACCCCGGGTGGCCCGGGTGTTCACCCAACGATCAGCCTCAGCGGCCAGCTTCCGAGGGTCGGTGAGTTTACTGTCTAGGAGATGCTGGCGCAGTTCTATAAAGCAATTGGCCGCTAAATGTTCCCAGGCGATCAGATCGAACAGTTCTTCGAAGGTGGAGACCTTGCTGCCCTTGATCCACCCGTCCAAGGCTCGGCTGTAAAAGTTCACGTATTCGACCCACGTGGTGCCCGGTATCTTTTTGCAATCTCGGAACCGTTGTCGGTACATTTCGGGGGTGAGTCCGTACCGGCCCACGAGGGCTTCCTTCATGTGGCTGTAGGAGTTCATGACCGCAGAGGGCAGATCGAGCAAAGTGTCCCTTCCTTCGCTTAAGAACCGGCCCCATAGGCCAGCCCCCCAATCCTTCTGCGGGACTCGGTGAGAGGTCCTGGCGACTTCGTAGGCTTTAAACCACTGCTGGATATCATCGTTCTTATAATACTCCTTGACCACATCCTTGGGGATGTGAACTTTGGTTTCCCCGGCGGGAGCGGGCTGGGGATTCCCGGGCGGCTGTGACTTTTCGTGTCCAGCCCGCCACTCAATCTCCTTCAGGCCGCGTTCATGTTCTAGCTGGAGTTTCTTTTCGTCGTGCTCCCTTTGGAGTCTCTTCTCTTTGAGTTCCCCTTGTAGCCGTAACTGCTCGACGGCTAACTTCTTCTCTGCCAGTTTTATCTCTCCCTCGATTTTTAGTTTTGCCAGTTCCAGTTCGTGGTTGCGGCTTCTCTCTCGGTCCGCTAGTTCCTCGGAGGACAGGTTCCCCTCTGGCCCGTTGTTTCTCGCCGGGGTGCTTGTTTGTTCATGGGTAGAGTCTCCTTCCGTTTGGGTCGGGGGCGCCCCCGTCTCGACCCAGGCTTTCAGTACTTTCTGGAAGTCTTCCTTTGTGCTCAGTCCGGTGGTAGCGATGCCAAGGTCTTTGCAAAACTGTTTTAGTTCTCTATGCGTGTAATAGTCCAATTGATCTTCTCGGAACGGTGAGCTTATTTCGGTACCTGTGGCACCCAGGGAGGTTTCTCCTTCCATTTCTGTTTTGGTAGTGCGTCAGTCGTTTACTGCACACTCTCCTTCGGTGTCGGCTCGGATCCCGTCGTCTGCCACCAAATGTTGGAAAGGCGTTCGCCGGAAGGGTGTTCGATACACGTCTTGCCCACCCCTTTGACCCACCTCTCCCAAGTAAGCCGAACCAGGCGCGCACACCCTGATCTGCACTGTGAACAGAGGGACACCACACGTATTCTTTGTAGGACGATAAGTTCTTTTATCGATGATTTCAAGGGATCTTTATGACCCAAAAGGCAAATAGTACAGCAGTGGCACAACGTACCACAAATCAGTCGTGGGGAATGGGGGTAGCGGGACAGTCTTTCAAGATAGTGTCTCTGCGAAATACCCTGCGGAAGCTCACAATCCTCGAGCCGGAGGGTGTCGTGTCTCTGGGCGATCTCTTACCGAGTCGTCCTCAAGGGGAGCGCCGCGAGTCTCTCAGCAGGCACAGGTGGTCGGAGTTCAGGAGCCGCGATTCCGTCAGCAGGGCTCAGATGGTTCAATAGCTGGGGGCCGCGAGTCACTCAGCAGGCCTAGGTGGATCAGTGTTCGGGAGCCGCGACCTCGTCCGCAGGGCTCAGATGGTTCAATAGCAAGAGGCCGCGAGTCACTCAGCAGGCCCAGGTGAATCCAGCGTTTAGGAGCCGCGACAGCGTCAGCAGGCTCAGATGGTTCCAGGTCTTCTCTGTCCTTGTTCCTCCGGCACCCCTTGTTATACTCCGCTGGTTCTTTGAAGTCCGGAGTGCTCGCAGAGGGGGGACTGGCGTGACGGAGGGGGTTCGACGGGATTTCCTGCCGCTCACTTCTTTGGTCTTTTCAGGTGGGTCTGGGAGGGACCCCAGACGCTCGGTAGGGGAGGCGCCTTCTCCCCAGGGGCCTGGTGGCCGATTGAGTCCTCCCGGGGAAGGCGACCCGAGGTGTGACTGGGCTGGCGCCTCTGGGTCTGGCTCGAGGGTTCCCGCTCCCTCGGTTGGGCATGCGTGGTAGGGTGTTGAGTCTGTCAGGCCTCTGGCCGGCCCGTGGATCGGGGGTGGCTGGGGCGGCCGGAGTCGGGGAGGTCGTGTCTTGAGGGTGGTTGCAGGTTGGCTGGATGATGGAGAGGGCAACGCCGTGAGGCCGGTCTCACAGGCCTGTGTTACACCCCTGGGGGCGACGTTCTCCCGCCTTAGTGGAGGAGCTGCCACTGCTGAACCCTTATCTCATTCTTGCAGGTTGTTTTACTCCCTGATTTCTTTCATTGTCACTAGCTTCCCATCTTCGTCCTCTTTTTTTCTGTATGTTCTGCCCTCTCTGAGTCTGATGTTGAAAAATAAGTCATGGCCCCTAAAAAATGAGCGCCTACGCCCAACACCTGCAACCACTGGTACCACAAACACCGGCAGAAATTAAGCTCTGGTTATTTGTAAAAAGGACAGCTTTGTTAAGAATCGGGAAAAGTTGTTTAAAGGATATCAGTAATGTCAAAAGGATTCACAGCAGCAGAACGAAGACAGCACTCGAGGACAGCCAGAGTGCATAAGGCTGTAACGAAGGAGCGGTGAGCAGAGGAGATGAGCTGCAGCTCTTTATCTGCCTTGGATGTCGATTTAGAAATGTATCACAATATGTACACAGCTTCTTGCAGACTTTCCAGGGAATGTGCTCTTATTAATGTTTCACTAGCAATAAATACAGTTCTAACCTGCAAGTAACAGGTCGATACGCTTTGTAAAACTCTACCCCGCCCAAAGCAAAACAAAATCAAAGATTGAGCGTGTTTATCTTGAAGAATGGTGTTGGTAATGGTTATCATACTAGTAAGGGTAATGAAAGTCGTGGTGTTTAATGGTGGTGGTAACAGAGGTGGCAATGGTAATGGCTTGTCCTTGTGTCCTGACAAAACATTTTAAAAAGCCTATTAAAGTAATACCAAAATACAAAAAGAATGGCTTTCTGTATTCTATGCATGGAAGAGATAAATCGTTGAATATGTAATGAATGATCCCTCGTCCATCTGAATGGAGACACTGGGCCAGATGTATGACCAGTTTTTGCGGTCGCATAGCGTTTTTAGGCCTGTTTGCGGCCACAAAAAAAGTGTGGCCCATGTACCAACCCTATTTTGCGAGTCGCAAACAATTTGCGACTCGCAAAATAAAGTTTAGAGACTCACTATTAGGAAGCAGCGTTCCCGCCCTAATAGCGACTCCAAAAGCTATGTAAGAATGTTTTGCGACCGCATTTGCGGTCACAAAACACTCGCAGTTTACCACTCTTCTCAGAAGGGTGGTAAAGCACTTGCAAACGGGAAGGGGTCCCTTTTGGGGACGCATGCACAAACATTTTTTAAGGGCAGGCAGTGGTAAAAAATAAAAATGAAAAGTTACATTTTTAGTTTTTTTAATGCATCCCATTTTCCTGTAAGGAAAACTGGCTGCATTTAAAAAAAAGTGCTTTATTTAAAAGCAGTCCTAGACATGGAGGTCTGCTGACCCCAGCAGGCCACCCTCCCTGGGAGTGCAAATCATTCCCAATGGGGTCGCAAATTGCGGTAGCCTCATTTATATACATGAGGCATGCAATATGCGACCCCGTTGGGAATCCCAAACAGTGTCTCTGACACTGCTGTACAGTGATGTTTGCGACTCGCAAATTGCGACTTGCAATTTAATGCAATTTGCGAGTCGCAAACATCAATGGTCGTACATCTTGCCCACTGTATAGTAAGTGAAATGGTCCACCAAGCAGCCGTTGGCATGTTGTGAGACAGTTGTACTCCACTGGGTGGAAGTGATCTCTGTTTATATTTCCAATAATTGGTAACAATATGTTTTCAAGACAGCTGGGCTTTCAAGCCAAACCTAAACACATATTTGGTCTGATTTTATATTGATATTTCTATTGGGGTTTAGTGGTACAATGAAAGAAAACTTTATCGTGTACCATAGACATCATGGAACGAAAAAATGAAGAGCTTGCTACTTAACCAATATAAATATATAGTATTGCCAGTAATAAAAAAAGAACACGTATTGTCTCTAGAACAATCAGGACTTGTTTAAAATAGCAAGTAGTCCTGGGCAAAAATAGATAAATAGAAAAGACAAGCCCCCTTTCATGGGATTAGGCAACTCTGCTGCTAGAGACAAAAATACAAAAACATGCTCTGGAGTTGTAGCGGCTGCAATAGGCACTTCTGTGATGAATTTGTAAAAAAATATATATTAAAAAAAAGCAAATAAGTTGAGTGGCCCAAAGTTTTGCCGCATAGTAAGGCTTCCTAATCTGGAGTCCACACCACGCCTCTTTCTTCCACGATCCTACACTTCCTGTCACTTCATCCAACTATTGCACGTTCTGTTTTATCCCTATTTGTTTAACTTTCTCACTGTTTTTCTTTATTTATCTTGCTCCTTCCTTTTCCCTTTTCTGCCTTTCACTCTCTTGCTCTGAGTCAAAGGCTGGTGTTGAATAATAAGTCCTAGTCCCTAACTGTAAGTGCTGGTGGCAGCCACCTGCAACCACCGGCACAAATTAACCACTGGGCACTAGAGCCCCACCTGGTTGCTGAATTGTGACTCCGCCTTTCAACAAATGTGTCCCTTTTGCTACCATTCATGCGTTCAAGCTGAGGTTTCTTCGTTTTTGTAATAACTGTGCATCTAGCTTGCTTGTGTTTGTTTTCAGATATAATTGTTCGGCAAGTAACTCAATGACCCATTAGGGTGAGTCAATATCCCCCAAAACAATCAGGCTAAGGTTTGGCAGCTGGGACTTCCGGAGCATACACAAGGAGTCCTAATTAGCATCTCTTGTGGATCCTGTGACGCGCTGGGATATGGAAGCAGTGAAGGTTCTAACGACAAAACCAGGACAGGATGTCTGTTTAGGACAGGAAGTGGATGAGCAGCATGGGAACAATAGTACTTTTTCTCCAAGGAGATGGTGCACAGGCAAGGTGGGGAGGGGGGTGGGCAAAGGGGGAGGCATCTATTAGAGACTGTGGCTGTGAGCACCCCCTAGCAGAAATGGACTCAACTTGTGTTCCTTGAAAGCGAAGTGCATCACCTGCCGCCCCCTCACTTGCTTCCACCTCCAACGTTTTCTTTTAGTAAATTGGACCTACAATCTGATCCTTGGAACGGTGTGTTTATGATGATAATTCGATGAAACTCAGTGCTCTGGCCCAGAATAGGGCAGTTTTTTTGGGGAAATACCGTCTGCATTTCTGCTCCTCTTTGTGTTGGCTTCAGCCACCCCCAACCATTGTCCATCGCTCCACTGAAAGATGTAGAGGGAGCAAGGAGGTACCATGGAATGGTGCACACGTGCACAGAGATCCAGGTAAACCTGTAAATGGAACACTAGGCAGTGGATGCAAGATGATTATCTACCGGTCTCAGAAAAATAAAGGCAAAAAGGGATGAATGCGTAACCTAGTACCAAATGTCTACTGGTTGCGATGGACATGGGGGACATGTCCAGCTTCAGCTATACAGTCAGTGCTTAAGTGGAGCCGATGGGGCCCACCGGCACTCATTTTTGGAAAAGAACGAAGAACCACCAGCAAGGGAGATAGCAGAAGCTAGGAAGAGTGAGATAAAGGGACAGGGAAGGTGTGGCAGAGGATTAAAGAGGCATGAGGAGGATTCTGGACAACACAGCCTTGGTATTCAGTGTAGGGACATGTAATAGCACTGGCCGCTGTCTTTTGAGCAGTGCTTCGGGCACGCATAATGTTTCAAATTAAGCACTGTACAGTGTTCCTCTTACTGAGGGTTAACATCAAATGACTGTATGGAAGGAGGAATAGTTGTGAGTGGGAAATAAGGTTCTGTCCAGAAGTCTCCTTCTTTGCCCTTCCTCAACCTGGAAAGATTTTTTACCATTACCTTGCTCTCCTCCCTAGCTGCACCCTATGTCTATCCATCTGCTAGTTCGGGGGTGGAAGCTTAGAAAATCAAAAACATGTATTCAAGATCTTATTATAAAGTGACAAGCATGTGGGGCTCTAATCTGTTCCATTTTATAACGGGTTTGATCCCTGCAACCGTATTTCTGATGTTTTTTGTAGAGGAGTCTTTCCCAGGGCTGCAGAGGACAATCTCTGGACTGCGTGAGACTTTAAGGACTGTTCTGCTTCAGACTCTTAACTATACAGGGCCTGATACACAGAACTAATCTGAGACAAAATCCTAAACTTACTACTTTTGGTAATCACAGAAGGCATTTAGTAGTAGTAAAGTTAGTTTACTACTACTATACGACTACTAGTATACGCCTTCTGTGAATACCAAAAGTAGTAAGTTTAACCAAAAGTAGTAAGTTTAACCAAAAGTAGTAAGTGCATTCTGTGAAAACCAAAAGTAGTAAGTTTAGGATTTTGTCTCAGTTTAGTAGTAGTAAAGTTAGGAATCCTAACTTTACTACTACTAAATGCCTTCTGTGAATACCAAAAGTAGTACGTTTAGGATTTTGGCTCAGATTAGTAGTAGTAAAGTTAGGAATCCTAACTTTACTACTACTAAATGCCTTCTGTGAATACCAAAAGTAGTAAGTTTAGGATTTTGGCTTAGATTAGTTTTGTGAATCGGGCCCACAATGTCTGCACTGCTCTCGGGTGACTGAATACCTGGTGGGGCTTGAGTCGAGGCGCACCCTAGTGCCAAGAAACACATTTCAGGCACTGGGTTTTCTGTATACATCGAGAGGTGAGTTTTGCATCAGAGGCTAGCATTTTACCTTTGTGGAGCATTGGTTCTGGTCATTTGGTTTAAAGAATTGAAGATTTTCTCAAACCCAAACTTTACGGGGTTATAATCTGGAAAAACGACCCATATGTGAGAAGAACCCTTACAATCAGGGAACTTTACATTTTGTGTGCTCGCTTACACTTTCTGATGTAGGCTGAGAAGTTGCAAATAATGCTTTGTAAAATTTTCATATCAAGACGTTGAATAATGCATAAAAAGCATGTTTGTTGCAAAGATGTTCCATGCCCTTTGACCTTGTACCTAGGGTGTCTCTCTCATCAGTCTTGGTCAATGAGCAAGACTGCGCCAATAACTAAGATGAACTTGGAAAATGGATAAAAGACTTTACTAAGAGGGTTAAAGCTGAAAATTAGAACTATTTCAATTCTGTTTTTTAGCTTGTTAAGAGGATACGATTTTTATATAAATCATATACAGGTGAAGGGTATGGATGTCCGCCCGAAACACATTCATTAGGTTAACTAATGAACTATGAATTGATAAAATAAAAAATGCATTTACAAATAATTGAGATTGCAAAGATGAGCAAAACAAATGATTTACTAGAGGCATCTTATAAGTGAGTACACTTAATGCACTTAAAGTAGTCTTATAGCAGCCAAATTCTAAATAAACACTGGAAAAGGCTGTCATTCTTACAATGAAATTAACTTACACCATGTATCGGGGAGTTCGAAGTATCAGACTCTACGTGAAAACTGAACTTCTGTGACTCCAGACGTTATGCTAGCCTTTGGAAGCACACTTTTTGCATCTCGGCTAATCTGTCATGCTCAAAAAGGACTTCTTCTATGTCTGACCTCTCATTTCAGGTATTCCCTCTCTTCTGGCATACACCTGATCTGTTTCAAATATGAACTGGTTCTTCCTCTTCTAAACAAAACCTACTCCTGATTCTTCACCTCTTTCCAAATATACCTTGGACTCTCTTTTCCCATTTTGCTCCAAGATTCTGGAATGACTGGTCAGCACTAAAATGGAAAAATCCCTCACCCAGGTTTCCAACCTAATCACCACCACTTACCACAATCAACTTCCTTCGTTTCTCATAGCCCTGGAGCTATCTGCAGTTTCAGACACTAGTAACTACCCTACCCTATTGCTATCTCCTCTTCAGAGTCAATAGGCATCACTGGCCTAGCATATACCTGGCTCACCTCTTGCCTCTCTGGTCACACATTCTCGATTGCCTGGAACTCAATGACTTCATCTCCTACTGCTCTATAGGTGGGCATCCCACAAGGCTCTGTCCCACGCGTTTGCTTTTTATCACTTTACACCTCTTCTCTTGGTGATATTATGCTCTCATCTCCTTTCCCACTTTTACCCCTCGCCTCTAAACATGCATCACTCACTGCATTTACACTTTGGATGTCCTTATTTTCATTCACGGTAAACTTCTCTAATTCCAAGGTCCTTTAAGTGGCCTAGTCAGTGGCACCTGTCTCTCTTATTGACGCTTCTCTTCCCAGGCCAGAAACGTGTGCACTATTTAGTCCATTTGTGAAAATAAAGAACATCATTACCAGTAAAGCCAAAGTAGCACATTTTTAACTACTGAATGTAGGTTATATACAACCTCATATACCATTCAACACATGCAAATCACTAAATAGCTCACTAGTATTCAGTAGACTGGGCTACTTTAATAGTTTTCTGGCTTGCCCCCCCCCCTATTCCTTCGCACCACTAGGTAGGATTATAAACTTTGCTATTCAAACCCTAAACAACTTACCTAAGCATACATCTGCCACAACATATAGCCACCATGCCAACTAGCTCAATTCCAAGACCCAGACTCTTTACAAACTATTGATGTCCTAGCTGTCAACTGTTGGCTCCAAAGATATAGAACCAAACTATTCTAACCAAAGTATTGTCTAGCAAAAATATTGTGTCCTAAATATTGTTTGCAAAATTATCAGCCGATATAATTATCAGCCTCACTTCCTGGCATAGAGCCAGCAAACAAAAAATAAAACGATAAAATGATGCTCTAGCATCGTTTTATTTTTCGTTTGCGAGCTCTGAGCCAACTTGTGTTTGGTGAGGCTGGGCATGGGAGGGGGAGGAGGAGTGCTTGCGCACCTGCTAAGTACGCATATGTGTTTGGCCGGCTGTCTCAGGCCACTAAAACACACATGCGCACTTAGGTTTCTCCAGCCTGGCTGCATTCAGCAGCTGGGCTGCAGAAACCCCACAGACTCCATGACCTGAGTGGAGCGTCTTTCCTGCCCACTCAGTCCAATCCCGCGCTGCTCAGCAGCACAGGGATTTGATGGGAGTCTGTCCCAGGGGCTGCTGGGACCAAGAAGAGGACAACAGGAGCAATGCAAAGCGGTAGACAGCCGGCGGCGCCAAGTATGATTTTTTATTATTAACACGGCCACCCTGCGCTCTCTTGCCCCCCCCCGCACACCCCCCACCCACCCACCCACCACCCTTTGTTAGTGGCGGACACTACTGCTCCAAGATACATACAGGGGTGGACAAACAGATTATGGACATAGCTTCTGGTGGGGTATGCTAGAGCAAACTGCAAAGGGGAAGAAAGAAAAGAGCGGAAGGGAGCGTGAAGTCAAAGCAAACTTCTCACGGTATAGCGCCACAAACTCTAAGCCCAGGTCAAAATCTGACAAATGATACAGTGCAGCAGGGTGAGGATAATAATACTTTCCTGGTCACAGAAACGTCAAGAGAACTGACATCTGCCATCACAATAGGCTTGTCGCCCATCTGGGATCGATTAACCAGAATTAACGAGGCATTATTTAAGCTGGATCCCATGGCAGGGGGCCACTGGGATCTGAGCCGGCAGGGCAAAGTCTGGATGGACAATGGCCAGGCCTTCTCGACTCCCCTCAATGAGGGACCTCTCCAGCTGGGCATAGCTCTGAGGGAGGGTGGGGGGTCAGACTTTGCACGTAAGAAGCTCAGATCAATCTGGGACACAGGAATTTGGCAAATCGGCTCAGTCAATTAATGTAGGAAAAGGAGCACAAGCTAATGTGCCTAATCATATTCAGAGGGATTTGGTATTGTGCAGTGGCGAGACTAAATGACCAAAAGTCCCCACTGAGTCATCGAGCCCGGCATGGAACTTGATTTAAGCCAAAGAAGGACACACTGGATTTCTCCCCTGCAGCCTGCCCCTATGTTTTAGCACTGCCTGGAGTGCCACCTCTTAGGGAATCTCAAAGCGAATCTTGGGTGGAATTACGAATTAAAGGTGTGGATTGGCTTAGCAAGCACAAAGACTTCAATCCCTTAGGCACTAGTGAGATTATAATGGTGCGGAGGGTGGAGTGGGCGGGTCGTTCAACTAAAGATATTGATGAAGATTGTAGTGAATTTCCATAGACCGTCCATTGTCAATTCCCGATGGCATCTTTTGCACATCGTAACAGATTCTCCGCCTTAGATAACCTTGAAGGGCTGGACTGACTGAGATCCAAATCCGTAGACGGGGATGTACCAGCACCAACTTTATTAGTAAGTGCGCCTCATTCTGACGTTTCACCACGTTCGAATGATGCCTTGGGTCAGTGAGAAGCTGTGCTGAAGATATTGAGTTGGAATGTGGCTGTCCTGCAATCTAAGGTCTTGATACCTGACTGGTTATCCTTCATTAGACAATATGATATTTTAATGTTTGAGGAAAGCTGGGCAGCCCACAAAATATCTATCGATGGATTTTTGTGCCATAATACCCTGGCAACTTCTAGATCAGGGCGAGTTTCGGACGATAGTTGGCCATTTGGGTGAACTTCTCGGCATGGGGTTGTGTAAAGGTAATAGAAACCTAAAATAAATGTTTTCAGGTTGTGCGGTACAAGAGGGGTCCAACCTTGTATTCAATGCATTCTTACAATAATGATTTTATTAATATTCCTAACACTAAATTTCCCATTTTATTCGATTACATCACCTCTTTACAAAATACTGTTGGCGACAGTGGGCAGCTTGCAGGATTTTGCTTAGGGGGCGATTTTAATGCTAGGCTCATTTCACATGCTAATTCTTTGAGCACTCTTAATACAGTTGAGACAACCAATCATACGTATGTCCAGAATAGTACCGATATTTGGGGCTCTGAGCTGAGGGCCTATCTGGTGATACAGGATTTAGAAGACCTTTTGGATATTGCAGCCCTACGTGAACCCCTGTTATTTACTTATAGCGGTATAGGTTGTTCCTCTACAATAGATTATTTTTTCGTATCATCTAACTTGGAGGAACTTCTGCTGTATGGGAAAGTTGTTTCTTCAAATTATGGGGATCATCACCCTATTGAGGTCGTATTTTCAAATCCCCTAAGCCCCGACACAGAATGGAATGTGGAGCAAGAAACCTTGAACCGTCTACTGATGGCTTAAGACTAAAATGGAGAGCAGTTGAACCTGCTCACCTGTACCATAAATTGATCAAGAAGAATCTAGATCTGGTCAAGGGCTTGTTTAGCCGAGAATGACAATGAATACCCAGTGTTTAGAGCATTTTTCTCAGCTCTGCTTTAACATTAGCAAAGAGCTATTGAGACCCTCACGATCCGCTGTCAATAGACCCAGGTGGTTTAACCACAATTGCTCCATGGTTAATCGCCAATTACATAGGGCCCTTAGGGCCAAACCCAGGAAGCCTCTGGAGGGGGCGTCTCTAATGTAAAAATATAAAGAGGTCACCCCATGAGGAGGAAGGAAGTATTGGACCAACAATGGGAATCCTTAGTCTTGGCAGCAAATAACAAGAATAGCAAACTTTTTGGGGCGGCAGTAAAAGATATGAGACAATTGAACCAGGTTACAACCCCAGTTCATTGTAATATCACCAGTAAGGCCTGAGAGGCGCACTTCACCAGTATGTATGCCACCTAATCAGCAGAAAGTGAACCCCGATGACTCCCATCAATGAGGCAGTGCTGTTAACCCTGAGTGAGGTGGAAGATGCCATAGGCCAGAGCACTGGGGATCAGGCCCCTGGCCCAGATGGAGTACCAATAGATCTAATTAAGTTTAACTCTGATTTCTGGGTACCGCTATTACTGAATGTTTTTAACAGTTTGGCTCATTCACCCTTACCAAGAACATGGTCAACCTCAATTATAGTTTCTATTTTTATAAAGGGTGATCACTCGCACAAAGGCTGCTATAGGCCCATCTGTTTAATCGATACTTCATTGAAAACATGAGAAGGGTTCTTTACAATAGGATTAAGGATTTGACAGAGGAAAAATCCATCCTGCATCCTTGTCAATATGGCTTCAGGAACAAGGTCGGCACAATTGAACATTGCTTGAATCTTAACCTGGTTATTGGGAAATATACTGTAACACGGCACTCCACTATATACCTAGCGTTTATGGATTTGACTTCAGCATTTGACTGAGTTAAGCGCTCAAAGCTGTGGTCAAACCTTCTAGCATGTGGAATGGAATAAGCACTGATGCACTTTTTAGCTTATTTGCACAGGGATATAAAGGCCAGAATCAGAAGAAACATCCAGAGGGAGGTTACTAATAAAATATGCATCTTTCGTGGAGTGAGACAAGGTGTGTTTTAGCCTCGCTTTTATTTATTTTATATATTAACATTCTCCACCCTTTCTTATTAACAATTACCCCAGATGTTCCAAAAGTCAAAGGCCTCTTTTTACCCTTCCTACTCTATGCAGATGATGCCGTACTGATGGCACGTACACCAAGAGCTCTACGTCTTCTAGTCCAAGGTTTTGTGGACTTTATGGCCACATTAGATTTACATACCAATTTGTAAAACTCCTATATTATGGCCTGCGGTCCTAGGAAGCATAATTTAAACACCCTGCCTGTTGGAAATTCCAGTCTAAAATGCAATAGCACTTTTTCATATCTGGGTTTAGTCTTTGCTGCTAATGGATCATGGTCGGCGCATATTGCCAATGGCAGCAATAAATTATCCAAGGCTATTGGTTCTGTACTCATCCTACCGCAACCAAGGAGGGGGGAGCTCTTAGGCCTATTCTGCAAATTTTCAAAATGCAATGTATTCTTATGATAAAATATGGCGCAGAGGTATGGGGTACCTCTCATTGTAACAATATCCAGGTTGAAGAAAATAGGTTTTGCCGAAAAGTTTTAGTGGTCCCCATATCTTCTTCACACTTTATCTGTCACAGTGAACTGAATGTACCCTATATAGAAGATTACATCAGAGCACCCCATTCCTGTTATGGTTAGTTGTTGGAAAAATAAGGAGGCGAACCTCACTAGAGATATTATAATGGACTGCCTCAGTTATGACTCGGGCTTGGATATTCCATGGCTAGCAGGGGTGGGATCCTGTATGCGAAGGGTTGGTTATCAGCATGTTTTTTAGAACTCTGAGGGCAACAATTTGATTAGCAAAAAGCAGCTACAGCAAGAAATCCTTCAATAGTAAAAGAATAGTCTCAGAGACTAGGAAGACGAGTGTGGTCGCATTTCTTAATATTAAAACAGCCAAATTACAGGGTACCTTACCAAACCATTGGATTGCTGGGAGCGCAGCTTACTGTTCCGTTTTAGGGCTGGTACCATCAACTAACTGCTACGCTTCCCCTCTGGTTTGCATGCAAATCTTGAATCTTTTCCCTATCCGTGCGATGGGAGATCAGGTCGATCTGTACTACACTTTTTATTCTTCTGTGGATTTTATTCTATGTATACAAAGCATATTTTGCTTCCTTTAATTAAGAGGTGCCATATCACAGATTTTAGGATATCATTTACTATGCCGCTTGAACTCAATGAAGAAGAGACAACTGCCCATATAGGTGCTTTTTTGAGAACAGTCGCACATTTCGATGAACACTGATTAAGTTCAATTTGTTTTGCTGTATTGTCCCAAGCTTGGCTGCCATGGTTTGAACTGTAACTGCATGTTTTCATGGTGTGTTTCATTTATTTATGTATGTGTTTTATTGAACATATATTATATGTTTTTATTATGTATGTTTGAACTTTTGTGGATGCTCTTGTACCCGAATAAAGGTAAACTGATTGAATTGAACTTGATACTTCACTGACATCCTATTACGATATACTCCAACTAGAAATGTATGTTCCATCAACCTCAACATTCTAATCACTCTCAAACAACCCTGTGTTGCATCAAAGTTCTGGTACTTCTACCTTCTGCAATATCGACAGTAGATCGCCCTGCCACCAGATATTTGTGCATCTCCCTTCCTGGAAGAATTCAAAACTAAGCTAAAAATTACCACATGCTTTCTAAACAGGAGTGTGTCGCTTCCCATTATGCTGTATGTATGCACAATCAGAAAATTGGTGTAATTCATCCATACAACCATTACAATTTGTCTACACTACACTATTACCACCATCACAAAATCCACCACCACTACCATCTCCATCAATTCCAGAACCAATAAAAGGCTTTGAAAACCATTGGCCTGGCTTTAGTCTTTTTATTGCATGGAAATATAATTTCTGCATGCCTGTGTTTACATGCTTTGACACATTCAACCTACGCATATTGGCTTTGTCAATGCTTTTTTGAAAGTTATCCCTTCACTGTGAAAGCAAGTTGACTTTTTTCAGTCCCAGGTGTTGTGCATTGTAAGATTACTAATTCTTGTATTGGAAAATTAATAACGCCTTTCAGTTTCCAGAAGAGGCGCTCTCCTACACTTTCAGGGGCAGATTTACAAGCCCCTGCGCCTCATTTGCGCCGCCGTTGCGTCACTAATGTGACGCAACGGCGGTGTAAACCTTGCGCCATGTTGCGCCCTATTTACAAAGTGACACATCTAGGGAGATGCGTCATGTTGTAAAGCCCTGCGCCACATGAAACCTGCGTCAGGTTTCATGTGGGCGTTATGGCGCAGGGTGGGCGTTCCCTCGCAGGTACGCCTCGTAAACGTGACGCAGTGAAATCTACAAGATTTCACGGAGTCACTTTTATGGCCATGCTGCGTCAAAACCCTGCACCTGCTTGAAGAAGGCGCAAGAAGTGACGCAGCATTTTAGGCACAGGGCGCCCCCGAGCCTTGCTGGAGCCGCGTCGCTCTTGCGACGCAACTGCAGCAATGCGCCGCCTTTAGGACAGGGGATGCGACACGCATCTGCCCATCCTTGCGCCACGGCACGCCGCATTGTAAATGCGGCGCATCAGTGGTGGCGCACGGGTGGTTTTGCCTGTTGCAAGTGTTCTGGCGCATCCCTGCTGATTTGCAGAGATGCGCCAGACCTTGTAAATATGCCCCTCATTTTGCAAATATTTCTTTGAAACGGAGGATGACAACCGAAAACGGGTCCATTGTCAATGTCCATCACACAGTGTGTTCAAATAATAAAGTAACTCACTCGTCTCCATGCTGCAGCGAGCAGCTGTGTGTGCTTTGTTTGTTGACATTAGTGGAGGCTGCCTGTGATCAAATAGGCCAGGGCAGCTTAAAACGTTATTCTATCTACAATGTCTGTCAGATATGGGGCTAGATTACACAAATTGCCGCAGACGCACAACAGACGTTTGTATCCTAGCTGTGGCAATTTGGTATTATTGATTCCAGCTGTAGTATCCCCAGCCCACGCGCAGGGACGTTGCTATCAATATTAAGGCAGAGGCCCTCAGAAGACCGAGGGGCCAACCGTACCTTCATTATGGCTGTCTTTTGTTATCGAAACAGAAGATGGGCTCCATTTTCCGTGCTTACGTTCACTTCAATGGCGCCTTTGCTACGCCAGTGCGGCTGCCCGCTGCTCACGCAGTGGGCCACCTAGAAGGGTGGCCACTTTAGTGCCACTAAGGCACCCCACCCCTAGTCTTGGGACCTTTGGGAGGAGTCCCACAGCCCAACGTGCGGGCCGTGTCAGTTCCGGCACACAGAGAGTGGGGGAAGGTTTTTATACCTGCCCCGGCCTTACAGGCGCCCTCTTTGTGGCCGGACACGCCATCTCCCACCCTACCGCATACCCGGCGTGTTGGCTGGGGAGCACGGTTAGGTAGAACTATTAATGTTTTTGTTTTGTGTTGCAGGCGGAGTTACAGGGCGATCCGGAAGTGGAAGAGTATAGAAGGGTACTTCTTCTGTAGCACAATAGGGGTGCCTGTGCCAAACCCCAGCAGTCTTTATGGCAGGACCCTGGAGAACGAATCGTCGGCGCCCCACTAGTCCTTCGGGCAGTTGGAAGCCTGAGCAACCGGGGACTTGCGTTGCAACGCTCCACCCTAAAAAGAGCATGAGTAAAGTGGTGGACCAGTGGTTCACGATATTCAAGGGGGGAATCCCCTCACAACTGGTAGCACCGATTGGATTGGCCACGGTTCAATTTGGTTCTTCAGGCGGGCAAGGCAGCGTAGGTCAGTCACCGCTGCCTGCCCTTGGATCGCCCGTAAGTTAACTGACCATGTTGCATACTTTTGTATGGAATAAACCTGCAGCAATCTTTTCCCAACAAAGAATTGTGTTGTGTATTTAGTTATTACATTGTGCATGCTAATTTTGCAAAGGGTGGGGAGTGTTGTCTATATTGGCACTATGCCCACGGGCAAAGGGAGTCTCAGAAAACATAACAGCCTGACCTACCTGTCCTCACCATGAGAGCGTGTGTAGGAATTCTGAGGTGCAGTTTAGTGCCATTTTTGCATACTTTGGAAAAAAATGAATTTTATATGCACCTTTCCTCCTCAAAGTACGTGCACACCCCTTCACACTGACAGGTCCGTCACCTACTTCTACAAAGTGCTTCCGGTCCACGCCACAGGAACATGCGATCGAACACCACAGAAAGTACGTAAGCGCATTTTAGGTGTGGTCTAGTGGCAGTGTTTATGGTGTGGCCCGTCTCATGTTCCCTCAAAATTCATAACAAAAATACTTACATATATAAATATGTAAAGGGCTTTCTGACAGCCCTCGCCATTCAATGGTCTGCTCAAATACCCTTCACACTTTGCTTCTGCCCCTCACAACATGCGGCAATGGGTCAGCTCAGCTATCATCTGGCTGTCTTGCTCTGAGAGTGAAGGGGTTTTCCCTGCCACATGAGTAGAGCCTTGTGAAAACGAGAGCACTTCAGTGCCAGGGCTGTGTGCCTGGGTTCCTGAGTTAGTTTCTCCTTTATTTGTATTTATTGACATATTTTCAAAAACAATAACTATAAAAAATATACCATCAAACCCTTCCTAAGGCCAGATCGATTGGCTTTGCCAATGCTTGTTGAAGGGTTAACACTGCTGCAACTTAATCATACTAGTCTCAGAAGAACAGTTAGCATTGCTGACCTTGTAGGTCTCCGCTCCCACTGGAAGGTTTTTCAAAGCCCCAACAAAATGACATTTTGACATTAGGGCATTTAATTTCCCCTCCATTTTCGGCCATTCGTTGCAATCTAGTGCTGATTGTTGCTCGCACATTCAGTGGGCTTAATGTTCTGCCATCCTTGTTATTACCATATGCAGCACACTAGTTTCATTCCAAGGGTGGCATGAGTAAGGAATGCTTCCCGTGTTCCACTGGAGCCTCGGGCTGGGCTTCTGTTTGGAGGAGATAGGTTCCATCGCCATCGGTTTTAAGCTCCACTTGCATAAATAAAACAGATATAAATAAAAATAAAGCAACCCACATTTACCAGTCGTAACATTGTTCAGGAACGCATATGCTAGATTGGGGGACGCACAGCAGGGGTCTCCTCAAGGGTGGCAGCCATAAGGATAGTCCAGGAGGGCCACTTGGCCTAGCCCTCAGACGTAAATGGGGCTTCGACTTAAGCCACATGTTTATTATCCTCCCTTTGATGGTGTTGCAATTACAGCTAGGGGGCGGGCCCTTGAAAGATTGCGGTGGGGACCTCTGACATGTTAGTGGTGCAGGACGTGCAGTGACACTTAGAATGGGGCAGCAGTCTGAGGAGCCCACTGGATCTCAGTGTCCTACCTCTGTTTTTTAGGTCTCGCCTGACCCAGCGCATGCGCTGGTCTGGCGAGACTTATTGAGAGTGCTCCAAAAAGTGCTACCAGGCCAGCCTAGAGCTACAGTGCATGTGCGCGGGCCGCTTTGATGTTTGATTGCGATCACTTTCACTTTCACGGGCGATAGCCAATAGGTCTCGCTTTTGGGACCTTATAAGTATTTAGTTATGCAACTGTTGCATGGCTATACACTTATAAGGTCCCAAAGGCGAGATCTATTGGCTATGCCAATGCTTGTTTTTCTTTGTCCTCATTTGGCTTGGTTATAAACAGAGTTGTTTTGGGTTTCTCTGAGGCCCCCCTCTTGATCGGCACTAACCAGAGAGCTCTGTTTCCAAATAGGTACACTTTACACAGAACCTCCCCTTTCATGGTTGATCTATTCCGACCCTCTCTCTCAGTTACCCAAAGAACAACCGGAGTGGTGAAGTATCATGGTGTAGAGGCATAATCATCGGACTATGTTCACAACAATTTCCAGCCAATTTATGCATGGTAAACAGAAGTATTTTTTCTTTCTTCTCTCATTCAGGGATGCCCTATCTAGCTTTATTGTGTATTTCACCGAATTGATCCAATCTAAAGTAGTGGGGGACAGTCTTAATCCAATATTTACAAATTTCCCTCCGTGCAAGTAAGATTAAGTAAAACAATAAATCCTACCTCTGTCTTTACTATCAAACCTAGAGATGGGTGCCATTTTCCTTGCTTGCATTAGGGCCTATGGCACCCTTGCTCCTACATACCCTGAGTATAAAGGGGCAGACTATGAATGCACACTACGGGCCCGATTCACAAAGGTAAACTTAGACCAAAAAGTCTAACTTAGCTAGTAGTAAAGTTAGACTTTTTGTCTAAACTTAGACATAAAGTCTAACTTAGCCAGTAGTAAAGTTAGAATTTTGGTCTAAGTAAGACTTTTGGTCTAAACTTAGACCAAAAGTCTAACTTTACTACTAGTAAAGTTAGACTTTAGGTATAAACTTAGACTACAGGCCCGATACACAAAGGTAAACATAGACCAAAAGTCTAACTTTACAACTAGTAAAGTTATACTTTAGGTATAAACTTAGACTACAGGCCCGATGCACAAAGGTAAACTTAGACCAAAAGTCTAAGTTTGGACCAGATGTCTAAGTTTAGACATAAAGTCTAACTTAGCTGGTAGTAAAGTTAGACTTTTGGAATAAACTTAGACATAAAGTCTAACTTTACTACTAGTAAAGTTAGACTTTAGGTCTAAACTTAGACTTCAGGTCCAAATTTAGACTTTTGGTCTAAGTTTACCTTTGTGACTCGGGCCCTATATTTATTATGAATGTGTTGACAAACTTTGTCAGGACACTGAACATGCTTTGAATGGATAGGACAGATCAATCAATGCTTAGTACACACTCTGTGAAAGTATGGGGCACAACTTGCGAAGCTGCTTGGAGTGGTTAGGACATGTCTATCAAGTGCCTAGAACACAATATGTGAAGGTAAAAAGCACACTTTGTGAAGACACATACCATACACTGACTATAGAGGGTACGTCTATTAACGTATAGTACGCTTTTAGTGGATGTATAAAATACACTTTGTGAAAGCAGGAGGCACACTGAATGTGAAGGTCAATCTCTGAATCTATATGGAATTCCTAGTGTGAGTGGCAGCACTTTGTTGTCGAGGTGTTGATTTCTTTCTGCACCTAATGTAAGCTGTGTTGTTTATATATGTTCCCACTCATTTTATACATATATATATAGTATTTACCCGGTGATCTATTATGTGTTCTTAACAGAAATGTGTGAGTGTCTCTATGCTTTAAATCAGAGACATCCCCGCCTGATCTGCCTCTCTGCTGCCAAGAAGCTGTCACTGTGAGTAAGCCGTGTGGAATGTGAGCAGGGTTGGGTTTGGTGAGAGGCGGGCAGAGTTCCCAGCACCGCTGCCAACACTGGGAATGAGAAACGGGCCGTTTATTTTCCAGGTTGCTCGGGGTTATGGCGTTGGTGGAAGGCTGGCAGTGCTGTGCCTGTGGTTTGTCAGTCAGCTGGTTCACCTGCTTCCAGAGCACAAGCCGAGCCCTCAGCCCTAACTTTGCGAGAGAGGCCCAGGACTGGATGGGGCATGCAGTGTGAAGGAGCTTTGGACTCAAAGTTGGTGTGTTCAAGGAAACTGTAGGGATTCAATGGTTGCACAGTCTGAAGGGAACTTGGACCCCAAAAATTGGTGCATCCTGGGATTGGCCAAAAGTCGAATGGGCAAGGACCGAATGGCCAAGGACCGAATGGCCTGGCCTTCATATCAATAAATTAAGAGAATAAGCCATATACTATTCATATTCATATTTAGACATAATCTTTATTCACACCTCCTAAATATATCCCCTATTTGACCCTATCATAGGAAACAAACTGAGTAGTAGATTGGGAAATTTACCTCTAGTTATTTACCAACTACAAGAACAAAGTTATTCGTCACCCAATATAGGTCCCACACGTAAAGCTAGTTAGGAATATATCATTATCTGTCCTAGACTTAAACAGTATTTTTGTTTAATTTTCATAATAAGGTCATTTTCCTTCCCTTCCTCTCATTAATTTCATTATATCCTTGGTTACAGATCTTACTATCTTCACAATAACATTCTTTTAAGAGGAGTTTCGCCTTCCCAAACGTATATCAGATCACCATGTTTGATCTGAACAAAAACAAATATTCCTTATGAAACCAAGCATTACCATATAGGCAAGTAAATGTCAATTTTTTAAATTATCAATTCAATATATACATACACAGTAACGACATAAACTCTATTCATCAGTCTTTAATTTCGTTATGTGTTTTGTATTATAGAATATTTTCCCCAAGGGTGCTTCATGTTCATACAAATCAGTGAACACCTATCTGCTAGAAATACACAAGTGAGCATCATACCACCAATATTTAGCAAGCATCTTCTTGTCTTATCTTTCTCACGGGTGTTGCATATAATAACAATAATTAGGAATATTTAAACATTTAAACCTTCTGGGTATCTTTCATCATATACACCACTATTCTCCCTTTTCACCTATACACACCCCCCTTTTCTTTTCCTTTTTCCCCCCTTCTTTCCCCCTCTTTTTTCTCTTCCTTTCTTTCTTTTCTTTTCCTCCATTTCCCTCTCCTTATTTCCAGTTCATGTCTATCATAAATAAGGATATCAGTTATATAAAAACTCTTAGAGTGAAGAGCTTTTCACAGACAAATATTCAGCACTTTTAATTATAACTTTAAGTACAGAAATGTATGTATAATAATTACTGTTTTAATTAATTCTTTAGATTTGTTGTGGCTACTCCTGACGAAGGCACTCTGTGCCGAAACGCGCGTCGTGAAGTTATTCCACTTTGCCACTATTTGTATCATATTTTGCAGATTTATATCACTGGAAAATTCATTTTTATAACAAATTGTCATTTTATTACATGGAATTTTATATATCTCTTTTTTTATTAAAAATGTGAATCTCATTTATTGTTCACTCTTTTCATTTCTGTGCTTTATTAATCTGAACTAATTGTCTTAAAAATTGCCTGGGAATTATATTTTCCACTGTGGCAGTCTGATGCGCCATCGAATCTCCAAAGGTGTTGCATTCTGGGATAGTCGAGGGAATGGAAAGGGAGGTCATGACCGGAAGGAGCCTCACGGGTCCACTGAGCCGGCACTACCAACATGTCACTCTAAAGATTCTACACTAGGTTTAAGCCCAGTTTTATCATATTTTTGGGGTAATTTTAACTAGTTAAATGCTCCACTAATAAACTCTGCCAATAAAATGCACGCACAGCACCACCATGTGGTGAATATCCATAAATAGGTGCCAGTGTTTACAAATAAGCACTAGCAAACAAAGTCACAAATCAAGCACTGGCTCATAACTCGGAGTTTCTAGGATTAAATCTGTGCCCAAGGAGAGGAGCTTTGAACTAACATGCCCTGTTTTTCCCAGACATTACAGAGGAGTGTGAGGCATGCAGCTTCCTGGCCGGGAAAGATGCGCAAGTTCACAGATCTAAGGGGTCTTTGGCTTCATCAGGCATGGGCTATCTAGGTGAACGCCTAAGATTAAGTTGACAAAGATGGGGTGCACTTGTCACAGGTGGGCATGGATCTGTTCCACTGGACACGCAGGAGGCCTTGGAAATAGAAAGTTGTAGGTGAGAAATTAGCGGCGTTGGTGGGGGGCTCTTTAGGCGACGGGGGCCGCCTCCAGAGCTGTGGCGGAGTTACAGGGCGATCTGGAAGCAGTTGGGTACAGAAGGGTACCTCTGCAGTAGCACAATAGGGGTGCCAGAGCCAAATCCCAGGAGTCCTCATGGCAGGTTCCTCGAAGAACTCTGTCGGTGCCCGCTAGTCCTTCGGGCGGTTGTGGGCCTGAACAACCGGGGGCTTGCCTTGCTACACTCCGACCCGAAAGCGGCGTGAGTAATATGCGACCAATGTGTCACGTGATTCGGCAAAGAGGATCACCTCAGAATGTGTAGCACTGATTGGGTTCACCACAGTGCACGTTGGCTCATCAGGCGGGCAGGGCAGCATAGGTTGGTTACCGCTGCCTGCCCTTGAATCGCCCGTAAGATAACCCACCATATTGCATACTTTTGTATGGAATAAACCTGCAGCAATAATTTTCCCAAACAAAAGTTGTGTTGTGTATTCATTTATTTCGTCATGCATGCTCTGACTGTGGGTGGGGGTGTTGCCTATAATGGCACTATGACATTGGTGGAAGGCTGACAGTGCTGTGCCTGTGGTTTGTCAGTCAGCTGGTTGACCTGCTTCCAGAGCACAAGCCGAGTCCTCAGCCCTAACTTTGCGAGAGAGGCCCAGGACTGGATGGGGCATGCAGTGTGAAGGAGCTTTGGACTCAAAGTTGGTGTGTTCAAGGAAACTGTAGGGATTCAATGGTCGCACAGTCTGAAGGGAAATTGGACCCCAAAAATTGGTGCATCCTGGGATTGGCCAAAAGTCAAATGGGCAAGGACTGAATGGCCTGGCAGTCTGATGCGCCATCGAATCTCCAAAGGTATTGCATTCTGGGATAGTCGAGGGAATGGAAACTGAAGTCACCCCCCGAGGGAGCCTCACGGGTCCACTGAGCTGGCACTACCAACATGTCACTCTAAAGTTTCTAAACTCTAGGTTCAAGCCCAATATTATTATATGTTTTGGCTAATATTAACTAGTTAAATGCTCCACTAATAAACTCTGCCAATAAAATGCACGCACAGCGCCACCAAGTGGTGAATACCCATAAATAGGTGCCAGTGTTTACAACTAAGCACTAGCCAACAAAGCCACAAATTAAGCACTGACTCATACCTCGGCGTTTCTAGGATTAAATCTGTGCCTAAGGAGAGAAGCTTTGAAATAACATACCCTGTTTTTTCCCAGACATTACAGGGGAGTGTGAGGCATGCAGCTCCCTGGCCGAAAGAATGATATGGTTATTTAAATGTGAAGCACTGTCAAGTTCTCAGTCTCTGCAGCTCTTTCCTATGAGCCCCTCATTTACTCTTTCGTCTTTATTCCTTCATGTCTCTTTCCGCGTGGACAACTTCAATCCCTGCACACAGGCGTTGTTCTGAGTCCCATATTTAACTGTAGTTACTCATACCCAGGACATCAGACTCCTGGGTCCGTCGATTCCTTCCTTCATGTGTCTTCCCAGCATTTCGTCAGGAGATTTCAGCAGCTGAAGTCTCTGGGTGAAATACCACATTTTGTGTTCCTGATGGGAATTCAATGCCACTTACCGGTCCCATTAGAATTTCCAGGGGCACTCAGAATGAGAGTGACTTTCTTCATGTCCACACCTTCCCACAATGACTTCTATATGGACTGTCGCATTACTCCGGCACTTAGACCAAACCCATGCATATTAATATTTTTGCTGCTCTCCATGCTCCTAAATGGGGCACACATCAACACCACTCCCATCAGCCACAAACCAAGTTTTCCTTGGACAGCTTTATCTCAAGGGCTTTCCCTTTTCCTCCATAAGGACAGCGTCTGCTCCCTCCTCTACCACCAACCTTCTCATCATACGCGCTGTGATGGAGGCTGCCCTTCCTAGCCACAAACAGTGTTGATGCCACCATGAATCCACAGGGAGACCCGACGACGCAGAATCAGGCCACGTACCACCCTCAAGGCAAGATAGACCTTCTGTAGGCAAAGTGTCTTTGAAGTTAAATACAGGTCCTTGGTGGTGGAATGTCAAAGCGCTAGACAAACTACGGGAACAACTTCCAAAGCATACAGGGATTCCTCAACCCAACAAGCATGAAAATCACATTCAGCCCATTGCATCTTTATACACGAGTCTGAACTGCTGGAAAATGATCTGGGTCTTCAGGAAGACATACACGTTCAGCTTGGAGCCGTAAACCTACTACTCCTAACAACCATCAAGCAAACCTTGCCACAAACCAAGGAGCCCATCCACCGTTCCATCCAGGGACTTTTCATTTAAGCTCAATCACAGCAACCAGGCCAAGGTTCCTCTATTCGGCTTTGTCCATGGTTTCCAAATTACAGCTAATGAGGACATGCCCCGCTTGTAAAATTCTGCTTGGATCTCCTGCCTATCCCGATTACCAGCATCATCAATCTTTCGTCTAGCTAACTATTGCTCCCAGTCAACCCACAAACTCGAGCTTCACTGCAGTCCTGGGCAAACCCTCCATTTATGTACAAGTCTTTTTCATCTTTCACCTCATAGCTCGTACACATGCCAATCCACGATTATGGAAAAGGTTGGCATCTTTCAGCAATAAAACTATCTGGAATGGCCCGTCTTCAAAATTGCTGGCAATCAGACTTCTAAATGGCACAGATATTGCCTCAATAGCTGTCTGCAATGATATCTGGTCTTGACAGATGACAACATACTAACTATGATCATTGTTCTATACCTGTTGGTCAATTTCAATGGTGTTAAACGCTTCTGAGTCACGTGCTCTGCAATAAGGGAATGAGGGCTCCAGGTAACTCCATAGAGTGGAGATAATTCCTTAGCGCAGATGAATAACACACAAGCTGGACCTTCTCCTTAGACCTCTAATTTACCATAGGCAGCATCCCACTAGGCTCATCTCTTTTTACTCTATTACCTAACTCATACATAGTACAATTCCTTGGCCTCCTCAGAAACCTTGGAGTCAACTCTCCCTCTTAGGTTGATGTTACCCAAATCTATCTCACAATCACTGGTTCGCAAAGATAAATTCTCAACCTTATTTAAGAGGCCCAGGGGCCTTATTTAGTGTTGGGCAATACTGGGACATTTGCCAAAAACTGGTGGATGTTCCATCTGCCAAACCCTGATTTCCCCACCTCATTTAGAGGTCAGTGGAAAGCTGTGTTTACAAAGGTGTAGTCGCTGTAGGCTCCACTGCCAAAAACACCCTCATTGCGGGCCCACAACTACGGAATCAGATCGCCTATTTGCGACAAACCTTTTGATGGCTCGCAATTTATGACATCTTTCTTCCTGTCCAGGTCAGAAATGCATTCCATATTAGTTCCAGGCAGAAAAAAAGAGAATGTCCTCAAGAACTCAGAGAAAACTCACAGTGCATCAGGGATATTGTTTTTTTTTTAATTTCCCAAGGGCAAACATGTGTATGGGATTCATCTCTGGAAAACAAAAAAAAGGGACCGACCAACCCTCTATGTCATCATCACACATGGATCCTCCTCCACCCCAGCTGCATGGCAACCTTGCATATTTAGACAATATCATCCAGCCGGCCATCGTTTTAGCGGAAACTAATCCTACCAACATGGCTGGGGTCCACTTCTGTGAAAAAGAACCCCGATGGTCAGTCCACCATGGCAGATATGCAAAGAAGGTTGCTAGTTGAAGAACTCCACATGGGTACAACCAGAATGATGGCAATCTAGCTGCTGACCGCACAGAGGGGAGAGAATGAGTTCATGTTCTCTTGGACTCACCAAAGGCGTCACTGAAGACACTAAAATAAATTGTGGATCACGATCTTATATTATTCTATTAAAATGGAATTAAATTCTTACTTTGCTATAATCTTTCCCAAAGAAAAGGACCCAATTATATATGATTGGCTGAATGCAATGCATCATAAATGAGTACTTATGAAATAATAAGTGCTATGTTACAAAGCGCCTATATTGAGAAATTGATGCTGTATCCTTGTTCGGGAGAGACCACGTTTGTATTGAAATACTCATTAAAGTATATTGTTTTTTAAAGAATGTGCTGCTTATTTAATTGCAAAGCTCACATCCTCCAAAATAGGTTCCTTGCCCTCTGTTCTTTACTGAAAAAAAGAGAACAAGGAACTCCTTTGGAGTGATTCTTTCCTTCTGTTTGTGCAGGATCACTTCAGTCAAATGTGGGAGGAGACCTGACCTAGGGCTTGCTTTGCCTACATGAACCCTACAGCTTGCTGGAGAATGACTTAAACTTCACTCTGGTTGAAAGCGAAAAGGCATGGTAGCCATCTATTTCAAAGGCTATGCTCCTCTCCAGTAAGAATCAGAACACAATACCAAGGCACATGCCTGACAATAATGCCACACTTCAGCCAATGTATGGCACTGAGCATCTCAACCATACCCTTCCACACCACCAGTGTAAATGCACTTATCATTCTCATATGTATGACGCGAACACAGACGCTTCTCAATTGGAGCTACAGAGCTATGTAATGGTTCCAGCTTCGCTACAAGGACTCACATTACCTCATGTATTCCCAAATGACCCTGATAATGTCATGCTTGGAATTTGCAGGCCTAGGCATTAGACTAGAGAAGATTTATTATGTTTTGTATGTAATACCGGCTCCAGATTTAAGTAATACATTTCAGATGTGAAGTTTGCGGTGCATTGGCAGAGCTTTGCTAGCTTTCACAACACTGTGCTGGCAGGTAGCTACAAGTCAGGTTCGATGGGGATTGGTGGGATTAACTTTAGGTGTCAGTGCTAGAACGTCAAGCATTCCGTATGTGAGGACTGAGTTACACTTGTATACCGGTGTTAGATGTCCCACTACTGCAAAAGTAGATCAGTACCAAGGATTATTGTCCAGTGATGCATTTGGATCCCCTGTCAGGAAACAGGGAGTTCTAGAAAAATGAGGAGAAGGGCTATTGCGCAAGGGGTACAAATACAGAGAAGACAACCAATAGTACAAGTGCAGAGAATGGGGTGAATGGGCCTGCGGCGGCTGGGGTTGAGAGGGGTTCACTGGTAGGGCATGAGATCCAATCAGAATTGTTCTGGCACGTCACAGGTTGGGGTGGGTGCTTCTATATGACTTTAACTGGTGGCACCAGGAATTACTAGGTGCCCTCAAAGTGCTTAAGTTTCCTGCTATGCTCAGTTTGTTCACTGTTAGCACTCCCGCACTTTTGCTGTGTTTACCCCTTCTTCATGTTTGCTCTCTGTCTAGGTGTTTCCCCTGCATGCCATGTGCTCCACTTGGCGTTAACCTTCAGTGTGTCACCCTGCTGCCTCTTTTGCTGCAGACTCAGAGAGGGTCTCCTGGTACTGTCCTGTTTAGGGTCTCTGCTCTCGAGCAAGGGCAAGTCTAATATCATATGTGATCATTGTATTTTATTGTATTGTAATTGCATTTATATAACACTTATCACCCCTGACGAGGCATCAAAGCACTTTTTCAGCGATTAGCACGCTACTCTGGAACCCATAAAGGATTAGTGGTGAATTAGTATAGTGAAATTTGAAAGTAATTTGAGTGGTGGATATGTAAGTCAGTTATTTGGATTCCGAAGGATAGTGGAGGGATAGAAGAGGGAAAAAGGTTTGCATTTATATAGCGCTTGCTATCCCTGATGGGGTGTTGAAGCACTTTTTCGGCGAGTGGCACACTACTCTTTAACCCATGACGGATTAGTGGTGAATTAGTATATTGAAATATGAGAGTATTTTGAGTGGTGGATATGTTAGTCAGTTATTTGGATTCAGAAGGATAATGGAGGGGAAAACAAATTGCATTTATATAGCGCTGGCTACCCCTGATGGGGTGTTGAAGTGCTTTTTAGCTGAGTAGCACACTACTCCACAACCCATAAAAGATTAGTGGTGAATTAGCAAGTATAGTGTAATATGAAAGTAATTTGAGTGGTGGATATGTCAGTCAGTTATTTGGATTGAGAAGGATAGCGGAGGGATAGAAGAGGGAAAAAAGTTTGCATGTATATAGGGCTTGCTACCCCTGATGGGGTGTTGAAGGTTTTTTTTTGCGAGTGGCACGCTACTCCATGGTTAGGAGTACCCATGAACTACTACTGAACTCTGTATTCTGTTTTCTAAAGACTTTACCCTGCTACTGGGAAGTAACACCCATCTTGCTGGCGCATTTCACCTGCTGATATCCCACAGACAAGTATAATACCCATGCTAATCCGCTTTCCTATCCTTCGAGATTTTGGTGGTGAGCTCGACTCAAAGACGCTCCGCAACCTACTCTATAATGGAGAAAACTGGTGGAACATCGTCTGAAATACGACTCGACGCATCCTGCCTCTCGGCACGTCTTGACATCTCCATGCAGGAACGGAAGAGGGGTGCCACAACAGATTCGTAACAGAATTCCAAGGACTCGGAGCGAGAAATGTTTAAACTTCACCCAAGATGATGGTTAAAGTCAGGAAACGTCAGCATTTACAAAGTTCCTCAACATTGTGCTTGGCCCACCAGTGGTGAATATTTACTGCTTCCGAATGTCCTGCACAAAAAGGGAGGGACATCCTGTGGCAGAAATCATTTGTTGCTCAACTGCACACCTACATGAGCTATCATAAAGTAAATGATGCCGGTGGACGGACTCATAATGGGGTGGGGTGGGCTGCTGGGACTATTTACCCCAAATGCCCACTTTTTTCAGGGCTTTGCGTTGCCACTGGTAAATGTATTAAGCCTGCTTGGGTGATATATTTGAGATGAGGCATATAGAGGCAGTTGCCACTACGAGTCATCATTTGTTGGTAGGGTACACGGGCCCTCAAAAACATCTGACAGGCCTGCCAGTGGTAGGAGCTCTGAGCAGAGAATGGCTGTCAAGCGGTGTCAATCCAGCCACGGTCTCGTGCAGCTCTTAATGGCTATGGGAATAGTATCAATCCACTGCATAGCGTTCCGAAAACTTGCCCATTTTTTTTTAAACTTTGTAAGCTTTGCAAAATGTAAAGCTTGCAAAGTTTAAAGATATTGTGCAAAGTTGAGAGTCACCCCACGTTTCACAACCCCACCCAAACATTATAGACACAACAGAATGTCATACAGGGTTCACGTGCTATAAAAGAGCAGTTCTGCAGTTCCCAGTACAGGTTAGCATTGGATGCTGCAGGACAGAGGTGCATCAGCAGAACTGTGCTTGGGAGCAGCACTGCCAGAACAGAATGGGGTGCTGTAGTAAAGAGGTACAGAGCTGTTTGGGAGGTGCACTCCCAGAGAAGAATGGGATGCTGTATGAAAGAGATGCAGAGCGGTGTTTGTGGGGGGGGGGGGGGTATTGCCAGAACAGCAGGGGTGCTGTAGGAAAGAGGTACAGAGCTGTGTTTAGGAGAAGCGTTTCCAGAGAAGAATGGGATGCTGTAGGAAAGAGATGCAGAGCGGTGTTTGTGGGGGGGGGGGGGGTAATTGCCAGAACAGCAGGGGTGCTGTAGGAAAGACATACAGAGCTGTTTGGGAGGTGCACTTCCAGAGTAGAATGGGATGCTGTAGGAAAGAGATGCAGAGCGGTGTTTAGGAGAAGCACTTCCAGAGAAGAAAGGGATGCTGTAGGAAAGAGATGCAGAGCTGTGTTTGGGGGGGGGGGGGTACTGCCAGAACAGCAGGGGAGCTGTAGGAAAGAGGTACAGTGCGGTGTTTAGGAGAAGCACTTCCAGAGAAGAATGGGATGCTGTACGAAAGAGATGCAGAGCTGTGTTGGGGAGGGAGCACTGCCAGAACAGCATGGGGTGCTGTAGGAAAGAGGTACAGAGCTGTTTGGGAGGTGCACTCCCAGAGAAGAATGGGATGCTGTATGAAAGAGATGCAGAGCGGTGTTTGTGGGGGGGGGGTATTGCCAGAACAGCAGGGGTGCTGTAGGAAAGAGGTACAGAGTTGTGTTTAGGAGAAGCGTTTCCAGAGAAGAATGGGATGCTGTAGGAAAGAGATGCAGAGCGGTGTTTGTGGGGGGGGGGGGGGGGGGGGATTTGCCAGAACAGCAGGGGTGCTGTAGGAAAGACATACAGAGCTGTTTGGGAGGTGCACTTCCAGAGTAGAATGGGATGCTGTAGGAAAGAGATGCAGAGCGGTGTTTAGGAGAAGCACTTCCAGAGAAGAAAGGGATGCTGTAGGAAAGAGATGCAGAGCTGTGTTTGGGGGGGGGGGGGGGGTACTGCCAGAACAGCAGGGAAGCTGTAGGAAAGAGGTACAGTGCGGTGTTTAGGAGAAGCACTTCCAGAGAAGAATGGGATGCTGTACGAAAGACATGCAGAGCTGTGTTGGGGAGGGAGCACTGCCAGAATAGCATGGGGTGCTGTAGGAAAGAGGTACAGAGCTGTGTTAAGGAGACACACTTCCATAGAAGAATAGCATGCTGTAGGAAAGAGGTACAGAGCTGTGTTTAGGAGAAGAACTTCCAGAGAAGAATGGGATGCTGAAGGAAAGAGATGCAGAGTTGTGTTTGGGAGCAGCACTGCCAGAACATCATAGGGAAGCTGTAGGAAAGAGGTCCATTGTTAGGGCTGTATTGTGTGGTCTCAGTGGATGCTGCGCTGCAGCCACGGGATGTATTGACATAGCCATGTTTGTAGGCCCAGAGGTGCAGCAGCAAGAGATATCACGGGACAGATGTGCCCTGACAGAGCTGTGTTTGCGGGTGGAATACTGGATGGAAGCATGGGCTCCTGCAGGGCAGTTGTCCATTGACATAGATTTATTCGGTCCGGGTACCAGTGGAATAGCATGGGATGCTGCAGGAAAGTGGTGCACTTGAACAGCTGTGTTTGCTGCTTATGCACTGGAGCAGCGTGAGGTGCTGCAGGACAGAAGCACATTGGCAGGGCTGTGCCTTGGGGTCCAGTACAAGAGCAGCATGTCATGCTGCACATCAAAGGGCAGCTGTGCACTGGCAGAGCTGTGCTTTTGGGCCCAGTAGTGAAGCAGCATGATGAATTGCAGAACAGAGGTGCATTGGTGGGCTGTTTGTGGGCCCAGCCCTAGAGCAGCATAAGATGTTTCAGGACAGGGATGCACTGGCAGGGCTGCTATGGGAGGGCACTGCTGTAATAGCAGGGAATACTGCAAGGAGGAAGGGTATTAAAAAAGCTCTCTTTGTTGGTCCAGCACTAAAGCAGTAGGAGATGCTGCTGGACAGAGGTGCATTGGGAGGGCTTTGTTTGTGGGTCCATCACTGGAGCAGCATGGGGCACTGCAGGATAGCATCAGATGCTGCTGGGCAGAGGCGCATTGGCAGGGCTGTGCTTGAGGGTCCAGTACAAGAGCAGCACGTCATGCTGCATCATAAAGGGCAGATGTGCACTGGCAGAGCTGCACTAGTGGGCCCAGTAGGTAGTGAAGCAGCATGATGTATTGCAGAACAGAGGTGCATTGGCTGAGCTGTTTGTGGGTCCATTTCTAAAGCAGCATAGGGCACGGCAGGACAGAGGTGCATTGAATGGGCTGTTTGTGGGTCCATCACTTGAGCAGCATGGGGCACTGCAGGACAGAGGTGCATTGGTGTTCTGTTTGTGGGCCCAGCCCTGGAGCAGCATAAGATGGTGCAGGACAGAGATGCACTGGCAGGGCTGCTATGGGAGGGCACTGCTGGAATAGCATGGAATACTGCAAAAGAGAAGGGCATTAGAAAAACCCTCTTTGTTGGTCCAGCACCAAAGCAGAAGGAGATGCTGCAGGGCAGAGGTGCATTGCCTGGGCTTTGTTTCTGAGTCCAGTGGTGGAAAAGCATTAGATGCTGCAGGACAGAGGTGCACTGTCAGAGCTGTGTTTGTGCATCAATCACTGGAGATGCATGGGGCACTGCAGGACAGCGTGAGATGCTGCAGGGCAGAGGCGCATTGGCAGGGCTGTTATGCATTGACACAGATTTGTTTGGTCCGGGTACCAGTGGAATAGCATGGGATACTGCAGGAAAGTGGTGCATTGGCAGGGCGGTGCTTGAGGGTCCAGTACAAGAGCAGCATGTCATGCTGCATCATAAATGGCAGATGTGCACTGGCAGAGCTGCGCTAGTGGGCCCAGTAGTGAAGCAGCATGATGTATTGCAGAACAGAGGTGCATTGGCTGAGCTGTTTGTGGGTACATCACTGAAGCAGCATAGGGCACGGCAAGACAGAGGTGCATTGAATGGGCTGTTTGTGGGTCCATCACTTGAGCAGCATGGGGCACTGCAGGACAGAGGTGCATTGAATGGGCTGTTAGTGGGTCCATCACTGGAGCCGCATGGGGCACTGCAAGACTGAGGTGCATTGAATGGGCTGTTTGTGGGTCCATCAGTGGAGCAGCGTGGGGCACTACAGGAAGGGGTGCATTGAATGGGCTGTTTGTGGGTCCATCAGTGGAGCAGCATGGGGCACTGTAGGACTCAGGTGCATTGAACAGGCTGTTCGTGTGTCCATCAGTGGAGCAGCATGCGGCACTGCAGGGCAGAGGTTTATTGAATGGGCTGTTTGTGGGTCCATCACTTGAGCAGCACAGGGCACTGCAGGACAGAGGTGCATTGAATGAGCTGTTTGTGGGTCCATCACTGGAGCAGCAGGGGGTACTGCAGTACAGAGGTGCATTGAATGGGCTGTTTGTGGGTCCATCAGTGGAGAGGCATAGGGCACTACAGGACAGAGGTGCATTCAATGGGATGTTTGTTGGTCCATCAGTGGAGCGGCATAGGGCACTGCAGGACAGAGGTGCATTGAATGGGCTATTTGTGAGTCTATCAGTGGAGCAGCATGGGGCACTGCAGGACTGAGGTGCATTGAATAGGCTGTTTGTGGGTCCATCACTGGAGCAGTACGGGGCACTGCAGGACAGTGGTGCATTGAGTGGGCTGTCTGTGGGTTCATCAGTGGAGCAGCATGGGGGACTGCAGGACAGAGGTGCATTGGGTAAGCTTTTTGTGTGGGTCCATCACTGGAGCAGCACAGGTCACTGCAGGGCAGCGGTGCATTGAATGGGCGGTTTGTGGGTCCATCTCTGGAGAGCAGCATGGGACACTGCAGGACAGAGGTGCATTGGGTGGGCTTTGTTTGTGGGTCCATCACTGGAGCCGCGTGGGGCACTGCTGGCAGAGGTGCACTGAATGGGCTGTTTGTGGGTCCATCACTTGAGCAGCATGGGGCACTGCAGGGTAGAGGTACATTGAATGGGCTGTTTGTGGGTCCATCAGTGGAGCAGCAAAGGGCACTGCAGGACAGAAGTCCATTGAATGGGCTGTTTGTGGGTCCATCACTTGAGCAGCATATGGCACTGCAGGACATAGGTGCATTGAGTGGGCTGTCTGTGGGTCCATCTGTGGAGCAGCATGGGGCACTTCAGGACAGAGGTGCATTGGGTAAGCTTTGTTTGTGGGTCCATCACTGGAGGAGCGTGGGGAACTACAGGGCAGAGGTGCATTGAATGGACTGTTTGTGGGTCCAGCACTGGAGCAGCATGTGGCACTGCAGTATAGCGGTACATTGGGTGGGTTTTATTTGTGGGTCCAGCACTGGAGCAGCATGGGGCACTGCAGTATAGAGGTACATTGGGTGGGCTTTGTTTGTGGGTCCATCAGTGGAGTAGCATGGGACACTGCAGGAAAGAGGTGCATAGGGTCAGCTTTGTGTGTGGGTCCCTTCACTTGAGCAGAACAGGGCACTGCAGGGCAGAGGTGCATTGAATGGGCTGCTTGTGGGTCCATCAGTGGAGCAGAGTGGGGCACTGCAGGACAGAGGTGCGTTGTATGGGCTGTTTGTGGGTTCATCACTGGAGCAGCATGGGGCACTGCAGGGCAGAGGTGCATTGAATGGGCTGCTTGTGGGTCCATCAGTGGAGCATTATGTTGTACTGCAGGGCAGAAGTGCATTGGGTGGGCTTTGTTTGTGGGTCCATCACTGGTGCAGCATAGGACACTGCAGGACAGAGGTGCATTGGGTGGGCTTTGTGTGTGGGTCCATCCCTGGAGCAGCACGGGGCACTGCAGGACAGAGGTGCATTGAATGGGCTGTTTGTGGGTCCATCACTGGAGCAGCATGGGGCACTGTAGGACAGAGGTGCATTGAATGGGCTGTTTGTGGGTCCATCACTGGAGCAGCATGTGGCACTGCAGGGCATAGGAGCATTGGCTGGGCTTTGTTTATGGAACCATTAGTAGAGCAGCATGGGGCACTGCAGTACAGAGGTGCACTGAATGGGCTGTATGTGGGTTCATCACCGGAGCAGCATGGGGCACTGCAGGGCAGAGGTGCATTGGCTGGGCTTTGTGGGTCCATCAGTGGAGCGGCATAGGGCACTGCAGGACAGAGGTGCATAGAGTAGTACTAGATGCTGCAGCAAAGAAGCGCATTGTCAGAGCTGTGTTTGAGGGTCAGTACAGAGTAGCACGAGGCGTTGCAGGACAGAGGTGCATTGAATGAGCTATTTGTGGGTCCATCACCGGAGCAGCATGGGGCACTGCAGGGCAGAGGTGCATTGGCTGGGCTTTGTGGGTCCATCAGTGGAGCGGCATAGGGCACTGCAGGACAGAGGTGCATAGAGTAGTACTAGATGCTGCAGCAAAGAAGCGCATTGTCAGAGCTGTGTTTGAGGGTCAGTACAGAACAGCACGAGGCGTTGCAGGACAGAGGTGCATTGGCAGGGCTGTGTGTCCAGCAGTACAGCAGCATTATATGGGCGGGAAAGAGATACACTGTCAGAGCTGTGCTTGCCGGGTTCAGAGCTGTCCAGCTGTTGTCACTGCAGCAGGTCAGGGCTGAGGGTGTGAGCAGAGCTTTGCATGAGCTTCACCCCGCGTGCACCAGACAGTGCTCTGAGCTAGGACCAGGCCTGGGGACCCGTGACAGCGGCTGCAGGAAGCACGCACAAAGCTTGGCCCTTCTCCTCTCCTGGAAGTCTGTCTTGACTAAGAGTTTCTCTGTATTGGATAAATATTGATGCAGAGCCCAGGAGGGGAGATTATACAGTCTGCCACTTCACTCCCGCTCGGACTTCCTCTTGAAGAGTCCCCGCTGTGTGTTTGTGTGCTTTTTTTCTCCTCAGATTGTGGTAATAAGATAAGTGTGCCGGGTTGGCGGGGGGTGGTCAGTTTGTCGGTCCCTTCGCTGTAAGTGCGTATGTACTCAGCCGCCAAGTACAATACCTTCACCATATCGGTGTTCTCACGTTTTTGCCTTCAGCGGCGTTTTAGAGCCAGGGTCGGCTCTAGGGCAGTGCAACCAGGGCAGCCGCACCTGGCGCCGACCTGTGGGGCGTTGTTTAGAAAAACCTTATGGGTTTGAAAGTGCCAGCTGCAGTTTTTCTTGTATGTTGGGCAGTTTTACGGGCAGCAACATCAATGTGAATATAATTTGTGTTTCATGAGCCTGCTGCAGAGAGGTTGAGTTGTGTCAAGTGGCAGTTCTGACTCATCATAATGTAGCGCAGACGGCTAATGTTCCTGCTGCAGAGAACCTGCACCATGGGGATCACCAGGGCCAGCCTGGGGCATGGGTGGGCTGGGCCCAGGTGCGGGGCGCCTAGTATTCCGAGGGGCGAAGCAGGGGCCTGCCGACTTTATGTCATGCAAACACCAGCTTGCACATACCACTTGTTCTCCATCGGTTCTCGTTAAAAAAACATTGTAATCAGTACTTAATGTACCTCAGCATGATTGCTAGCACCCCATGAACCCCTGCCCTCCCAACATCTTCCTCACACCTCCTGCTGTCACACCGCAAAGATGCCCCACCCCCACAACAAACACCACATTTTCATTTCACACAGGGAGCTGGCCTGTTCAAGACAATTTAGGGCCGGCCCGGTGAATCACAGAGCTGCCTTTTATGTGGATAGCTCAGTGGGATACTGCTTTTGTCACAGAGATGCTTTTGTTACTTGCAGTTCATAAGTTACAATCCAGTGTCCTATGAACTGTCGTCAAAGAGATACATACATACTGCATGGTATAAGTTAGATCGAAATGTTTTTTTACAAGTCTTTCATTATTTTAATCTTGCTAAAAGGGTTTGTTTCAGTAGAAATACATACTAGTAAAGTCAAACCAACCACTGTGGTATGTTTTAAATCCTGAGTTTGTGCTTCTGTGGACCAAACACACTTAAATTATTCCGCCTACTGGTATGGATGACATGTGACTCATACACCTTGTAATCCTCATTTTCTTTTTATAACATTTCCCATAGACTGATTTACGCACCTATGATTCACTGTTTTTGTATAATGTGTGTGTGATATAAAGTGCTCTGACACTCTACACTGGTATGAGTAGTGCTATAAAACAATTGAAATGCATGTGTGAATGGGGTACGGAGAGATGTTGGGCACTATTGGAGGGTAGTTGTGACGGAATCCGTGGAGAAGGTGGTCATGGGGGCAACAAAATAGATTATCGCACTGGGCACCACCAGCGCTAAAGTCGGCCCTGCTTAGAGCAGAAACAGCCGGGGCTACGCCGGGGAAGCCATATTGCGCATACTTAGTGTTGCTTATTATCAGCAAAGGCCCTTTTGAATTGAGGGGCATATTTACTAAGGGCTTGCATTAACCTTGTGTGTATGTCATTGGAAGACAACGCACGTCCTTTAATGGCATTTACTAAGCAACGCAAAGCCACGTTGCATGGCTCTGCATGGTTTAGTAAATCCAAAGTAATTCAAGGCAGTGCATATCACTGCCATGCATTACCTAGCGACAGAGAGGCGTTCCATGGGTGGAGTGTGGGCATTCCCATGCATCCACCTATGGTATTTGACACAATCTCAAATGTACCTAAGTCAGTAAACCTGGGATTGCACCAAAATTCTGCGCTTCCCTGACTGAGGCGTAATGAGAAGAAATATAATATTTTCTCCTCGTTTTTTACTCTATGTGTGCTGCACACATAAAATGAGGAAAACGACTCAAAGGATTGTTTTTGTGCAGGAAGATGTCCCTTCCTGCAAAAAAACAATTCTGTTCATAACATAGGTACCCTTGCAGCATGGCACAAGGGTGCCTGCATTGGCGCCAGGCTGCCACAAGTTCGGCAGTGCAAGAAGACAGAAGAAATGCTCATTATCTTAGTAGATATGGTGCATTTCTGCGATCTTCCTTTGATGCAAAGCAGAGCAGTAAGTTGTCTTGCTGCGTTGCATTGCGTGAAACCTTAGTAAATAAACCACTGACTCTCTCAGAGAAAGCCCATAAGAGTACTGGCCTCCACCGCAAGCACATAGGGCCTGCCACTTTGTCACTTAAGCCTAGATTTACTATTGTTAACACAATGGAGCACTGTGTGAAAAACTGCAGCGCTGCGTTGCGTGAACAAAGAAAAATTGTGCATCACCAAATCTACAAAGAGTTAGAGTTGCGTGCCAAATATGTCTTTGGCGACAGTCGAACAAAAAATGGGGGTTGACGTCAGTGCTAAATATTGTGCTACAATAAAAGGGTTTTAAGACAGGGTCTTGCATGGAACTTGTAGTCAAAGTCTATCCTCGAGTACAAATTCCTCCATGATAACATCCGATAAATGGTAAGCCACATGCAATGCATGATTTTGCTTAAATTACACTTTACGTGATTGAATATCACGTGATAATATACTTGCCCTTTGTTATGCCACATATGATTTGATTACCAGACAACACTATTTTAGTTGATTGGCTTTAAGTCAAATCCTTGAACTGTGTGGCCCCTCCCCATTATGTGCCCTTGCATACATTTGCATGGAGCTGCTGCAGCACAATGGAAGGCGTTTTGACATTCCGGCCACGTTAATATTGTCGCAAAGTATGCTTCAAAGGGAAAGCAGATACGTCTACCTCTTGCAAACTAAAAGTTCTCAGTAAGTTGGAATTTCCAACTGTTTTCTAAAGCAAAGTACCTGGTTCCTACAAACCGATCATATTATTTCTTTACATCAAAGGGCTTAGGCTGATGCATTCTAAATCCTATGTTCCATGTCAGTAATACTAGGGCCACGTGATCATTTTCAGGTGCCAATTTAACTACATGGATCAAGCCTTACAGGGAGTGTTTCTCTAGTATTATTATGGTGGTGGTCGCGATATCGTAGTTGAAAGTTTGACCTGCAACAATATCGAATCCACAATATCAACTATCACTATATTGTCAAGGTAACTAGATGTGAAATTAGGAACAGTAAATCTATACTTCCCTATGTATACTTGCCTTCACAATATAGCGGTAGTGAATATTATGGATACGATGTTGTTAGAGATGGATAATGTTGACCTCAGTATTGTGGCATACAGTTTTCTTATTCTAGCTGTTGCATATATTTATAGCTGGAAACTGCTTATACTACACCTAGTTACAATATTCTTACTCACTAACAGTTTTCGCATGCACAGCAGGGGCAGCCCGTGCAGGTAAAAGCGGTGAGGCCAGGTTGGGAGGGGGATTCAACAGACGACCAGGAGGGGAAATTAGATAATCAATTTTCCCTCGTCGTCGTCTGTCGAAATCCGCCATGCAGATAAGAGCGGTGGGGGTGGGTGGGATTGGGGGGGTTTCAAAAACGACCACAAGGGAAAATTAAATAAATAACTAATTTTCCCTCGTCATCGTCTGTCGATATCCCCCTGTGCAGGTAAGAGCGGTGGGGCAGGGTGGTGGGGGATTTCGACAGATGACCTTGAGGGGAAATTAGATAATTATTTTTCCCTCGTCGTCGTCTGTCGAAATCCCCCCCACCCAGCACCACCGCTCTTACCTGCACGGGCCGCTGATGATGCACGGTACCACATTTGTCATTTAGTACAAGCCACCTTTTCACAATACACTGAGAAAAAAGTCCTTATTAAAGCTCTAAGGAAATAGTCCATAGAGTCTGGAACACCATACAGTCAAAAATACAGCTGGATTGCAGGATGCTGTACAAAGGATTGTCATGAAACTAATGTGCTGGTGTCCCTCTTGTGTCCCTTCCCATTGCCTAGGTCACTTACCCGCACTAGCCTGGCACGTTTCACCAGGTCATTCAGCTTTCTCAAGGCTGCGTTTCGGGGCAGATTCTGGATGTCCTGGAACAGGTCCTGCTCTTCCAGCTCAAAGAGGTGACGGTTTTCAGAGATGAGAAGTGGTTCGGACCAAAAAGAGCCAATGAATACCCTCAGCACTTCAGGGGTGTTGAAGACTTTGCCGAGCGACCACATAAGCGCTCCATAGACCCGCATCAGCTGCTGCGTGTCCACCATGTCGGCCTTGTTCAGCACCACACGGATCTTGTCTTCGTTGCCCTTCAGGGCCCTGATGGCTTCAGAAAACTCATCTGAGATCTCCAGCTTGTGCGCATCGAACAGCAGGATGATGCGGTCCACGCGCTCTGCAAACCACTGCAGAACAGCAGCAAAATCATAGCCTGTGGGAGGAAGCAAGAGAGGGGGTTAATGAATGTCAACCTTGGCCCATCTCATATCAATCCAGCTTTGCTATTGGAGTAATGGTCATGGTTGTCAGCTCGGGAACAGCAGGTGGAACTTCAGATCATGGTTAAGGTGGACTGTCTGAGTTGTGTGTCTGGATATATGTCAGGTTTAGGGTGTGTGTTTGTGCGTGTTTGTGTGTGTGTGAGTGTGAGAGTGAGTGTGAGTGAGTGTGTGTGTGTGTGTGTCTGCTTGCGTGTGTATGGATGTCTGTGTGAGTGAGTCTTTATGTGTGCAAGACTGTGGTTGTATGTGTCTTAGTGTTTGTGGGCCTGAGTGTGTGTGGGCAGAGACGTTTTAAGGAATGGGCAAGATAGGCAATTGCCTAGGGACACCAGCTTCCATATGGTCCAGGTGAAAGTGAATTTTCTCTCTATCACATTTCCGCCTATTTCTCTATTTGACCATTGATGGAATAAAGGGGGCTCCGGCAGGGCAGGACATAGGTACAAACAGAAGAAATGTGTTTGGGTATCACTGATGGAATAAAGGGGCTTCGGCAGGTCAGGACATTGGTACAAACAGAAGAGATGTGTTTGGGTCCCATTGATGGAATAAAGGGGCTTCGGCAGGTCAGGACATAGGTACAAACAGAAGAAATGTGTTTGGGTAGCGTTAATGGAAGAAAGGGGCTTGGGCAAGTCAGGAGTCAGACATAGGTACAAACAGAAGAGATGTGTTTGGGTCCCATTGATGGAATAAAGGGGCTTCGGCAGGTCAGGACATAGGTACAAACAGAAGAGATGTGTTTGGGTCCCATTGATGGAATAAATGGGCTTCGGCAGGTCAGGACATAGGTACAAACAGAAGAGATGTGTTTGGGTAGCGTTAATGGAAGAAAGGGGCTTGGGCAAGTCAGGAGTCAGACATAGGTACAAACAGAAGAGATGTGTTTGGGTCCCATTGATGGAATAAAAGGGCTTCGGCAGGTCAGGACATAGGTACAAACAGAAGAGATGTGTTTGGGTCCCATTGATGCAGTGAGGGGCTTCGGCAGGCCAGGACAGAGGGACAAACAGAAGAGATGTGTTTGGGTACCATTCATGGAATAAAGTAGTCTCTGCAGGTCAGGACAGAGGGACAAACAGCAGTGCAGTATGTCGGTTCCATTAATGAACTACAGGGAGTGTGGAGCCCGGGACTGGTGTGCTTTGGCATATCTATGCTGAAGCGGATAATGTGACGAGTTTCAGCAGCTGGGCTGAGCAGGACATAGGTACAAACAGAAGAGATGCCTTTGGGTACCAATCATGGAATAGTGGGGCTTTTGCAGGGAAGGACATCGGTCCAAACAGAAGAGATGTGTTTGGGTACCATTGAAGGAATAAAAGGGCTTTGCCAGTTCAGGACATAGGTACAAACAGAAGAGATGCGTTTGGGTCCCATTGATGCAGTGAGGGGCTTGGCCAGGCCAGGACAGAGGGACAAACAGAAGAGATGCGTTTGGGTACCACTGATGGAATAAAGGGGTTTCGGCTGCAGATCAGGCCATTGGTACAAACAGAAGAGATGTGTTAGGGTACCATTGGTGGAATAAAGGGGCTTCGGCAGGGCAGGACATAGGTACCAACAGGAGAGATGTGTTTGGGTACCATTGATGGATTAAAGGGGCTTCTGCAGGTCAGAACATATGTACAAACGGAGAGATGTGTTTGGGTACCATTGATGGAATAAAGGGGCTTTGGCATGGCAGGGCATAGGCACAAACAGAAGAGATGTGTTTGGGTACCATTGATGGATTAAAGGGACTTCGGCAAGTCAGGACATAGGTACAAACAGAAGAGACGTGTTTGGGTACCACTGATGGAATAAAGGGTCTTGAGCCGTGCAGGGCAGGGAATACTTACAAACAGAAGAGATGTGTTTGGGTACCATTGAAGGAATAAAGGGACTTCGGTAGGTCAGGACAGGGCATAGGTACAAACAGAAGAGATGTGTTGGAGTCCCATTGATGGAATAAAGGGGCTTTGGCAGGTCAGGACATAGGTACAAACAGAAGAGATGTGTTTGGGTGCCATTGATGGAACAAAGGGGTGTCGGTAGGTCAGGACATAGGTACAGACAGAAGAGATGTGTTTGGGTACCATTGATGGAATAAAGGGGCTTAGGCAGGGCAGGACATAGGTACAGACAGAAGAGATGTGTTTGGGTACCACTGATGGAATAAAGGGGATTCGGCAGGCCAGGACATAGGCACAAATGGAAGAGATGTGTTTGGGTAGCATTAATGGAAGAAAGGGGCTTGGGCAGGTCAGGACATAGGTAAAAACAGAAGAGATGTGTTTGGGTCCCATTGATGGAATAAAGGGGCTTGGGCAGGTCAGGGCATAGGTACAAACAGAAGAGATGTGCTTGGGTCCAAATGATGCAGTGAGGGGCTTGGGCAGGCCAGGACAGAGGGGCAAACAGATGAGATGTGTTTGGGTCCCATTGATGCAGTGAAGGGGATTTGGCAGGCCAGGACAGAGGGACAAAGTGAAGAGATGTGTTTGGGTAGCGTTAATGGAAGAAAGGGGCTTGGGCAAGTCAGGAGTCAGACATAGGTACAAACAGAAGAGATGTGTTTGGGTCCCATTGATGGAATAAAGGGGCTTCGGCAGGTCAGGACATAGGTTCAAACAGAAGAGATGTGTTTGGGTCCCATTGATGCAGTGAGGGGCTTGGCCAGGACAGGACAGAGGGACAAACAGAAGAGATGTGTTTGGGTACCATTCATGGAATAAAGTAGTCTCTGCAGGTCAGGACAGAGGGACAAACAGCAGTGCAGTTTGTCGGTTCCATTAATGGGCTAAAGGGAGTGTGGAGCCCGGGACTGGTGTGCTTTGGCATATCTATGCTGAAGCGGATAATGTGACGAGTTTCTGCAGCTGGGAAGCTGGTCTAATCACCAGAATGTGCGTGAAGAACTTACATATGATATAATTTTACACAACACTGTGACCCATAGACAGAAGTCTGCCTCCGACCAAATCCTGCATCCCCCGCCCCCCTTCCATCCCTCCCTTCTCTGGTCCCTCTCCCAACCTCGAGCACCCCCAGCCCCCCTCCCGTCCTCCACCCCCTCGCTCTTGGCAACCCCTCGCCTTCAGCTGCTCGAAAGCACCAAAAAAGGAAGTCGGGTTGTTTGAGGAAAGCCTGAGAGAGCTTAGCATCATTGTTCTGTTTAACATTTAGAGAAAAAAAAAACATGGGAGGAAAAATGACCATTGGGTTGATGTAAAAAAAATAACAATTAATCAGAGCTTATCAGTGCCACGCAGATCTGATCTGTCTGCACTCAGGGGGCCACGGTGGTGGAAAATACACTTCACGTGGACGCGAAGGGGCGCGAGGTTTCTGGAAAGTCACCAAGAGCAACAGCCCAGAAAATACATTACATTATTTTAAATAAAAAATGAACGGCCTGAAAAACAATTGCGCTGCAATTACCCAGCTATCACATACTTTCAGTGGGGCATCACCGGGGCGCGCTGAGGTCGTCCAGGTGACCCCCCACCCCAAGCCCTGAAGGAGGAGAGATGAGGCTGAGGTGACGCATGTAAGAGATCTCATATATTACGAGCTCGGGAAAATAAAACCATGCTACGTGAATAGTTACGTTTTTTTTGGTAGCGGCACAATCTCCCGAATGGAAAATGAACAAGAACTGGCAAAACCAATGGGTCTGGCTTGTCAAACCTAGAGTTTATTTCTTTTTTATGTTGCAAATTGATGTTAACAGATAATAATAGTGTTAAATAAAAAGTAAAAATGCTTCTGTCTAAAGGATGCTTCCAAATGTTTTTTTTTATAATAAGTAAAAAATGACCCACCATAGAATTAAATAAAAAAAAATAAAAAACATGAAATGAAGCAGAAATTGGTCTCTTCCTTGACTGGCACTTAAGCGGACTACTTTGTAGGTGGATGTGCACTAGTGCAAGAAAAAAATGCTGTCACTCATAGTTGAGAGCCAATGGCTGAAGTGGGCTGACCCATTGCCCCTTGGAGGCTGTGGTGGGTAGAATTAAGATGTGAATGGTACCAAGGGATATAGAGGGCTGACCTAAAGCCTCTGTATACAGGGTCTGACTGACCGATAGGGCAGTCAGGCAGCACATGATGGACTGGTCTGACAGGCAGTGGTGCCTCGTGAAGGGCAGGAGGGGCGGGTGCACACACACACATACACACATAGTCTATTCCACATGCACACACATGCTCACTCGCATCCACATGAACAATCATTCATACTCATCCACAAGTGCACACACGTACACCCACTATTCACAAGCACATACACACACACACCCCCATTCAAAGCACACACACACACACACACACACACACAAAGATACATTCATTTATACACACTAGCATACAACATACATTAAGGGCTTACCTGTCGTAGTGGTGACATCGGTTGGCAGGAGGGAAAGGCAGAAGCCTAGGTTGATCCCTGTAGGCTTCGGGTAAGGAAGGGATGGAAAGAAGATCCCGCCACCTTTTCTCATTGGCTGACCTAGTCATAGGTCAGCCAATAAGGGGAGGACCTTCCTTACCTAATCACAGAGTGGGAAGGGGTCATTGAGAGTTACTGAGCCCACATCCCTCTGAAACAAGTGACACTGATGGTCAGTGAGCCCTGTATACTTGATGGCAAATAACTAAAGTGCACAGGTCTGAGTCTAGCAGTGATGCTCACAATCCCCATGAGGGGGAGGCTCACAGAAGACTTTGCCCGGCTGTGAAATCTTGAGCCCTGCAAATTTCAACGCTGGCAGCCAGGCACCTGCGCATTTAGCACATGTAGAGCACCTAGCTACCTGACCCAAACATGAACAGTGTCAGGCTGAGCTTTGCTTAGCCTGCCAGAAACTCTTCATGCATTAGAAGAAGGCGGAGGGGAGGGGCCACGGCTGCTGACAGGTGAGTGTGTGGGCCATTTTTTTAGCTTTTTGTGGGCCTGTTTTATGGTCTGCTAGACTGGTTTTTACTGTTGATTTCCCTGATATTAAAACAAACATTGCTCACAACAAGCTAAAACCAATACTGTCTTCTATATCTTGCAAAGTACTCATACAGCATACCTTTACAAGTTCAAAACTGTTCCAATTTGCAAACATGGGCCACTTTTTTATCTTTCTAATTCACTAATGGGGGGGCACTTTTATTTTGGTGCCCAGGCCCATTTTCTGTCCCAGTCTGACCCAGCCTCCATGTATACATGCATGTATTTTTCTTATGAATGTTTTGAAAAACCTGAGGCAGGCGATATAGCTAACGCTGTTTCTGTGCCAAACCTAATAATAAATATATACATACATAGGCCTTCATAACAAGATGGCCAGGTTTAGGTGCAGGTATTCTAGGAGCTGAACCTCCATTTCCAGTGGGTATCCCCAGACCTTAATCCAGCCATTAAAAGTTTTAGTCCCTCAAGAGGTGAATAACTTTGCAGACCCAGAAATTCCAGCTAAAAAGCCACATTTTCTGAGATTCCAGAATTTATTATGCTGATTTTTACCACAAGGTGGTAAATATCAGTAAGGGAGCGAGCATGTTGCTGGTGTTCATTGAGAGCAGGGAGGGCATTTAGGACAAGCAGAGTCTGTGACTTCACTGGCAAGAGCACTGTCTGCTCACTCTATGGTTCTAGAGGGAGTGGGCAGGGACCTGGCTGTGTCAGTGCCCACATCCTGTGTTTTTCTTCACCTGTGGTTTTGTTAGGTGCGAATCAGTACCTTATAAACTGGGTCCAGTGTTTTTGGACCCAGACAGTGAACACTGGACTAATGTTCTTTGGACATATTATGCTCAGCCCACATCAGCCCTTGGCTATCTTGCACTGTGAATGAGAGTATCTGATCACTTGTATACATCCCACTGAAAAGAAGTGCACTTGGATATTAATTTACTTCACTAATGCTTTTTTCTTTCTACTTTTATTCTTTCATACTTTTTCTGTCATTCTTGTATGTTTAAACTATATGTTCAGGTCACACCTATTCAAAGACAATAATATATTTTCTTTGTGCCAGTAATGCAAAGTGCATTAAAATTCAATCCAGTTTCTATATCTGATATAGTCCACCTGTTTCTTACAAAGCACATATACTGTACTATTAACCTCTTCAGTGCCCATGACGAGATAGTCTCGTCATGGAGCACGGTCGCGCTGTGCCCATGACGAGACTATCTCGTCATGAACCCCACCCACTAATGTAACGCCCGGCACAGGAGGGGGAAAGGGCGTGGCACAGAAGGGGTTACAATTATATGTGATAGTTATTTTGTTTATTTACATTTTTTATTGCAAGCATGTGACTGCCATGTCTGAGCAATGTTATTTGTTTCTGTTTTTTTGTGGCATATGCTTACAATACAAAAAAAATAACCATCACACCTGCTTGCCAAAGCCAGACCTACTGGCTTTGCCATTGCTTATTATTTTTACAATGGGAGGCTATCCCAGCACTCCAGTACTCTAGAGATACTGCGATGCTTAATTTATTTGTACTTAAAAATGTATTGTAAGCATGTAACAGCCATCTTTAGGAGGCAGCATGTTCTCTTTTTAGTTCTTTTTGCCTTTCTGACATATGCCTGAGGGGAAACATCGTTTACATCGCATGCAATATATTGCATGCCATTACACCGCGGTCTTTACAACGACCGGGTTGTTACATCACAAACCATTACAGCGCAAGTCATTACAATGACTTGCTGTAGGAGGCAGAAGGTGTTGGATTTAAAATGCAACAATTTATCTACTGTTGCACAGACTGGAGTTGAAATAGTAAATTATACTATTCCAAAATTCAGCGCGCCTCCTACAGCAAGTCGTTGTAACGACTTGTGTTGTAATGGTATGCGATGTAACAACGCCGTCGTAACAACTGCGTTGTAATAGCATGCAATGTATTGCATGCATTGTAACGTGTCCTATTCATGCCTGAAATAGATATTTATAAAAAGAATAATAATCATTGTGCCACCTTACGAAGGCCAGCCCCATCGGCTTTGCCAATGCTTGTTTTTCTTGGTGACTGCAGTTCCTGCTGCTCGGCCAGTCGGTTGGACACATGGCGTGCCCATCCAAACTCCCTCTAATTTAAGACTTTGGTCACCAGCACTGTGCTGCATCCATAGCATTTATGAGCTTAGTCTTAAAATCTATAATTCAAACAAACCAAATGTCACTTTGGGGTCTATTACCACACCTTCTACTCCCGTAGTTGCGTCTCTCCTGTGTTTTAGGGAGTAGGAAGTATATATTCGGTTCTATATTCTCACACAACACTGTTGTGTAGCCCCTTGTTATGCTCAGATTGACATACATGCACCATAATCCGGTTCAAACAGCAATATAATATGTCATTGTGTATTAATAGCAGCTGATTTACCCCAGCAATCTCTTTTTATAAACAGTAAACCAGCTTTTCCTCTTCCCGGTGAAATGTAATCCTCCAAACAAAAGGAGTTCCTACAGTGCATCTCACTGTCATCTTGTTTTTTTAGGTTGAGCCTAGACCAGCGCATGCGCTGTTGCTCGACTTTTAGTAAGGGGGTTTTCAAAGGGTTACCAGAGGCTTTTGCTGGCCTCAAGCTTGAGGTCACGAGCACGTGCACGCACGCAGCCATCTGTCTTTTCTCCGTCACGGGTAATTAAGTGCATCGCGATGCACTTTCACTTAAGTGCATCACGATCGCGATGCACTTTCAGTTTCGGCGCCCGCGCGGCCAACGCTTTTCGCGCGCGCTTGTCCTTCAGAAGATTTGAGCCAGTACATGAAACCAAAGAGGCGTAGCCGAGCTTTCACCTCCCGATGAGCAAGATCAGACATTCAGTTTTTAAGGCACCCCAACATTCCCTCTCCCCGTTTCATATCCCACCACGTCTATACCCAACAAGCACAGGGCTCGCTTTGTGCATTTTTACTTTATTTCAGGCAGTGGAGAGGCCCGTGTGTTCTCCGTGCTGTAACCGGTTGCACAAATTCCGAAATTAACACTGCTTTAAAACTCTTTACATAACCGATTATACATGCACATTAACAAAATGCTGTCGCTGCGACTTACAATACTAGTTGTTGTTGCAGATACGGGCTCTACTGGACAAAGATAGCCACATCTGACTCCCAGAGCACAGTTAGGTGCTTTAGCCACAACTGAGCCCTAGACCACAGTTAAGTGCTTTGGCCATGAGGCAGGCTTCATGCTGGCAACGTGTCACCAAACTAGTCAAGGCTCCGACTCTTTCTCAGTTAAGGGGGCAAACTGAGCTTTGTTGAACAGCCTGTCTGAAGTGTGACGTCCCTCCTGCCAGAAAAAAGTCCAAGTGGCACAATTGGAATCCATGCTGCATAAGCTTCCAAATGACATACCATACAGGACGTAGAATATTTAAAGGCACAACACTCCAATTTACCTGCCTACTATAACCCTCTCCCAAATGGTCCTTCCTCGGGTATAATTGTTACAGGAACCTTAGTTATAACGCTTGCCTGGATATGCAATGCAGGACATGCCTAAAATATGTGCCATTCAGTGAACGTTTGGTCAAAATTTCACAAACCAAGTGCTGATACTATTGAATAATTACAAAGAAACATATTGTTGTAAATTGATTTTTATTTTCATTTACTGCATTCATAATTAATTATGAATGCAAGCCACGTATACATATATATATTTTACTTCTGTACTGCCACACACATCTTTCTTTTGCCACTGTCTGTCTTTATTTGTAGGATTCTGTAGTCTATTACTCCTCACATGAGCCCTCTATGTATTTCATGATGTTAAAGTGCCTGTCCCTCTCAAACAATTTTCCACAAAGCATTATGTTTGTCATTCCACACAGCTATCGACTCAAGCATCTCTTTAGCAACTCTTTGCAAGCCAGTGACTATGCAGACTTAAAGCCACCTGTTTAATTCAGTCAAATGGATGGCAGGCAGTGCAGGTCATACTCCTGGGCGAGTGCTACGGATCACACTAACTAGGCCAGATTAGTAGCAGGGTGGAATCTAGCACAGTTTATAGAAAACAAATGGTAGCAGTGAGGGGATAATCCTAAGCAGTAGGTGCATGAGCCACTGTTGTTCATAGGGAAGGCCTGGATGTCATAAGAAATCCTCATACAGTTCAGGCCTCCCTCTCACGATACAGGGCAAGGGAATGTGTGTAATTTTTCCTACTTATAACATGTTATTTTTGCAAAGATTACAGGGATGACATGAATTGCTTCTATGCAATCGTCTGTATGGAAATCCAATGCCAAATATGCACCCATGTACAGAAGGCGAAATAACAGCCCAATGTTTTGTCCAATCAGTTTCTAAAGTCACACAGAAAACATTGCTAGCCTAGTTCCCAGGAGACCGCTTCTGCTCAATCCAAGTCTCCCACCATCAAGCATATGGAAAATTAACCTTACGATTTACACATTAGCCAATAATCACGGTTTAGGCAAGATTGTGCGCCTAAAAACAGCACAATCCTAATTCTGGCTGCGCGTGCCTGTGGACTGGCATTGAGCGGGTGTGGTGACAGTGGACTGGCATTGAGCAGGTGCACCAAATCCGCATTTAGACCATCGCTTTGCTGGTGACAGTGTAGGAGGTGTATGCTTAAGAGCATCTAACATAGGGTGGTATATGGGGACCCCATTTACCCACCTTTCATGTGGTAGGATACCGCGAGGCCACCTTCCCCCAGCAGAAGAACCTCTGCAAGACGCTCCTACCATGTAATGTACAATGCAGAAACAGCTGGAAAATGGGCAATTCGTTATCTTTACTGCCCACTGAGAACAAAACACTCTACTTTGTGTACACGTTCACCACTCAGTATTTTTATTGGCAGAGAAGAAATACCACTCAAGGGGCATACTTTTTATTCGCAATACATTTGACTTCAATCACACTTGGCAGTTTTAGGTGCCTATGTTGAGAGCATTTTGCCCAGGCTCCAGCCATTTTTCCTCCCTCTTGGATATATGAGGTTGCTTAGCTGCCAGAAATGAAATGAGGTGTAACAGATATGCACTCGGTAACATAATCACTAAGCCATTTGTGTTTTTAACTTCAACTTACACTCAAAGTTTTTACCAGTCTAAAAACCTTTTATTCATAGAATGTGGATTTCCACTTTTAAAGATAGTTACTCATACATACATACTCATACAGCTGTCTGATTGTCATAGTATGCCTTTACCAAGAGCTTAAAGGGGTTTGCAGCCACCCACTGCTTACCATTGGTTGGATTTACTGTTACTCTCATTTTCATTCTTCTTATTTCATAGCTTGCATTCTCCATTTTCTGTCTCTTCCTCCCCTGGAGCATTCCTGATTAACTTGTCATTCCAATGCTTTAGTTTACAGCACAGCTTTTTCTGGTCTTAAGCACTCCATGAGAGTGCATATATTTTCAAGCTGTCCCACTACTATGCTTCTCTTTCCTCCTCCATACTCTGTTGCTCCATCGCACCATTCTACCCTCCCCTCCTCTGTGATGCATTCAAAAAATTAATTTGCAGAATTTCCAAGGCCGAATTTTAATTTTGCGGATTTCACCAGCACAATATTTGTAGTAATTGTGCACTATATATATTATGTATAATTACCTAAACACTCACTATACCCAACACAAAAAAAATATTGCACAATTTCAATAAAACAACAAGCATTGGCATAGTCAATAGGTCTCGGTTTTGGGACCTTATAAGTATTTAGTTATGCAGTACAATATCCTTGGTGCAACAACATCAACTGTTGCATAGCTAAACACTTATAAGGTCCCAAAGGCGAGACCTATTGGCTATGCCAATGCTTGTTTTAAAATGTCCCAGTGATACTGCTGATGTGTACTGACATCCGCAATCCTAATAAACAGGTAAAACTTAAAGACACAACACAGTATCAAGCATGCCAACAGAAACAGAGTCAAATAATTCCAAACGTAAAACTACTCTGATTTTGCAAGAGATCAATTTTTAATATTGAAGGAATGCTGGAAGCATTAAGATTAACCTGCACACATATGCACATATACACATAAAGTCAGAAATGTGCAAAAGAGTCTGAACATCTGTGTCGACATCAACTGCACTCCATTGGCAAGGTGTGCTTGAATTGATCTCAGCTACTGGTGATTACACTGGGTCGCATTCCAGTTAATTGTTTTTTGCTCACAGTGCCACTCCACAAAGGGAACAACCATGTGGTAAATAAACTTTAACCGTGCCCTAAAAGGAACAGTCCATCCCGAACCTCCAAGTTACATCACCACTGAATGTGAACACAAGCCACCCCAGATCAGTTTCAACCTTGGTGGGCCTCATCAGTGAGGTGCCTCGTTATAGGCCCTCACCTGGTTCTAAGGCCCATCACTTGGGTTGAGGGCCTTTGACAACCAATATAGCCCAGGCAGCAGGTTACAAGGCTAAATACAGAAACTCCCTGGATAAAAATACAGGGATCAGATTGGTCCTGATGAAAGCTGGGTGACTCTTCCACCAGCTGAAACATGTTGACCTGTGGACGTTTGGAGGCATAGATACTTTATAGACAACCTTTTAGGTTTTTAACCTGTCCATGGGCACCATTAGAATAAAAATTGTCCTTGAAAATATTTGGCAACACCTTAAGAAGTGTTAACCTTATGCTTACCCTGGTCCCAGTATCATGATCTTTCACAACATCAAAGTGTTCCCTATAAAAGTGCGGTTGAGCCCACCCTGTATTTTGAAATATACAAGATGAGCACTTGATGATGATGCATGCCACATAGTAATTTGTAGGTGAGACTCCTTTTAAAAAACCAGGACTGTTTTTCTGTTTCCTAGTCCCCGGAAGACCAACAGGAGAGTCTTAGGGCACTGGTGATTGTTACGGTAGGAAGGAGGATGTGTGAGGGTCACCTGATGCTAGGTATGGGGCTGTGATGGCTGTCTGAGGGAACTCAGTGGAAATCTAAGGGCTTTTTGAGATGAACTTATGGTTATTCAAGGCTAGCTAAGGTTCTATTGGGTCCTTTACAGTTTAGAAGCCTGGGGTGGGTGCATCACCACTGAACATTATGTTTGATCTGCTGGCTTTGAGGTTAGCCCCAAACAAACACCATTTGACCTCGAACACAGTAAGGAGTCATTATTCAAGTTTCAGTGTTAACTATTCTAGGCTACATCATTGCGGAGGACCAGCCAAATCCTGTTTTATATAAAGGGTGCTCAGCATAACAAAGATTGAAGACCCATGCATTAGTCAGAAAACCTCATATATCTCTTAAACAGTGCCAATATACTCTACAGCTGGGTCAGGCATCCAATGATAACACCGATGGTCCCTTGTGAATATGAAACCACCGCCAAACCTCACAGCACGGAGGCTAGAACAACACAGTGCATGCATCACGCAGCGACTCAGACTCTGGTCGGTGATGGGACAAGCATTTGCAATGCACCGGTTTTGCCTTTGGGACCTTATATGTATTTAGCAATGCAGCATATTAGCCATTTGTGCTGAAACATCTACTGTTCTTTAACCTAGAAGCTAACTTGCCTGCTGAGAGGGAAGGAGTACACAAACCCTGCAGGATGTGTGAACGTCTAAGACGAAGCAGAAGCAGCTAACCACGGAGCTGAGGGTCCATCTACCTAGAGGGAAATGTGCGTGCTCCTGGAGTGGAGTGCAGTTTTTTCTCCCAGTGTCTGCACCACAGCACTTTTGTGAAGTAGGAGGGCGGCACTTTTAAACACCCCTTTCTTTTTGCGACTTGAAATAAGAAGCATTACCCCTTTGACAAGTCGGAAAAGCTTTCCTGACTAGTAAAAGTGATTTAGCAAATAACAAAATACACTTTTGCACTTGCAAAACATATTTCAACATGAGACCCAATCTTACTAAAATAATGTTTTTAAATTTCCTCAAAGCAGGTCCTATGAGTTTTGTTAACTAACCGCCATTCTTGACCAGTTTGTGCCACCTTGAGTTGCCTTAGGCTGAAATGGAAGACTGTTGTCTCCTGTACTATAAAGTAAGAGGAGGAACAGACAGCTGAAAGAGAAACAGTGCCTACTACTTGAAAAAAATGTAAATGTGCGCAACGTGTTAATCCGCCAATCTAAAAGCCCCGAACTAATCTTGGTACTAATCCTGCCTTCGTGATCCCCTTAATTAATTAAGAAGAAGGCCTGATGTCTCCTAGTGTATAGCGGTTGCATCGGAAGGGCGAAAAAGAAGACTAATACCCTGTGAGGAGTGTCTGTGGACGACAAAGCCAGGAGCGCCTCCAGCGACCCAATATGGTGGCGGGGTGCGGACATTAAGCCTGGCGGCTGTGTCGGAGAAAAGGAGAGCTCTGAGGCGCGGAAATCATCGAGCCTCCAAGTGTCCTGACATCGACAGACGAGGAGGCGGTGCCGAGGGCGCTCTCCGCGAAAGGTGTCCGTGCAGTGCTCCCGACGGCAACAACCCCTTTGTCGGGAGCGGCAGGGGAAGGCCTGCGCACCAGCGAGACCGGCTGCAAGAAAGAAGCTGGGGTCGCCTACGGATTTCTGCGGACCTCAGAGGGTGAACCAACTTCGACGACAGTGGCCTCGGTGAGTCGCCGTCGGTGGGTAGGGTGGCCGGGAACAGCATAAACACATAAAGAGCACTGGGCGGCAACATAGGTGATAATAGAGACGCAGCCGTCTGCCTGGACGGCGGCCGCTGAAATTGTGTGCAGGGACCCAAACCAACCGGCACCTTAAGCCCATAGAGACCAATAGTGAGTAGGGGACCCCCAAATTCCATAGTACACAGCGGCTGGAGACAAGCCCCCAGGAAACTGCGATATATGTCGCGACACAGGTGACCAGCAAGGAGAGCTACTGCCTGATTACTCACGGCGGTGACTTGGAAAGAAGCTGGGGTGGCCTACGGAGTTCAGCTAATCAGAGCTAGGCAGCAGTAATCGCGTACCGAATCCTGGCATGAATCTGTGCGGCGGTGTCTGAGGGACTTCTCTCTCGATGCTCGGGGTGTGGCCACATTGATTGTCAGTCAGCTGTGGGTCGGGGAAGAGTCCTTCCTCGACCCAGTAAGAGACACGAATAAACACAAGAACGTCCCTGTAAAAAAAAAAAAACACGCCCACCAGTGTAAAAGGGTCGGGGCTTAAAAAAGAGAAAGAAGCTAAAAAACACACCCCCGAATCCAAAAAAGACGGGGCTTGAATTGACAGACAAAGCTCTTCTCCAATGGCTGACCAGCATTTAAGAGGCCAGCCAATGGAGAAGAGGGGCGGGTTTAAGCCCCACTACTGGAAAACATTAAATCTCGACAGCGAGACTGCGCAAGCGCAGCCTTCGCTAGCCGAGACCTAAAAAGCGGAATCGTGTATTAGGATCTCTGGACAGCCAAACAGAGTTACAAGGCCATACTAATGGAGTCACTGGAATTATGCGGCAGTAGAGGGCCAAATTGTGCAGCAGAGTTGAGTAAATTATGCAGCAAGGAAAGGCAAATGATGTGGCATAATGCGCCACATTGTGTAATAGCATTACTTTATTATTTTGTCAATTTTAAATTTAGTAACACTTTCTGAGCAATGGCTGCACCTCGTTAATACCAGTTTAACACCTAAACAAAGCAATAACCTTCAGAAAAGTGACCAGTCCATTTTCGCAAAGGGCCTTCCACTGAATGGAAACACGATTCGCTGCATTTCTAGTAACTTTTGAACCATTTGAGCTAGAAACAATTTTTTTTGATAAAATTTGCAGATTATGCGCCAGATTATGGATTATGTGGTAAATGCGGCAAATCTTAAATGGTGACAAAATCACTGCGGCCACACAAGTGCATAATTCCAGTGGCCCTGCTAATAGTAGACAGTGTGCTATACAAATGCATAACGTAGCACACAAATGCAGTATTCTCCGTGTTGTGATTTTGAAGCTAATATGAGTTGACCCGCGCAGTAATGGCAACCGGGTGGTCTTCTTTAATTTCCACACTGATGACTGAAAGTAGGCTCAGATGTGGGCAGGGCACTTTATGGAACTTGGGGAACAGAGCCTCTCCTCCTTTTCCAATCACCATGGCTGACACACTTAAGGCGCAGCAGGGAGAAGGCAACACCCAGGCTCTCTCACCAGGAGGATGCTGTCCAGCCCTTTCTGTCTCCATTTCAAGGAAGTCTTTCTTGAGGTAGCCAAACTGGCTAAAAGAACCTTTGAAGACATACAAATATGACATATGTAGAAAAAATATTTTCGTTCACTATACTAGCCTTTGCCAAGTGCAATGCCATTTTTAAATCCCTTGAACTTGAGTCATAGTCGCGAGCAGCGTGGGAAGGAGAGGACCTTTAGCAACTTATGTGCATCTGAGGCAGAAGCACTATAACGTTGTTAATCATTTCACCCACTGAGCACAGAACGTTCTAGATTTAAAAGGGAAAAACAGAAGGATAAACATTGGAACGTTGGCGTAAAATATCTAAACCACCCATTATTAGCCTCAAGTCCCTCCACTGTCTTCAATGGTGCTCTCATATGAGAGTGTTCTAATGTAGCCTTATAGACCACTGCCAGGGGTTATAATTGTTGTTAAAGGCCCTGAACACAAGTTCTGCGGCTCAGGTCTATAATGAAGGAGACCTCAAAATTGCAATATTGTTATCGAACATAAATCTTTCAATATGGACCTGATGTTCCTGGGCCATGGGCCAGGATCAGCTAGCCAGAGGACTAGGGTGCTCCCCCTGCTTCGAAGCCATCCATAAAGAACCTAGGGATGTGGTTAGACCACAACCCTTCCATGGAAATTCAATTACAAAACTATCAGCAACCTGTTATGGCATACTGCGCATGATCCGTAAGATCATAGACCTCATCCCAGAACAGGCACGGAGAACGGTGGTCCAGGCTCTAGTGGTCTCAAGATTGGACTACGGCAACTCCCGGTATCTGGGGGCCCCCAAATATGAAAGGCTACAGGTTGTCCAAAACACTGCAGCCAGGATGCTCCTGAAGATGCCTAGACAGGAGTCAGTGAGATCCTCCCTGAACAAGCTGCACTGGCTACCTGTTCAATCCAAGGTCAGGTTGAAAACCCTCTGCCTAGCTCACAAAGCCATGTATGACAGGGGTCCAGCCGCGCTAAAGACCCTCGTCTCCCATATGTCCCCATTAGGTCCGTCAGGTCCTTATCCAACTTCCTTATGAACACACTAAGGATAAGAGATCAAGATTGGGAGGGAGATCCTTTTCACACCATGCCCAAAAGCTCTGTAACTCAATGACCACGGAACTGAGACTGTTTAAAGACGAACGGAGTTGCAGTAAAAAACTCAAGACTTGGTTGTTCCCTTGATTTCTCTTCCTCCACACTTTGCTTCCTCGTGGTAGTGCTGGGAAGCCCCCGAGCAGCCATGCACTTTATAAACTCCATAAACATAAACAATATTTCAGAAATCTGCCTGTTAACAGTTGTGCAATAGTTAGGTCAGTATACCATATGCATGCTCAAGGTTTCACCCAGCACTGGGAGACAATGCTGGAAGGCTGGCGGAAATGGATAGAACACTGGTCTGGTCTGCAGGCCCCACCGGAAGTAGGAGAAGGATGAGGAGAGACACAGGTCTTGCTCCAGGAATTACAAGAGGCTCTGGGCTTGCCCAGGAAAAGCTGAAATAGCACACTTGCTACGGGGCAAGTACACTACCGCTCACAACCTATTGTGGCGCTAACTATAGGCTCAGTGGAGTCTGCAGTGGTACAGATGCTGTGTGCTTATTATTGCTGACAACCATACCTTTAATCCTTACAGAAACTATACCTCCACTAGTCAGCGGCGGCTCCTTTGCTATGGCGGAGGAGTGTCGCTCTCCCTGTTGAGAGCCAGGCTGCTGAGGGAAACGGGAAAAATAAAATGATAATAAAACCATTTTATCATCATTTTATTTTGCATTCTGCTAAAGGCAGCTAAGTCTGGGCGGGTCAAAGCTATGATAAGAGCAGAGGGAGGAGTAGTGCACACTGTAAGTGTGTATGACAGTTTGGCCGGCTGTCTAAGGCTGGCCAAACCATCATGCGCACTTTGATCTCTCTCCATCTGAGGCTGTATTGTACAGCCAGGTGAAGTAGAGGCACAGGCTCCTAGGACCTTGTCGAGCATTAAACAAGCCCACTTAGGCCAATCACAGCGCTGCTCTCATGCTGAATTACCTGTGTGAGAGCAAAGTCTTGATTGGCGTCTAAGAGCCTGCACAGTGTGCAGGGACTGGAGCAGAAGAACCCTGAGATGGCGGCTGTCAGCAGCAGGTAAGTGCTTTTTAGGGCTTGCCCCTAGCGATGCAGTGCGCAGCACTGCTCGCACAGGCGAGAGCCCTTTTGTGGAGGGTTCCAAAACGGACCCTGGAATCGCACACACTCGTGCGTGTGCGATTCCTTTTGTGCTACGCGATTGGCCTTTGCGTGCGTCTTTTTATAAAAGACTGCACGCAATTGGCCAAAGGTGGGCACATTGCTCCGCCCATGGCCTATTGGTGTCTATTACGCGCTTGGAGCACGTAATAGACACCAATAGGCCATGGCTCACAGTGGCGCGCGCGTGCGTGCACCACTCGCTGTATTGTTACAGGACAGCCTGGTAAGCAGTTCTGGTCCCGGCTGGCAGCACGTAGGAAAAGGCAGACAAAGTAACACGCACACACCGACCCCCCCACACACACATACACACCTCCGCTGCTCCCCCACACACCATCCTCGCCCCCACTCACACCGCCCTCCCACTCCAAAGCTTCAGCTGTCTACAATGCGTTCACAGTCAGTAAAAATGATACATACAAGTGTAAGTATATATACAGACTGCGCCGAATGAACCAACTCCTGTGACTGCTTCCAACACAATTTTTACCTGTATTTCAGAAGATGGTTTAAATTTGCGGAGGATTTTAATCTGGAATAAACGATTACAACGGCAAATCGATAGCACACCTGGAGTTACCGATCGGGTAGCAAAGTTTACGTTACGGGTAGCCGGATAGGTCACAAATTAAGAGCAATGACTGAAACTTAGTCCTGCAGGGAGAACATATCGACAGCCCGAGAACAGATGGGTTATAAATGCATACTGGAGTTGGGGCTGCATGGCTGTGTACTGGCTCTAGGTAACCAATCGTTTAAAGGGTGATTTCCATATAGTGCGGAGTCGAGTCCATGCCACTTGAGTATGCTGAGGCGTACGCGTGTGTTTGTTTTTTAACTTCTGGGAAAGTGAAAGTCCGAGATCGCCTTATGGTAACAGGTAAAGAATTCCCTGTTCATCAGCCCATGAAACCCAGAGGACTTGTGTAGACTGGAGAATGTATTCCATGCACGGGTCGTCTAGACTATGACAAACCCCTTGTAACGAAAGTGAAATTTTTACGATTATCTGTTCAGTGTTCCCCGTTTGTGACTTAAACTACTTGAAGCTGAGTTTCAATTGTTTTTCCTTTTTTAAATTCGGTTAAATGTAAAAGAGGTAGTTATTTATGCATAACTTATGCAGACTCCTGGGGCGTTGGAATGATGCACAGCTCTTGAGAGCACACTTATAAACACAGTTAAAGGGAGTAGTTTATTGATTGGTGGTTGCAACAACGCCTATGTCTCGCCTATGCCTCTGGTACTTTGACTGCTAGTTTGTGATGGTTGAGTCGGTCACGTCATGAGTAATTGAGCAGGAAGCTAGCTGACCCTGCAAAGAGGTTTTGTTGGGTTGTAAAGAGCTACCCGAGAAATCTTTTGGCCCTGTGTGACACTGTCACAGAGAGTCTTATCTAGGAGTAGATTCTAAGGATGCTCGCATTTGGTAATCCTTAACCAACGTTGTTTCAGAGAATGTCTTCCCCTATATAAAATACCTCTCATGCATCGGATAATTTTGTGCAAGGAGAATTTACTAATCACAAGTTATCTTGGGCGTCCTTGGCAATTGCTTCGATACGGAAGCCACAGGTGGAGGAAAGGCTTGCTTTTACTCCACGTGTGGCTAATGAAGCCTTGTAAGGATTGGTGCTATTTGCTCACTACTCTGAACTTGCACTCAGTGACACTTTGTCCATGTTGTTGTTCGGAGTTGTTTTACTCTGCAAACATGGAGCTACACTCTGGAATATCTCGCCTCTTCAAGCAGTAATTTGGAAGGCCGCAAGAAAATATTTTCTAAATATGACCACGATAGATAATGTAGGAAGGTGATGCCAGGAAAGTTTTTATTGCTGGTTTCAGGTGGAAAAATCTGGCCCTAGCAACTCACTCAACTCATATGGATGAAAATCCATCGTTATGCAGTTAGCGTAGAAAGTTGATTAAGTATCGTTAGTCATAGCTTTTATAGAATCCGTACTGGCGCCTCTGCCACCCTCCTGATCTCTACTGGTTTAAGTTTCATTCAGGTACGGTAAATCCACTTAGCGATCATCAGCATGCAGTTTGTGCATGCTGCTTTGACAGAACTCTGTCGCTCAGTTGGAGATTGGCGGCAGGTTATTGTTCACTGTAGCTGCTGTGGAATACACGAGTGTGAATTTTGCAGAGCATTCCGAACCAAGATCGTTCCTGCAGAGCACACCCTGTCCTCGCTTGAAAGTTGCAGCATTCTGCTTTTCACAACTAAACAACTGCTTCATGTTAAGTGGGAGTAAAGTCGGCCACCTCAATTTTCATTTGAGGAAGAGTAGCTTGTTTATCTCGTTTCGTAATATTCTTTTGGATTTCCAATCTACATATTTGTCTGAAATGGCATATATAGCATTCTGAGTATCCAAGCCCCTCAGTTGGATTGACCTTTGACACGAGTTCCTGGAAGTGTTTGAACTGCATGCCAAAGCTGAATTGTCCCTTAAAGATGGTAAGCTTGGATTCTTAAGTTAGTATGTCTTGGTGGAAAATGAGACGATATAGGGTAGCTTCAGAATTAGCAGCTTTGATTTGTAGCAAGCATGATCCTTTTCTGCTTATCCGTTCTTTAAACCCTGATATGATTCCAGGTTCAAGGAGTCTGTATGGCTGCTGCTACTCTTCATTTAGCTGTTTACTTCTGAGATCAAACTTTGGCAGTGGGAGTCTGAATTATTAGATCCTGTTCAGATGGTTGCCTCGTGGAACCACCACTGGAACTGTTAATGTTGCCAGGGTTAGGTCAAACAAAGTGGGAGTTTCTATTCAGAGTTCTTTTGATAAGAACTTTACATAGTAGATGTTCCTGGTAAATGTAAAGAAAACTTGCACAAATGCAAATGTGTGTAGCATATCTTAACATTTCAATTTTAATTAAATATGAAATTGGGTGCCTTTTTTTAGTGCATGGGAACCGTGGGCCACCTTGTCCCATGATAGATTGCCCCCCTCACGTTTTTTTAAAACACCAAGCAATATATCCCTGGTGATCACCTGTTTGTTATTATTAATGCACAGTTTTATGGGTTTTTTTACATTTCGTTGTGCAAGCTTGTTAAATTCAAATTTTTATCGCATTTTAAGGTAACAGACTATTATAGCACATCAATAAAGCAATAACTCAATTTTACTGAAAAAAACATAATCCTGAGTATATTCATTATTTGTTCATTATTAGTCGAAAAGTATCTTCAAAACATGCACTATCACAGTTATAATACATCAGAGTGCAATCTCTGTATAAAAACCTGTCTCTAGTTTCCTTATTATAGTCAAGTTGTGACTGTTAGGCATCTGTAATAAAGAAATGATGTAGCTGTTTATCTGTAATAAGTTATTACATTTGAGTTATGACATAATGCCTGCTGCTAAAGCCAACAGCCCAAGGTGAAAGGCAGTTCATGGAGCATCATTGCAGCTGCAGTTAAAACAAGAAACAAGCATTTGCAATGCAATAGGTCTCGCATTTGCGAGAGCTTGAGGTAATGGCATTTTTTTCATTTATGTGTTGGTTTTTAAAAACAGATAAATAAAAGGAATTGTCATTTACAATGCCAAAAGCTTAAACTCTCGCAAATGCGAGACCTATTGCATTGCAAATGCTTTTTTTGTTTTATTTACCCCCTACCCCCCAACCGCACCACTTGTTATAAAGGGGAGCCGCTACTGCCACTAGGACTAACTACAAACATATTTCCACTGAGACCAATGGCAGAAGACAACGTACATGAATTAGCAATGAATACAAGTACAGGAACTGGCCTGGGTTTCAGTTTAACAAGCACTGTAGTTGCCCTTTATACTGACTACAATTACAGTAAGTGTTCTAAGTCTGTTTGCTACCGGTGCCGTCCATGTGTAGGCATCAGATACAAGCACAGAACCTATTATGGGTCTATTTTCAACAGGTACTGCACATGCGCTGGAGCTGAACCCACGTACAGTTAGCTGACATTACTACACTGCACTGGGCTGACTGCAGGAACAGTACATGCATTGAGTAAAGGCGTTTCTGGCACAACACGTGGTGGAACTGACAACAAGCAAAGAACCTACTATAGGTATAGTTCTTGTAGTAACAGTAACTGACATGAACTACAGTTATGGTGTTGCACTGGATATCACTATACTGTGCATGATACCATCTCTGGATCTGTTGACCACAGGGGCAATGAAGTACCTGTGCTATGGCATAGTGCTAGTACTGCACCTGTCCTCGTTCTAATTGCAACAGGTACTGGACCTGCTGGTTGTTACCCTCTGTCTTCTCTCACATGGCTTTCTGTCCTTCTCATCCTCATAACTCTGTAAACATCTCCCCTCCAATCCATCTCCCTCGTCCTTAGCACACCCATCGCTATTCCTTCTTGCCTTGTCAGCCCAAAGACCTGTCACAAGCAAATCCCCAATAAATTGACCCACAAATGTTCCCACTCGCGCCGAACATTAGCAGCCCACTGCGTGCACCGGATTCCTCAAACAATGGCTGGAGTCATTTAGGAGCTCAATGCCACTTTTTTCTTGTTTCTTTTTTTTAAAAATAAAAAGAACTTAAGGGACCTATGGAAAGGGAATGATCCTACATCACAGAGTTTAATTTTATTTTTAATGTATAGAGCCATCCGAGATCAAGGTATGTTGTATGTATGCACTAGATGAAACAGAAGGTAGTCTTTCTATTATTTTTACAGCGGAGCAAGACAGTTCAGGAAGCCAGGTCCAACAGTTTCATTAAAATTCTTAATTTTGAAGAAGCTGGTTATTTGGAGATTGCCCAGATAAATCTCGTGAGGCCTCCCTCGCCTATATTTTCTCCATCCCTAACATACTGTGTCCTCCTCCATCACATACAGATCCATCTGATCCCACTCTCCCTTCCCCACATACACACCTCTGCTCTACCCACCTCTCCTCTAATGATCAATCTCTGCCACACTTCTCCCCTTCCAAACACAGCCTTCTCATACCCCATACACCACTTTCTCAAACACACTCCTACTTCTCTCACAAACTACTCTTCTTCTCCACACCAAACACAATTTTGTTCTCCAAAAACAAACTAAAAAAAGAAGCAATTTTAATCTATCCTACTGTTTTAGGTCTGCCTAGGATTCTGGGACCTACTGTTATCAGTCATTTACAACATACATAGTGTGGGCTTAGGCTCCTTCAAAAGGAATTGTTCTCTCTCACTTCATGCTGTTGGATGTTTGAAGTATCATTCCACCTCATACAGAGTGCTTACAGTTGTAGGATGGACTATTTTACATCTCATAATCATTACCCATTCTTCTTTTTTTACCTCCAAGAATCATTGCCTACAGAAAACAAATCTTTTTTGTAATGGATTTTACTGCAGCAGGGTTTTAAAAAAAATGTTTTAGTCAGAATTCAAACTACAAGCTCTGCTAATTCGTGCTTCTATTTGTGTGTTGCTTCCTTTGACATTTTTCCTATTACAGTCCCCTGACTCTGTCACTTTTTCTGATTCTTGTGATGACATGCCTTTTAATTTTTGAGAGTACAAAAACAAAGGAAATCAATTTTGTTGTCACGGTGCTCTTTGTTTTCCCTTGTTTTACCTGCTTTCCATTAATGTGGATACTTCAGACTGTTTGTGTACTACAATACTGCAGTCGAAATATCGACATGCATAAATATTTAATCGACCATATGACCTATCAATATATTATCAAAGTATGTATACATAAATGAGAGTAGATGTACTGTTCTTAACCCCCCACATCTACTTACCTTAACAAAATAGTGGCCGTTGATGTTGGGGATGGGACATTTATGTATGTTAACATTTCGGCCACGATTCAGTGGCCCGCCAAATGAACACCCTTGTCACAGATATTTTGCCAAAAGATATTCATTTATTTATTTGAAAAGTTTTATATAGCGCGAACATGACCCTCGCGGGAGCAGAGCGCTTTACAATTGTTAGAGAGGATATAGTTATGCAATGAAAATAAAAGTTATGTTTTCTATACCATTCATTTCGTTACAGGAACAGTGGGCAAGTCACTATACCATCAATATACAGGCCTGTTGTTCGGCATCCAACCCATTAGAGATGCTATTCCCACAGACATCTGAAAAGGCCAACAGAGTCACCCTTCTGATTAATACTGAGCAGCATTCCTTGATCACAGGCATTTCACTGATCAAGATTGCCAACACCATCGTTTTCAGCATATTAAACAACAACAACAGATATTTTATAAGGTGGGAACACCCGCCATTCTTTCATGAATATAAAAGGCACAAATACAACCTAGAAAGAAGGATTGTGATTTGGCAATAACAAAAATTCGGAGTTCAGTAAATGTTCCTTCAGTCGGTTGGAAATACCTTGATCTTCACCTTGATTGTAAGAGGATTTACTTTCATAGCGCGATTTTGAACAGGTATACTTATGGTAACAGGCGTAGCCAAGCAGCTGCAATGCACGCAACGTCTTTTGAACATCTTGTTCTTTATTTTTCCACTCTCTTCCATTCACTTTCATTCTCTGTTTTTAGTTTTGCCAAACAGCGGGGGGACTTTGTATTTTTGTACTATCATCACTCTGCAAGACTGGACACCAAAGAAAGGGCACAGCCAGAGGCCTAATACTCTCTAAATGTGTCCAGAATTCCCCCATCTTCCTCCTTTAGCAGGGGCGTCCAGTACAAGGATTCTCTTTGGCAGAGTTTACTGAAAATATCTACTGATACCATAATGTGAAATTCAACTATGCGGTAATTCTGATATCCAGGAGTCTATTTGCTCCCATCAGAACGTTGGGCTGTACTGTAAGTGGTCACTAGGTGTCACTGCTGCATGGTTCCTCAGACAAACATGGCAAGCGCATTACTCAATACAACCTCTAGATGTCACTGCTGGTCTGAGATCCGCCAGCTGCTGATACATTTGTCAGTGACAACATGATGGCCTACAAAGGGTGCAAAAGAAAGAAAACAAAACCCTTCAATTGTTATTTAGCTGGGGCTCCCAAATGAAACAATCTTTACTAGGTTTCGGAGGTTTCACAACATGGCTGAATTATCTGACACCCTGTGGAAAATTAAGAAAAGATCTCTTATATTTAGCTTTTCCTTTTGGCCTCTTTCGTAAAAGGAGATGATAGGTTATTTCCATAAATAATAAAAAGTGTCACAAGTCCAGAATTTCGTGACTCAGATTAGGATGTCACCCACTGTTAAAAAAGCATAATTATTTGCAGTTGTTTATATGGCCTGGTAGTATGGGATAAGGGAGTCCAGGTGGTAATTCTGGGTCAGGAAATGTACAATTGTGCATTTTGACATAGCAAAAAGACATTGGGCCTCATTCTAACCATGCATGTTTTATTGTTCTCTCTAGGTTACATTTCCATTGTATATGTTTCTCAATTTTATGTAAAGAGCCCTAATACCCATTGATGAATACAAATCTGTGCAATAAAACAAATAAAATGATATCCTCCTTCCGTCCCCAGATTATGTTCTGGACCACTTTACCCCTCACAGTACAAGGCCGAATATCCCAATCAAAAATGATGATGTTACCACGTCGCCTATATTTCCTCCATCACCCCCCGGTGTACATTCCGAGGGCCACCTTTAGGACCCTACATGCAGTGCTGGGCACCTTCATATGGAAGAAGGGTAGGAGACGAGTGGCACTGAGGAAACTGCAACTGCCCGTTGACAAAGGGGGGCCTAGGTGCGCCCAATTTTTACCATTATTACTTGGCTGCACAGATGCAATGGCCTGCGACATGGCTCTTGTGACGGCTGACGGAGAACTAGGCTTAAGGTCCATGGCTCAGGCACAGGCTATGGTGGGTAACATGTTGCTCCCACATGCCCGACCCCCTGAGGAGTGCAACAACTTACTGAGTATCGCTTATGCAGTTACCGTATGGGACTGCGGCTCATGCCATTGATCCCTTCGTGCTCTCAGAGATTAGCCTGAGCAATATAGAGTCACTTTGCGCATTAATTGGGCGAGAAGGAGTGGTGACCTGGGCTGAGGGAAGGTTGGGCACAATAAGTGACTTAGGGCCATATGTATCAAGCCTTTTTCCCGTTTGCAAAGGGGCCGATTCTCAGAATCTGCCCGTTTGCGAATGGTAAAAAGCCTTTTGGGATGTATCATCACAAAAGGCCATCACAAAATAGAGAATCGTAAAATTTGCGATTCTCTATTTTGCAAATGCAACTAAGGAATTGCAAATTGCGATTCCTTAAATGCTATTCTGGAAGCACCAGAAATGTGTTATTTGGCCTTAAGGAATCGCAAATTGCCACCAACTTCAAGTTAGTGGTACTTTGCGTTATTCTAGAAAAAAGCCCTTTTTTGCTTTTTTCAAAGTGCCATTTGGCGCACACACACGCCCTTGGGGCATGTATGTGCACATTTTATTTCAGGGTTGCAACAGGGTGTCCTTTTGGCACCCTTGCAACCTTGAAATTGCATTCTTAATTTGCGATTCTCTAATTGGTAATCGCAAATTGAGAATGTCTTCCAATTCATTCCTATGGACCACCTAGCCCAAAGGAATGAATGGGAAGATATTCCTTATTTGCAAATCTCAATTTGCAATTCGCAAATAAGGAATATGTAGGATTCGCAAAATTTTTAGCAAATCAAACATACATTGCATTTTGCGATTCTCTAATTGCCATTCGCTAAAAATCGCAATTTGAGAATCGCAAAACTCTTTGTTGATACATATGGCCCTTATTCTGTGAGGGAATGCGCATCAACTTCGATCAGCTGCAGGAGCAGAATGAGATCCCAGCAGGACACTTCCTTGCGCACGGTACCTAACGGCTGAGCTGGGGAAGTTATGGGACATTACAGACGCTGAACTGGAGCAGCATCCACTCTTGCACACTCTCAGTGTTATGGGCAACGGATGCAGGCTCGTTACGTGGTTTGTAAGCGCGCTAGCCTACACCACGCCAGATCCCTGGCAGGGAATGCTTGGCTGCTGGAAAGGAGATATTAGCCAAGAATTTACATCTGAAGAATGGGATAAAGCCCTGCATTACCCAAGGAAGGTGTCCTGTAATGCCAAATTTCAATACATAGAACACAACATTCTCCATAGCGCATAGCATACCCCTGCACGATTACACAAAATGGGTGAGTCTTCATCGCTTTGTCTCCGGTGTCGAGCATCTAATGCCAACATGGCACACATGTTTTAGAGCTTCCCAGTGGTTGTGGCCCTCCGGCAGGGAGTGGCGGAGGCACTGTTGGAGGTGACGGGCCAGGAGGGGCTCCTTACCATGAAAGGGGAGCTGCTGGGAGCATTCAAAATGAAGAAGGCACATATGGCAACCAACAGATTCCTAGATTTGGCCCTTCTCTTGGCCCGGCGGCTCATAGCAATGCAGTGGAAGGCGCACACCCTTCCGATTGTACAACACTGGTGCGCGGCATCCATCAAGTGGGACAGAGCGGAGGCGCCGGCATTGCGGCATGAAGAAGTCCGTGGATTGTGGCAGAGTCCCATTGATGCACGGTGGAAGGAGTTATTGCATGAGCTCCAGACGTTCAAAGACTCCCTAGTGGCCAAGCTGGGATGCCTCCCGCTACAGCTCGCTGCACCGCTGGCGGTTGGAACGCTAGTTGTGCCTGCTGTCGCCGAAAGAGGGCTCCTGAGGCCCACTGCTCACGGGGGTTGGGGGAAGCAGCCTATCCTACTCTTGGAGTCTAAGTGTGATTTGTGCTGAGAGGTGAGGGCAGAAGGGGTGGATCCATCCACTGCTTACCATTCCAGTATGGAAGAAGAATGTGTAGGCACGAATAATGATAATATGTTGATAATTGATTAGCCAATTTGTGCAGACAAGCATGGATCACCCTGATGTGATCTGATGGTTGTTAATGTTAGTGTTCTAGTCAAGTTATAATGAACCGGCTGCTTCTTACCAAAAACTGTCGTTACCAGGAAATATTTGATAAACGAATGATCTTCAAACACTGCTATACTGTAACATGTGTGCCATACTGAAAAACTAATACAAATTGATCTAAAAAAATAATAATGATAAAATGAACTGCCCTGTTGTGGCCCATTCAGGAAAACTCATCCATTATCTGAAGTAGCTGTTTTGTCACCAAATACCCTCACAGAAGGAATGGATGCATTACAGCTCGCTGTTAAGGGCCAGCTCCACACTGCTTGAGCTTTGCTGAAAGTCAAGAAAGAACAAGCATTGGCCTCCAGCTTTTTGGCTCTATCAGTGCTTGTTTTTTTGTCATGCTTTTGAAAATGTTATCGTTAAGGAAGCTGCTGTGCCCTCATCAATCTAAAAATAAATATTTGCTAAAAGTGAGTATATGATATAACTAATGTTAGGGAACTCACAATGTCTTAGCAAACGCCGGGCCTAAAAATATGACAATAGGGCATTGATGTTAGTGAATCTACTCAAGTGTCTGGTTATATAAATGACATTCCATTCCAAAGGGATAGTGTGCCTAAAGAGCTCAACAAAAAAGACATCGATTGTGACACACTGAAGGCTCTCTCATCTCCTGAACACTGAACCAAAATCCTTCTTAATGCAGGGCTTGGAGAGGAAACTATCAACTTCAAGGCAACTCAGAGAAACAAATAAGTAACAATGTCCGAAGGGACTATGGAAGAGTACTCAGCCTTGTATGCAGGCAGCCGCAGGAAAGCTTGTAGCGACTGTCAGGAGGCAGAAGCCTCCTTCCGCTGCGTGTGTGGACCATTCTATGCTACTCTTTAGCCCTATGATGACAGTGCTTAGTTTGTGCCAGCGGATCCAGGTGATAGGGACCAGCACAAATTTTTCAACACCATTCTTTCACCCAGAGCAAAAGAGAAAGGCTGAAAATCGAGAAAGGTTGTTAAATAGTGATAAATGGAGAAAACAGGGTATATAAGAATCCACAAGGGCTAACTCAAGTGGCAGAGAGTGTAGGATGGTGGAAAAAAGAGGCATGAAGTGAAATCATGACGAGGCAGCCTCAGAAATCAGCAAAGGTAGCATTTGACCTTGCCGCTGGAGCGTGTAATTATTAAATAATAACAATAAGCACTGGTTAGTAGCGGCAGGGTCAGGGCCTTAACAGGCTGTCCCCAGCCCGGTAAGTCTATTTTCATGCCTACTCACACCTTAGACGCTGGTTTACTATTGTGTGTAAGTACATGTAAGATTTATAAAGCACACACTCAGCTACAGAGCAACAGGGTGCTTTACAGAGCGGAGGAGGGTATAAGAGAGTAGTACTCTGTGGCTTAAGAGGGAATTGTTGAGGAACAGTTGCAGGGCCATTTGCTTTTTACAAAAATTGCTCTCCTTTCTCGATCCCATATGTTTTTGTCTCTCGTGCTTGGAGGAATAACAGTTTAATTTACAGCCTCTTGGTTTTTAATACAACCTCCTCTCATCTTCTATAATAATATAAACACTTTGGGTCAAATTGACAAAACATTGTGGTCCTCAAGATGCAGATTTTATGTTCTCAAATCACAAATTGTGATATATAGAATCAGAATTTCAAGAATCTCCTGAAAACAATTTCTACTTAATACTGGGGAACATGCATCAAGTTTAAGGAACTTTTGTAGAAACAAGTTAAGTAAGGTAAATTGTAAAGAAGTAGTCACTGGAAATATCAGGGATGCCTGGAAAGTTACAATGTGGGTATTCACACATATTCCCGTTACTTGTGTAACCGCATTTACAGACAAACCGCTACACAGAACAAGCATTTAAAATGCAATAGGACTCGTATTTATACGTGACCTATTGCATTATAAATGGAAGTGCAGCCCTCGAAGAAAGCACAAACTGGAGGGGTGGGGGGGAAGGGGTGGTGATACGAGAAGTTACGGACTGCAGGAGGGAATGGGGGGAGGTAGGGGAACAGAACTGTTTTGAAAGTAAAGGGGCCGATAACCATGGAGGGATAAAAATGGCGTCATGCCGTCAGGAGGCGGGACTAACTTGCTGAACACCAATCAGATTGTGGCATTTACGATTTCGGACAATTAAAAAGATAGCTGGAAAGTGGGCGGAGCTTCCCCCACTATACTGTATACAGCATCTCTCGCTGAGACAGTGCATGCGCTGCCTAGGTTGCAGGCAACAGATTAGGTAAGAAAGAGCCTTAAACAACCCCATATTTGCAGTGGGTGTAGGGCATAAGTTTTCTCCATATATAAAAATGTTTACCAGGTGCAGAAGAAAAATGAAAAAAACACCCACTATATTCATAAGCACATTTAACCATAGCCACTACTGCAATTCGCCCACACAGCAGACTGGGGGAAATGGGGACTAGGACTATTCCAGGAAACCCACAATTTGCAGAAATGTACATGGGTGCTGCCCTTGGGACATTATGAATCCCGAAAAAATCAGCAAATCTTTGGTGTACACGTATTGTGATTCTTGATCCCCTCAAACAAATTCCTCTAAGTTATGATATTTTTTATTTATCTCACCATATGATTTGTGGTTGAAAAAAAGAACCTTTTCGATTATCCATCTCTGGACTGTCTCCGATCTGTCCTTGCTCGTTTGGAGATGTGGCCTCCAGAACTGGCACAATATTCCAGAAGCAAGTAAATGCAATGTGATGGACTCCACAATCCAAAAGGACAGGGCTCCATATAAGACTGCTAAGTCCTTTGTTTTTCCCTTTGAAACCACAATATACCTCACCAGTTCACCGGTTATACATTCATACAACCAAAATCCAGACCCAACATTCCGGCAAATTATAACAAGCATTGGCATAGCCAATAGGTCTCGCTTTTGGGACCTTATAAGTATTTAGTTATGCAGCACAATATCCTTGGTGCACTAACATCAACTGTTGCATGGCTAAAAACTTATAAGGTCCCAAAGGCGAGACCTATTGGCTATGCCAATGCTTGTTAAATATTCTTCCAGGAACTCATCGAATGGAAATAGGTCATTTCTCCACAGTCTACACTAGATATCGCAGCACAAGAGCAAGTCCAAGTACAATTTACTGATAACAGGCGTCATTTATTTACATTTTTGCCTCCTTACGAAGACTGTTTTGGCAGACTTGGTGATGGATAAAAACCCAAGCGCAAAGCACCAAAGGGACACTGTGACCTGCTAATGTCTTTGTCACCCACAATGCCAACATCCTTTGCACGTCACAGGGTATAAGAGGCATTAAGGGGGTTTCCCCTGCTGGCAACAAGCATTGGAAAGTTACTGATCGCCTTTGTTTGAGAGCCAGTTTGGTAGCCTTAGGACCACAACCCTTGACCATTGCCCCACATTCAAACTGCAGGCATCAAATGGCACACTCCAACATTCTTCCGTTCTGTTCACTGGATTCAATAATCACCCTTTGACAACTCTTAAAGGTATCATTTTTATTGATATTTGTACTTTTTCGAAGGGGTGAGGGGAAGACCTGGACAATACCCGAGGAGAGGAACAGACAGACAGAGTAAAAATAATGTAATAGGTACATCGAAAGGCTGAGCAAGTAAGCTGTGACAATGAGCATTGTTATGAATATATTTATTTAAAACTAATACTGAGAAAAATCCACATTCTAGGATTCATATGTAGAAAGGTCCCTGCCTCCCCAGCAGCACCAGGAGCAGAATCCTGTGAACAGAACACTTATGACGTGATAAGCAACCCTGTGTGACGTCAGGAGGCCCAGGGTATGTGCAGAGAGGAGACCTCCGTTGCAGCTGAGGGAAAAGGAGAGACCACTGTTGGGAAAGTATGTGGGGTAGGATGGGATCTTCTTTCAGGTTGACCGCAGGATCATTTCTGTGAATAAATAATTTAATTGTCTTAAGAAATTGGATAATACCCGTGCAATGCCTGCTCCCCCTGTTAAAATGAAACATGTGGCTTCCCCCGCAAAGTGATGATGTATGATGACACGTCGAAAGTCTCCATTGTGACGAGTCCTGGGTATAGAAGGATGGTAACCAGGCAGCTGCAGTATTGCACTCAGGGACACCGGACAGAGAGGAGCTGGAGATGGGGTCATTCAGAGGCTAAAGCTGCAAGGGCTGAGCAGGATCCGAAATGGAAAGGGGCTGGGGTGGGTCTAAGGGAGCAAGGTAAGTGAATGAACCAACCGAAAACTGAACTGAACACTGAACTTAGAGCGGACTTGAAATTCTTACCTTCTCCTTCATTTCTTCTCCCAGAGAAACAGAGAAAGAAAGAGAGAGAGAGGGGAGGAGAGAGAGAAAGAGAGAGAGAAGGAGAGAGAGGAGGAGAGAGAGACAGGGGAGGAGAGAGAAAGCGATAGATAGGAGGAGAGAGTGAGGGGGAAGGGGAGAAAGAAAGAGAGAGAGAGAGAGAGAGAAAGAAAGAGAGAGAGAGAGGGAGGGAGGAGAGAAAGAAAGAGAAAGAAAGAGAGAGAGAGAGAGAGAGAGAGAGAGAGAGAGAGAGAGAGAGAGAGAGAGAGAAAGAGAGAGAGAGAGAGACGGGGGAGGAGAGAGAGAAAGTGATAGAGAAAGAAAGCGGGAAATAGAAAGAGAGAAAGAAAGCAAGAGAAAGAGAGAGAAAACGAGAGAGAGAGAGTGATAGAGAGAGAGAGAGAGAGAGAGAGAGAGAGAGAGAGAGAGAAGTTTGAACGTATTTGCCATGGATGCTTTGGTTCCTAGTCCATCCCTGAGCAGCTGCAATGGCACTGGTGCCCCGCGAAGTGAGGGCCCTCTGCACCAAATTACGGAAGTATTTTACTGCTGAAAAGGACCACTATACTTAAATTCAGATAAACGAGGATATGGCGCTGTGTCTGGGTGCAAGCTGTTCCGTTCACTTTCTACATCTTGAACTACAAGAAAAAATAGGAGATGGCCGACCCGGGGCAACACGTTCCCAGTTGTTTCACCTTCTGTTCAGTCCTCCTTCTGTTAAATTAACACCGTTATCAGCTTCCGGAGAGGTATTTTGTTAGATGAAAAGCCTGCATTTAGAGCAGCAAAATATGCAAGGCTTTCATCTCATAATACAACTAAAGAGTGACAACTCTAGTTCCTTTGAAGAGAGGCTTCTGTAGCCTCATACTTATGTTAAAGTGCTGACAAACACGATGTTATGCAAACCAAAAAAAAGCGTAGTGTGCTGCAAAAGTGACGCGTCTTTGACAGGCAACAACCTTTGCAATGAAACTCTCAACTCCCGACTCAATCTGACCGGATTGAGTCTGGGGCATTGGGGGACTAACAATATCTCGACGGAATCCCACAGATTACTTTTTTTCATGCTGGAAGAGAAACATTCACATTACTTTTTTGGTAAAATAACCGGTCAATTTGATTAGTTTGTACTATACGAGTTTCTTCAAAAACATAAACCACTTCCATTTTTGAGTTAAAATAGAAGATCGGCAGTCAGGGCATCAATCTACGAACATGTCACAACCAAATATTGCACGAGACACAGAGCACTCCCTGGTGGTAAGTGCCAGTTTTAAATACCCACACCAACAAAGCACTGACATGGAAACAAACAAAAACAAGCATTGGCTGCGCAGCTGTAAAAGTAACGGCCGCGCGGCCGTGAAAGCGAAAGTAATCGCGATCGAGATCAAAGCAAAAGTGATTGCGATCGCGAGGACGGGACGCGCTGTTTGGTAAGCACGCGAGTGGTACACGCGCAGCAGTGATTGGCGGCTGTGCGCATGCACGCTCGCGTGAACGCAAGCGTTAATTAGGCCAGCGAGGTCTGGTACCACTTTGGAAACCCGTATATTAAATGTCTCTCCGAGCAGCGCATGCGCTGTCTCAGGCGAGACCTAAAAAGGTGCATAACTAATCAAATAGCTGCCAGATAGGGAGCAGTGCAAATGTTTCTATGCGGCATAAAACCCTTTCAGGCAGCGGGAGGCCCTAGATGACTACAGCTCCCTGCCCCCAGCAGTGACAAGAGCAACTAGGAAGCTTTTTCAAGTTTCGGCTTATCCTGTTTTGCTCTACCTGTCAGACTCTAATTACGGTACTCAAACTTACACAGGAACAGAGATGCTAGTTCCCAAATCCACCCCGACAGCAATCCAGAGCTTAGTGTGACAAGTCTCTAGAGTGGCTATCTAGGGGGAAGGGGGAAAGTGGATAAAATAACAAAAGAGAGAAGAGACTGTTCTGCGGCTTCCTTCAGGAGTCCGTCCAGCAGACTTCTTTTGCTGAAGAGATAACCTGTAGATAAGAGTTATTGTTATAATAAACTTTTAGTCCTTAACCTCTCTTATCTCTCAACCCCAATTGCCTTATTTCCTTACCATGCCAATTTCAGAACTCTGCTTCTCTTCTATTTCTTTTCTGTGTGTGCTTTTATTTCGTTAACTATATTCTTCGTCTGCAATTAGAAAGGAAATAGCTAGAACCCAAGGTTTATCTGCCTCATATAAATCTTTCTCTCTGAGCTTCTCACTTACTTTCCTATTTTTCTTTTTACTCTCCTATGTCTTATCTTCCTTGGTATCTGCCTAAATTCACAGCTTCTTTTTCTTTTTGCACACCTGTAATATAGTTACATTTATCTGTTAAGAACTTCTGCTTTCTTTTAAACCTGACGTTATCTATTTTAATTTGGTATACTACTTACTGTGTTTGAGGTCTTTTCCTATTGGTAATTATTCATCTGTGTGTTTAATGCTTTCTCCTCTTTTCGTGGTGGTATTTCACTCTCAGTACTTAGCTATTGTTCGACGACTTATTTCTGTGGTAAGTATGGTTTTATCTTATTCTATTATTTGTAGTTGCTCAAGAGTTCTAATCTATATTGCAATTCTCTCTTCAACTTTTTCAGGACTTGTCGTTACTATTCGTTACCTCTGTGAAGAATTACAGTAAAGCCACTTCCCTCACAGTAAGTTCTATGACTCTATTGCTTTCGGTAATTTACTTCAGTTCTCTGACGTGACAAATATTTACTTCAGTTCTCTGACGTGACAAATACACACTCGTTAACTTAGCTTCATTTTTTCTTGTGCTTCCTTCAGATGCTCCTGTTGACGCTGCTTCCTCTCCCTGACGACTCGGTGCGAAATCTCCACAACTAAGATTTGCTGTTCTCCTCAAAAGTCACTTTACTTCATGGAACTCAGATTTCGAACTTGTATCTACTGACTTCCGAAAACTCTTCAGGGTAGATTCTGAGAAGCCTTCGAGCGAGAACTAAAACACTTTTAGTCAGCGCGCACTGGAATGCGCACCTGACTCTCTAAAATTCTTGGTGAAGTGCGCAGTTCCTAGGCAGCGCGAGCCTCACCTAGGATTCCAGCGCGTTCTCTGCCAAACACTAGAACGCTAACAGCTACTCAGTTCTGGTGGCCTTTTCTGGCGCCATTTCCGAGTCAGCTCCACCCATGAACCTTCCATTGCTCGGGGTTTACAAACTTTGAGTCTTCGATGCGCAATTAACCCTATCTGTAATCTTGGGTTCCTGACACTACCTAGTTGAATAGGAGAATGACTTCACCTCGATTGGTCTAAAGGGTGGTCCGTGCTATATTTTATCTGTGAGACCAGCACTACTTACTACTTTATGTTGGATTTGGACCACAGCTGACCCAACCACATATGAAAGACAATTGTTTGCAGCTGGATTTTAAAGAATAGGCATTCATGTCAGAGAAAAATTAATTTTCTTGAAGAAGAAGGTCATAGATTGTATTTATCTACCGAAACAGGTTGACGCTCATGCTGCGCCAAATTTGAGGAACAGACTAACACATAAGAAGAGGAGCTGTTCATAATCATGCGCCGCTGGGGTTGATTCCTACAAATTAGAATGTTTTATTGACAGATGTAACTGTCTTGTGTGCATTCTCTCTTTTCTTGTCTTTTTAAATTGTTGATCTATGTGTTATTTTGTTAATTAAGCAATTTTTTTATAAATAGTTTCTTATGAGCCTTGATATGTGATGCATTTTTAGTTTGAAAGGTCTCCTTTTTAAAATAAAAAAAACTGTGTAATGATAAATGGATTCTTTTTTTTTTTAAAGGTGTAAGATAAATTTGTTGGTAATGTTTTGTAGCACTGGACTCATTCAGGATTGAGGTTACGAGTGTTTGATGTCTGAATATTGGACCTGAATTTTGGTCGTATGAATGTATAACTGGTGAACTGGTGAGGTATATTGTGGTTTCAAAGGGAAAAACGTACGACTTTACAATATTCCAGAAGACATGTCTAGTGACATGAATAGCAGTAATATGGGCTGCTTGAATTTCTCCTCCTAGACATCCCAACACCCATCTGCTTCTTTCTCAGATGCCCTGAATGCTGTGATCATCTAACAGAATAACATCTATAAATATATTCTTAGAAAATATGTGCCAACCACGAGGCTTCCTTGGCACCTTCTCCATGATGGACTTCCTCATTTTCAACTATTTCTTTCATTCTACTCCTCATGGGGCAGCCAGTGTGTTGAAAGCGTGGTGCACGCAAGCTGTTTATAAAGAGTTATGCTGGCAAATTGGCCGGTCCGGCATGTCTGCAACTTTAGTCTTGCCACCCGGTATGTGGTCTTGTGGCAAGGGCACAAAATTGGGCATGAGAGGCTAGTGGTGAGGGTCACCCAACTAGGACCTTGATAAGGTGGCCTAGTGAGAGAGTACGATGTAGTTACTGATTTGTAAAAAAAAAAAAAAAATAGTAAATAAATAAAAAGAAATATGCCGGAGCCAAAAAGCCCAAAATGTTCTTGCTGCATACTTCAGGTGCCTGGTCTTGATTTCCCCACAGGCATCTCTTTTCCACTACCCTATAATTCTTGTCTCTTCATCTCAATCTTGCAAAGTCTCTTTTCTTGCAGGTTCATCCTTGCTTTCTCCCTTTGTCACTATGTTTGTTAATTTTCTCTTCTCCCTTCTTCTCTTTCTCCACTGGGTCAAAAACTAATGATAAAAAATAAGTCTGGGCCCCAAAAATGATTGCAGCTTTTCACCACCTTCAACCACTGGCACAAATTAAGTGCATCAACTCCATCAGCTAAAAGAGAAAGGCGATTTAGCATTGGATAAAAACCATTGCAATGTTGGGGACCACACAGGAACTCCAGGAGCTGCTCTAGTTAGCAAGATGGGAAGACCAGTAACCTTGATGACCCATTTCTGCCCGCATTTTTCTTGGATTTACTGCTAGTCCTTTGGCTTGGACAACAAAGGAGACACATGTGTTCGCTACTTCTGCTTACTTTATTGTGCTTTGTGAAAAGCCATGTATTCAAGTGTACTCATGTCTTCTTGAAATTCACATTTTCTACAAAGTTGGATGTGAGAGAAATCTATAGGCCTGGAGTTACAATGCCTTTGCGTTGCCCTTGTGGCCTGCAAGGTGACACACCAGGCAAAGTCAGGCAAAGGCCTGATCTGCTTGGCCTTGCATGACTTGTAAAGAAATATAACGCAACGCAGTTCCTTGCACTGACTTACGTTACATTTCAACTTGGGAGGTGTTCCAGGGTAAAGCAAGTGCATTTCCATGCATCCACCCATGGATTTTGGCGCCTTGACAGATTTACTAAAACCATTAAATCTTGGAATGCACCAAAATGCTACGTCTTCCCCAGTGAGGCATAACAAGGAGAAATATCCTTATTTCTCCTCGTTATTTACTCATTCCATGTGTGCTGCATTCTGCAGCACATATAGAAAGAGGAAAATACCTCTAAGGCTTGTTTTTGTGCAGGAAGGCGTTCCTTCCTGCACAAAAATGGTGCACGGGTACCAGCGTTGGCACTAGGCAGCACACAGTGCACCAGCGGAAGGAGAGAGCAGAAATGCTCCATATCTTTGTAAATATGGAGCTTTTCTGCACTCTCCCTTTCACGCAAAGCAGCTCAGCAACTTTGCTTACTGCCCTTCGTGAATAAAAATAAATCTGCCCATTATATTGTGTGCCCTCCTACGCAGCTGCGGCCCGTGCAGGTTAGAGCGTTGGGACGACAACGAGGGAAAATGTAATTATTTATTTAATTTTTCCTCATGGTTGTCTGTCCAATCCCCCCAACCTGGCCCCACCACTCTTAACTGTACGGGCCGCGGCCAACGCAACGATCCTCATCCTGGGTCATGCAGAGTGGTAGCTCCACATGAACCTAGTGCTTGGCTGGGCATGTTTTCCACCCACCAAAAGAAAGTGGAAAGTGTGTGCTGATACGGCCCGGGATCAGGCAACCACAGGCGAGAAGGATCCTGGTTGTCCAGAGACCTGCATGTTTTGCCTGCTTCTTGGTCTGGTAAGGTGGTTGGGACGGGGAGACGGGCAGCGATAGAAGCTTTTATCTGTAACTCTGGCCCCTGTACCTCCACTCAGCTCATATTAAGAGTCGGAGTGGGTGCCACAGTGCTCTGCTCATCAGGCTCTGCAACTTCTGTTGAGGTCACAACCCTTTGGGGCCACGACGGTGGGCCTCACTGAGATTTTACACTTTAATCCCAACCGTTGTAATGGAACTGCCCCCACACATTTGCCACAAAATCATCCTGAAGAGAGAGGGCAGGGAACTGGTGGAGTATGCAATAAATAATACAATAGAGAGTAGTGCGCTAATAAAACAAATATGGCGGACTTTGCAGGAGTACGTATGCGGGGTTCGCACAGTGACACTGAAATGCTGGCTTTTTAGGTTGTTTCCTGGGCAGTACTGCATGGGTGCATCTGTGCCTTTCCTCTGTCTGTGTGTGTTGCAAGGACATCTTAAGGATTTTGGAGGCCCTGGCCCAAACGCATTTTGTGAGCCCCTTTTCGGAACAGCTTTGAATTTGAACCAATTTCGGCTTTATTGTGCCCTCCTTTTGGCCAGGTCACTGACAGGGCACAGGCACACTCATCCAAATTCTAAATATGTTTACATCTAATATCAGGGACTCTAATGTGTGTTTTCAATATTGTAACAGAGTGGCAGGTCATTAATAATCACTGTGACACCCTCCCATTTCTCATATTTGAGGTCCTGTTTTGATCTAATAGAGACTTTAATGGTTTGCATGAAACATAAGCATAGGAGTTCTCTGCAAACTATCTGTAATAGACTCACACACATCACCAACTTTAAAAATAATTTAACCCCTTCGCTGCGGCGCGAATTCCGCCGCGGCGCTGGGGGGGGTTTGTGGTGAGCGCGGCGCCGCCATGCTCGTGACGGAACCACGCCGTCATGAGTCACGGGCGAGCTGTGCTCATGACAGCGTGGTTCCGTCATGACTCCGCCCACTCAGTGCTTCGCCCGCACAGGCGGGGAATTAGTGCCGCGTAGACGGAGCGGCCGCAGCATGACGGAACCACGCCGTCATGAGCACACGCCGCCCGTGACTCATGACGGCGTGGTTCCGTCATGAGTGTGGAAGGGGTTATAGCAAAGCGGTATTCAAAACAATCTGTGTAAGAAGTATTCAAGGTCATCAGGGTGAGGCTCTCTGCAGAACAGGGCTGGCTCTATGGGGGCCCCATGAAAGGCTGGGGCCCCTGGGCCACCATCCCCTTTACCCATGCCTTAAAACGTCTCTGGTGTGTTGTCGTGCAGGGCAGGCCTGTGAGCTCGGACGCGCTCCCTGGCAGAAGTGCTGAGGACACAGACCTCTCAGCCACACCTGTATCTGAGAAACTCCAGGAGGCAGTCGTGGCACGTGTGGTGGGGAGTGGTAGGGGTGAAGTACCAGGCACAGAGAGCCCTCCAGGTCAGAGGCCAGTGTGGGAAGACCTGGGCGAGAAGCGCCAGGAATATATCTGAATGCCTTTGATACGAATTCCTGACCAGCCAGTTTAGGGGAGGAGTTTGTGAAGTGAGTGTGGACGGGCAGTTGTGTCTGCTGCTTGAGTTACTAACTGTTCTGTGTGCGAGAGAAGGTTGACCCGCTGCTCTCCATGGTGACCCTGTTCTGTGTCAAAGGAAGCGTGTGGTTGTAGACTGCTCTATACACGTTCTGTGTGGAGAAATGCTTTTTTTTGTTGCAATTTTACACACTGAACCCGAAGGTACATGAGCACCATTACAGACGGACACAATATTATTATTTTTTTAGATGGAGAGATTAAGTGATTTGCCCAGAATCACAGGAGGTTTGAGCTTCCCGACAGACTCGAACCTGGTTCCTCAGCTTCATAGTCGGCTGCTCAACCCATTGAGTTGCATAGTCATCTTGCACTGCTGGTGCCAATGCTCTAACTCTTTTGTGTGTCAGGGAAGCCTGCGGGCAGGGGCGCCGTGGACCCCCAATTTAGCAGCTACAGGGAGGGTGCAGTTCTTGATGGGCCTCTTCTGTCTGCAGCTTGGGAGACAAAGGCTCAAAATCAATGTGAAAGGGTGGGTGAGAGAGTGAAAGGAAGGCTGGATGTGTGAGTGAAAAAGGTGGATGGATGGGTAAGTGAAAGAGTAGATGAAGAGATGACTGGATAAATGAGTGAAAGGATGGATATAAGAATGGATGAGTGAAAGAATGGATGGATGGGTGAAAGGGTGGATGGAAGTGAAAGGATGGATCGCTGAGTAAAAGGGTAGATGGATGGCTAAGTGAAAGTGTGGATGGAGGAGTTGATGGTTGAGTGAAAAGGTGGATGCTTGGGTGAAAGGGTAGATGGATGGCTGCGTAAAATGGTAGGGTGGTTGAGTGAGTGAAAGGATTTCTGGATGTGTGAGTGAAAGGGTGGAAGGATGGGTGAGTGATAGGGTGGATGGATAGATGAATGAATGAGTGAAAGGATGGGTGGATGAGTAAAAAGTATGGTGGATAGACAGATGATAAATTGATGAGTGAAAGAGTAAATGAATGGATGGATGGAAGGGTGCAGGGCTGGATGGAAGGGTGGATGGCTGAATGAAAGGATGAATAGATGAGTGAAAGGGAGGGTGGATGGGTGGATGAATGCAGTGAATTGGTGGGTGAATGGGTGAGTGAAAGGATGGATGTATAGCTTTGATGGATCGGTCTGGAGATAGATGGATTGGGTTGGATATGAAAGGGTGGACTGGTGGATGGATGGACAGAATGGTGAAAGACTGAATGATGGATGACAGAATGAATTACATAATTTTAAGGTGAAATGGTGGCTACCCGTGGCTGGATGGAAGGATGAAAGAAATAATGGATTGGTGCTTGGATGGAAGAGAGAAGAAAGCTCTTCTTGGGAGGGTCACGAGGACTTACTTCACTTGCTTGATTCCATAAGAGCTTTGGTTCAAATTTGGGTGGGTGTGGGGGGGGGTATTTTCTAGCAGTCCCTTGCCAGTGGGTGTGGCATTTACTATGTTTGTTCTGTGTATGAGGGAATCTTGTGATTGTGGTATGAGCTTCAACTGTTCTTTGTGTGATGGAAGAACCTTTGCTACACTTGCTCCATGTGAGGGAAGCTTGCACCACAGCTGCCCATACAGTGCATATTCTAAGCCTAGTGGAAGCTTCTAGCTATGGCAATTACTATAATTGTTTCATGTGTGTTAGGGACGTTTGTGGCTGTAACCTGTGCTACACTGGCTTTGTGTATGAGGGAAGCTTGTATTTGTGAGCACCTAAGCTGTACATCTTATGAGCATTTTCTGTGTTCCAGGAAAGCTTGTGGCTGTGCCCATTACTATAATTGTGCTGTGTGTGAGGGTAGCATGTGGCTGAGGTCTGTGCTGCAACTGTTCTGTGTGAGAGGGAAGCTGGCACTTATGTTGCCCATGCACTACCCATTCTGTGCCAAAGAAAAACTTGTAGCTTTTTGCTATATCTGTTCTATTTTGTGAGAGAAGCTTGTGGCTGCATCTATTGCTTATGTAGCACATGTCCTGCGTATGAATGATGTTAGCATCCTGAATTAGCTGCGCATATTCTGAATGTGAGTGAGGCTTGCACTGCTGCTGCCAGGGGCGTACCTGTTGTATCTGTGAATAAATCCTGAACTACTGCTGGCTGTGCTTTGACTAAGTATGTCTATGAGAGATGCTTGCCTATGGTAAATCTTTTCTGTATGTGTAAGGGCCATGTACTCTGCTGCTGCCTGTGGTATTCATGTTCTTTGTGTGAGGGAAGCTTGCACTGCTGCTGTGTTCACATTCTTTTTTGTGATGGAAGCTTGCCATGCTGCTGTCTGAGCTCCCCCTGTTTTCTGGAAGTGGGTGCTGCCTGCTGTGTGAATTATATCTCAACTTCTAGTCATGTCTTCCATTTTACCAGTCACATGCTTCTGCACCTGCTAATGCTGTGATGGCGCTTATCTGTGGTACAACTGTACCCATCTGTTTTTATGAGCATAAATTGAGCAGCTAGTCCAGACAGGTTACCACAATGCTACTTCTGCTCAGAAGTGTCTCTTTATTCTGAGATTTACAGAACATTTGGCTACTTCCTTCTTAAGAAATAAATATAAATAACCCCTCCCTTTTTACTCATGTGCTGGGGATAATTGAAAAAGAATGGTATTCTGCTAGTCCATACGCTGGACCTTTTCCCTAAAGTTGTGTTCCTTTGAGTGCTTCCTGGCTTGGCATCTTTAGCATTGCACTAATCTATATGCCTAAAACTAATCCGGAGAGCGGAATTTACATTGTCCTAAGAGCAGGATTCATGTATTTTATTTGCGATGTTCTACATCTTAATTAGGGCTCCCAGTTTTATGGTATTTATTTTTTTAACATTTCTATCTGTTTATCCATATTTATTTTGTAGCCATCATATCAGTATTTATCCATATTTATTTTAAATTAAGTTGTAAAATCGTTGATTTCCACACTTATTTAACTGTTAGACGTGCACTCATGGTTTAATGGTTGTCCTCTTTTGCAAATTAAGCTGCCAAATGTAACATAACAACACACCCACAGGTAAATATTATCAGTATACTACAAATGTATGTTGACATATATCATTATGTATGTTGACATATATCGTTATTTAAGAAAATCTCATCCTGTTTTTTAACTCCTCGTGAAGTCTATCTGCTCAGCTGTTGGCCTGGAATTGATGAAAGACAGCATGGAAAGTTGCTCAAAAGAAGCCCTGCTTTCTGTATTTTGTCTGTTGTTTAAAATAAATGAAGACCAGAAACATATTGCTTTTTCTTTGTAAACTGAAAAACTGGAAGCTTTAATTTAAATATGGAACATCCCAGAGTTCATTTCTTTGTTTTGTATAGTTTATGTAACACCGGTGATTTAACTGAACATAATAAGCAAAAGTATTTGAAAATCATACGTTCTCAGAGTCACACAGATGCTTTCAACAGATGGCAATAATAGAGTGGTTATGAGGATTCAGGGGAGACTTTAACCCCTTCAGCGCGGCGCGGAATACCGCGCTGTGCTGAAGGGTTCTTGCGCGGGCGGGGCCGTGACGGAGTGGTTCCGTCATCCGCACAGCGCGACCGACGCACGTGACGGAACCACTCCGTCACGCGCATCGAAGGGGTTAATATCTAAAAGGCAATGGTAGGTGAGAGATGTATCTTGATTCTAGGGGGAAATCCCTTGTAAACGTTTGCAGGAGGCAATATGGTGTGCAGATGCTCTTGGTGGAACCTATGTGTATTCAACTGTGAAGTGTTGGTCTGGCATTCCGGGCTTTGTGACCAACTGGCACTGCCAGACGGGCAAGCTTCAATAAGTCAAACAGAACAGGTACGCATCAGCTTCACCAGTACAGTCTGCCACACAAAACAGGAACAGGATTGGTATCAACGGGTCAAGCATCTCTTGATCACAGAATAGGAACTGCAGGGGGTATAAGCAGGGCTTAATTTGTAAAACAATTAGCGCCAGGGCCCTCGCCAGGAGGACAAAACAGCATGCACAATCCATTGCCCCTTCCAGCTCTGTTAGTAACAGTGCCAACACAACTAACCATCACGCTCTTACAAGTGTGACAATTCATATATTTTCCATACCCCCAAAGCTCTAAAAATGGCTTGGGAGGCAAGTATTAGTATTTGTAAATGTAAATTGAATTCATAAACAGCGGTTGTTGTGCTCATACCTAAATTAGGCAGACAGTTCCACCTTGTGGCAGACTGTCATAAGCGCTGGTGCCAGTAATTAAGTGCCGGTGCCGAGCACTAGAAACCACTGGCTCACATTAAGCGCTCAGTATAAGCAGAGGACAATTGCGGCCCATACAGGTAAGAGCGGTGGGGCGGTGAGGCCGGGTTAGGGGCGATTCGACAGATGACCATGAGTGAAAATTAAATAAATAATTAATTTTCCCTCTGCATCATCTGTCCAAAATACCCCCCCCCCCCCACCACTCTTACCTGCACAGGCCGCAGCTGGCAGAGGATGCTTCCCTCACAAGGACACAAAACAGGTACTAACTGCAGGGGCATCAGCTATGGAAGCTTTTCTCACACGATCAAAATAGAGACCCCACTTTGGCCGAGCACTGAATGTTTTCCTAGCATACAAGCAACAGGATCCCTGTGTGCAACAGCAGTGCAAGCTTTACTCGTGCACAAACACAACAGAAGTCTCATGGACGTCAGCTGCCCAGTATTCCTCCCGCCTCCATGCAGACAGAACAGAAAGAACAGCAGCACTCGAACAGGACAAGTGTCACAAATTCAGTGTGTCCCATTATACACAGAGGACAGGTTCACTAAGAGCAGCAGCTGTGAAACAGCCACCTACAAACCAGGCACAACGCAGACAGGAGCTGGACAAGTTGCTCTTATCCAGGGTACAGCAGGGCACATACAGCAGCATCACTGCAAACTTACTCCAGCCATAGAACAAACATAGAATGAGCAGCAGCATTGCAAGCTTCCCTCACACAGAAAACGTTTAGCATGGACAGTAGCAGTACCCGAGCCACACTCATATGCATAGGCCGCCGTCCCCAAAACTTGTGCCGTTCAGGGAATTTCCCACACCCCCGTTGCTAAGCCACTGAATGCCGTCCCTGCAGTACCAACAAAGGAGTGTGCCACTTGTAACAGCCCAGGTCGAAGGCTGAACCCTCTTTCTGTCCCGGCTGGTGGTGTGGGCCACAGGTGTTGGGGTTCTGGTTCGCAGCACCCCGCACAGGCCCAGGCACTGGTTTGGTTGCTGGAAGGGGCTCTGGGAAGTGGTACAAGCCAGAGGAGGGGGAGCAAGTATCAGTTCCTGTTGGCTGTGCAGTCCAGCACTGGAGATTAGTGTGTGCAGGAAAGAGTCAACAGACACAGATATGTGTAGGGTGGCCTGAAGACACACCGGTACACAGTGCTTTAAATGGAAAAAGAAAAGTGCCGGTACTCACCAAATTGATTGAGAATCTGGTGAGGGCGTGCCTGGGGGCGTGGCCTCTAGGCATGTATTTTTAACAATAGTGTCATTTTTTTATTCAATGCAAAAGCCCACTAGTGTCCTTCGGCTAAGTTCCTTCACATGTGCAGGGCGTAATTCGTGGTTTTTGCAGTTTTATATAGTGTGAACTTGGCAAAAGGGCATTAAAGCATTTTACTTGAGAAGCAGAAGTTTTACATGAAAACATACCTTTTTTGTTTTTATGGCATGGGGAGATTGCTCAGAATAACAGGATTTGATTTTAACTCCCCGTGCCAAAAAAACAAAATAAAGTATGCTTTCGTGTACAACTTGCACTTCTCATTTAAAGTGCTTTAATACCACCTGCCAAGTGTGCGCTATATATAACTGCAAAAAAAGTACAAATTGTACACACGAGCCGAACTTAGTCAAAGGCGTTGGTCGCTCTGAGAGTCAGTGGCGAGGGTATTCCAGCGCTGCAGCCTTACACTCTAACTGACAGCGCAAAAGTTCCAAAGTGAGGAGCTCTGTCCGTCAGGCCACATTTCCTTACTCCTGTCACGCTGTCAGTTAAGAGTATAAGGTAGCAGCAACCTAGCACAGGAATACATTCACTATCGACTATCAGAGCACCTCACAGACACGCTCCCTCTGACTGTATTGAGCAGCACCTGCGCTGCATGCACCCATACCCCAGAGTCTGACCCCAACATGCCTCTCGCAGTACCGGTACTCTCTTGACACAAGGGGAGAAAACTGAGAAGTGCCGGTACTCAGAACCGGTGAGTACCGGCCCATTTAAAGCACTGCCGGTAGAGGCAGCCCCCCCGGCCAAGCGTGTTGATCTGAGGTGACACTCCCTTGGATGGGAAAAATCTTTTTTTTCTTTCTGGGAATAGCATGAGAAGATCACGTGTGAAACCAGCCTTTTGGGGCATCCGTCGACAGAAAAACATGAAGGACTGTTAGGAAACCTCATGCCACAGGAGCCATGAACTGCTGCAAGACTGCCACACACCACCTTGCTTGGAACACCCACAGCTGGAGTGCCAGGCCATTCCAATTCCATACAGCCGGTAATCAGAATACTCTACATACACAGTGCTGGCTGCTCCCGGGAACCAGTAGTGGGCTGCCTCTCTTCCATCTGTGTGAACAGGAAGCACCCGGGCTCCACTAAGCTAATCACAATGGTGCTGTCACCATGATAGCACCATCGTGATTGGGCTGAGCACCATGGTTTGGCGCTCAGACATGGACTGGGAGCCTGCGCATGTTCTCCACCCAGGCTGTACAACACAGCCAGTGGAGAACATGCAAAGTGTGCATGGCAGTTTGGCCGGCCCAAGACGACCAGTCAAACAGTCATGCGCACTAAGAGAGTGCCACCACTCCTGCCCCCTGCTCTGCCCAGCCCCATACCACAAAACTACCTCAGCACGGAAAAATATAATTATAACAACATTGCGTTACTATCATATTATTTTTCTTTTTTTGCAGTGCTGAAAAGCAGTGGGGCGATGCTCCCTGTCAACACAAAGGATAGTTTTGATAGGTTGAAAGATGGCCAATAGGAATTGTTGAAACTATCTGCAGTTAAAAAAGTTATGACTGACCACCTTCCAACCAATAAAAAAAATGGGTCCCTTGGTTTGCCCTAGTTTTGTTGGTTGTTAGATAGCCGATCAAAATAGCTGTGGAAGTCCTCACCTCTTTGGACAGTTGTTGTCCACAAAGTCACAGATAATTCCAACGTGAGCGGATTTTTTTTGTGTGTGTTTTTGGCACGGAATCTGACTTCCTTGTATTCAGCCTCGAGAGCCCATTTTCGCAGTTTTGGGGGGCAATAATTGTCTCCCCAGGCCACATATGTTTGCCGCATTACCTTCTGGGGTGAACATTTCGCCGATACCTCAGTTATTAGTACTGCGGAGGCCTTCCTCACATTTTCCACTTGAAATTCCTCGAGATGACACAACATGCCTCAGAGGGCGTGGAGCGTGCAGGGTATCCCCAGGAACGCGGCCCTGAGTGAGCTGATGACGCCCCCACACCCTTCTCGGTGCACGGCGCAGTCTGGCACTTCATCAGCAGCACGAGCCGGTCCGCCATTTCTGACCCAGACATTCCTCGGGAAAAATGTGTTATTTCAGTGAGAAAATGGAGCTCAGCCTCCAACCCCGCCCCGCGGTCGATGCCAGCTCAGTGTTTGCACATTCCTAGCTCTGCAATCCCTCTATGACCTCTCGCGCCCGATCCACTTGCCAAATTCTTGCACAAACCTTGCATTTCTTCCAGAACAGTGCGGGCTTTGCTTCTTTGCTGTAGACTTGATACTTCTTGCTAGCCCCATTTTTTTCTAGCAGAAAGGGGTAAGTGATGCACAGTCAACTGAATGGATTGGCCGGGGTCACATAGCTGCTTATATAAGCCACTTGTGACGAGTGTCAAAGCCAAGTTTGGATCACTGGTCTCCTACTTGCTACCCTGACATACCTTGAGCTTTAGAAGGAATACATCGGTAAACTGTGCGGTGCAGAGGACAAAACCCCCACCAATCACTGGGTTTATGTATTATATGTATAGCCATGGTCACTGGAATTATGCAGCAGGGAGGACTGAATCATGCAGCAGAGTTTACTAAATTATGCAGGAAGGAAAGGCAAATTATGCGGTGCAATGGCTTATTTTGTCCTTTTCACACAGGTTAACACTGTCTGGGCGAATGTTTCGCCTCATTAGTACCAGTTTAACACCCAAATACACAATAGGCAACAGAAAGGGGACTGGTCAACTTTGCAGAGGGCCTTTCGCTGTGTGGCAACACGTGTCACCAGGTTTTTAGTACATTTTCATCTGCTTGAGCTAGAAATTTTTTTTGTTTTAATTAAAATCTGCCAATTATGCAGCAGATAATGAATTACCAGTCAGAAGGGGCAAATCCATAATTATGTGGAAAACACCATGGTCGCAATATTGCATAATTCCAGTGGCCTTGTGTATATCTGTGAAGGAATCTGAGCGCACAATGCTGCAAATGAGGCAACTACACTGAGTGCAAGGGCACCAAGGGCCCTAATGCAAGGAAGGAAAATGTCTTCCTTAGGTCCAACTGGGTAATAAAAGAAAGCTATATTCGGGGTGCAGTCAGCCCATCAAACCTCTGGACTCCAGGGCCACTCTAGCTTCCACACCACTGGTCGCTATGCGCTGTCGTGGTTAGCAGCCATCTCTATGGTCCCTCTTCATTTTTTACACACACACTCCCCCCGTTATTTTGAGTCATACCCAGGGCTTTAAGTGGGATAAAAAAAGTGGGGGGGGGGGTCTCCAGAGGGAGTGAGTTTATGTAATTAAGGGCATGTCTTAAACATGTAAACTACATATCTGTGATATCAATAGTGCTCCACTCGAACGGTATTTTGGTTCCTCTCTCACCTTTGTGTTATTGCACCCAGATATATAACCCAACAACTGACATACAGCTAAAACCAACCAGAGCTATTGGCTTTGTCAATGGCTGTTAGCTGTTTAAGATATGTGAGTAACACCAATGATTTTGTTGTAAATAATATTGAAAAATTTTCTTTTCTCAAATTGAGACAAATAAACATTACTGAGGGGGTGGTGGTCTTCAGACACTTATTCCCTTTTTATGTTCACATCTGCATATCTTACACCTCATCTCTTTCCTCTTCAGCACCCTCTTTTAGCCATCTTCTGAATGCAATTCCTTGCATGTCCTTTCCTTCACCATCCTCAAACCCACAACGCTCCTATAAACCTGTAAGCTCTTCATGTTCTTTTAGTTTGGACTTGTGAATATTTTGACAACTGTATACCTTCTTCACACATAGAATCCTGCACAGAATCACAACTGGAATACATGACCATTGCTCTGAGTGCTTTACAGTGAGGCGAGGATTGGATGACCATGTATTCTGAACACCACTGACAGGTGATGTGATAACTCCTACTGCCTTCAGCCTCCGCTCCAGAGCTCTAAATGTGGCCCGTTATAAACACCTGGTGGCAACTCAGTTCAAAGTATGCTCTATTCAAGTGTAATATGCTACACAGACAAATACAGAAACACAACATCCTGTAAATAGTTTACTTAATTTTGCATTCCCGAAGAGTGTTAAACGTGCTAAATATAAGCAGGAACTCGATCGCATACATGGTTTACTTAAAGTTTTTACAGTCATTGTTCAGAAATTGATCCGTGTTTTTGCCAGTTATGTTAAGGACTTGAACATAGGGCCCGATAGGGATCTGTTTCAAGGTCTGTTTTTAATTACTTCCGGGTTTTTGACCAAGAGAGACCCGGCCCTCTTAAAGCCCTGGCACCTAGCACATCCCAGCTGGATCACTTTACCTCAGCGTTGCACCTAGCTATTTCTTATTATTTCTGGCAAATGTGTTTCTAAACCATTGAAACATTTTAAAAATGCAAGCCAGTACTTTCCCAGGGTCCTGCATGATGTTTGCATAACCCTGTTGATGGCTGATGAATCTTATAGCATGCAATATCCTTGCGGTATTGTAATATGTGACAAAGTGGTACCATGTGTGGGAGCTTTAGCACACATCAAGTGGAACAAATATAGTCCCATGAGTTTACCTGGCTCATAAAGCACTACTGAGTTCCGGAGTAGCGTGCTACTCGCCGAAAAAGTGCTCCAACACCTCATCAGGGGTAGTAAGTGCTATATAAATGCAATTACAATACAGTACAATAATCCTAAATGGCTACAAACTGTACTTGTGCCCAAGTTGAAATCATAATGCAGTGCAAGTTGTACTCAGACCCTGCATTTTGGAGGCGCAATAATCTTAGTGGCAAAAACAGTGCTGTTAAGAGGAAAATATTGTGGTAATACGTGTCTAAAGAACATTTCCATAATTTATTCACCATTTTAAGGGGAGATACTGAATATTGTGCAAACACTGAGCTATTACCTAGTGGTAAGGGTATTTCTTTGTGTGTTTTTTGTGCCAGATCTTTACGCTGGCAAGCGTAAGGAGGTTGTATATGTCCATTTCACTTTTCCTATTCATAAATTGAGATATGCCAGAAAATATGATACTCTGTGCACGCATAAACTGGGCATTCGACACAAAACAAAACTGAATTGCTATGCATACAAGTTAGAGTGCACATTACAGGTGCATAACTTTTGTATACACGCATTATGGCTTGGCTTAAAAAAGTGGATGCACACAAGGGTTTGTGACTTAAATGGCCATAGCAAGCAATGCAATGGTAGCAAAACCCACAAAGGAGCAAATTCCACAGCATGACGACCCACAAAGGGAAAGCACAAGGGTCCGAATTTACTAAACATTCCGCGGGCAGTGACGCAACGCAATGCAATTTAGCACTGCGCGTGAAAACTGTAAAACGCTGCCCTAGAGTGACGATATGGAAGCGCCTGAGCAAAGCTTTAGCAAATATTGGCCAAAAAGCGTTCCTGAGGTCTTCAGTGATAAAGGACTTCTGGTACTACAAGCAGTTGATTTTAGGTTTTATACTGTGCCAACTTTCCGTATTAAAACTACTCGTGCGCACTCTGAAACCACAGTAAGGGTGCAGAAATGCTAAAATAAAGGTGTTGTGCATCAACGAGGAAAGATTACTTTTGACTATCCATCTCTGGTGAGCCCTCAGACTCTCCTGGTGACGCCTGAAAAGCAGGTACTAAAACCAGGCGAGCTGTCTGAGAATACGGACACATTCAGAAGAGATCCTTTGGTCTTAGAGTCAGCTATTTACAAATGCCCTGATTTTGGGGTTTGGTCAGTGGACATGTGGTACAAGCAGTCTTTAGGGGAACATTACTGTGGCCAATTGTGGGGTTGGGGCTTATCTAAGGCTGAAGCTGGGCTCTCATGGGAGGTATTTTTTAGGCCTGGGTTTTGACAGAAGAGCTGTCACACTGACCTATAGCCTGCAACATACATGCATTGAGCCTTGAGAATGTCCCTAATAATTTTTGACTTTCTTCATCCAGCCTCTTTCAGCCATTGACATGAGATTTTGCCAATCATGTCTTGACTCTGCCCAGTGGAGTGCCCATCTCTCACCTAATGCAATTGGTTGTTTGGGTATACTCTTCCACCTTTTTTTTTTTTTTAAAGAATTTTATTTAGCACAAACTAGACCCGAGGTTATCAGGTATCAGAGCGCTTTACACAAGCACCATTTTCGGTCATTTTTGTTAGGCACAGGGAGATTAAGTGATTATCCCCGAATCACAGGATGTTGAGCATCGTTGCCAAAAGTCAAACCCAGTTTCTCAGCTTCGAGGTCAAACGCTCCACCCGTAAGGCTATCCCCGAATCACAGGATGTTGAGCATCAGTGCCAAAACTCGAACCCAGTTCCTGAGCTTCGAGGTCAAATGCTCCACCTGTAAGGCTATCCCCGAATCACAGGATGTTGAGCATCATTGCCAAAACTCAAACCCAGTTCCTCAGCTTCGAGGTCTAACGCTCCACCCGTAAGGCTATCCCCGAATCACAGGATGTTGAGCATCAGTGCCAAAACTCGAACCCAGTTCCTGAGCTTCGAGGTCAAATGCTCCACCTGTAAGGCTATCCCCGAATCACAGGATGTTGAGCATCATTGCCAAAACTCAAACCCAGTTCCTCAGCTTCGAGGTCTAACGCTCCACCCGTAAGGCTATCCCCGAATCACAGGATGTTGAGCATCATTGCCAAAACTCGAACCCAGTTCCTCAGCTTCAAGGTCAAACGCTCCACCCGTAAGGCTATCCCCGAATCACAATATGTTGAGCATCGTTGCCAAAACTCGAACCCAGTTCCCCAGCTTCGAGGTCAAACGCTCCACCCGTAAGGCTATCCCTGAATCACAGGATGTTGAGCATCGTTGCCAAAACACAAACCCAGTTCCTGAGCTTCGAGGTCAAATGCTCCACCCGTAAGGCTATCCCCGAATCACAGGATGTTGAGCATCATTGCCAAAACTCGAACCCAGTTCCTCAGCTTTGAGGTCAAACGCTCCACCCCTAAGGCTACTTCCTTCACCCAAGTGGTAACACTAAACTGCATGAAGGACTACTTTGCAACTATAACTCTCTGTCCACCTCTGCTGGCTCCCTTCCATGTTTCTTGTTCCAATGTTCAATGAATCATGTTAGAACATTAAATCCCAACCTGCGGCCTTTGCCAATGCTTTCAGAATCTATCCCTCTCTCTCTAGGTGCTGCAGTTGCCCCTTTCTGTTTAAGGGGGTTCTAAGCATGCTCCCTAAGCATACACGGGCTACCTCAGCACTGTAAATCAGATATTTCAGCCGAAAAAGGAGGACATTTGTCAACCTAGGGCTGCCAGGGACATTCAACAACATATTAAAGGGCATTAAAATGCCTGTTATTGATCATTGATGACATGCAAGAGGGCGGCTGGTGCCTACTGGATAGAAAGGCTCTTCTGTAATATTTAATGGGAAGTGAAAAAACAAACGGGTTCTCATTAATTTACACGTTTCCCTGCTGACAAGGATGGTCTCCGTCTGGAAAATGTGGTATTCTACCTGCTTTCGGCAAACTGGTAGCCTTTAGAAATGTAATGTCATTACATCCAAGCAGTTCATTTAGGTGTCATGGGTCTAGAGAGATTGCTCTAGAACTGGTCCACAGCTGAGTTTGAGAAGAATATCTCACTGAATACTGATGCCAGGTATAGTTCTTCTGAGTGGTCATTGAACACACAATCCAGAAAAGAAGAGGTTAACTTAGTGCAGTGAGATAAAATGTTACCTTACGTGGCTATGGGCACAAAGAACAAGGCCTTGACTGGTCCTAAAGAAGAAGAATCGGCGTATCAATCTTCATCCCTACCAACTCTAGGAACAGAGTACCTAAAGGGCGTACAGTTTGCATATCAAGCCTACTTCTAATCTAAAATGGCCTCCCCCACTCATAAAAGAGCAGTGTAAAACATCTAACTTCTCTAATACATAAGGTTGTGAGTGTATCGCATCTGACGGGTATTGGGGCCGCTACAATAAAACTTAACAGACAGTAATGGCAACATTCGGGAGCACTCGAAGAATTCAATTGAAACTTAAACCATTTGAGATTCAAAAACTTTTTGCTCACAAAACAGTTCTATGACGTTGCAAAAAGAGGAAAGACTATGTCATCTGACATGGCTGTATGTTGGTATTGTGTGACCCGTGGCCTCTTGTCTCAGTGTGAATTGCTAGTGATTTCATAGAAGGAAGATGGGTCGACCTGAGTCGGGGATTCTTTTCACACTTGGAGTGACGTTTGATGTGGTTTTAATTAAAACTATACACCTTTTACGAGACCAATACAATTGTGGCTTCCATTTCTAAAAGAAACTAGTGAAGTTTTTACTTATGTTATGCTACGAGAGCAACCCCCATCCCCATTAATAAGTTAATTCTCTTCAAGGAATGACAAACTATATTATTCCTACCCTCCCGGGGTGATTTGTGCGCTTTATAAATTAAAATAACATAATAATATAACAATCCCACCTTGCAACTGGCCATGTCAAAGTTCACAGCTCTTTATATGTTGCAGGGCCTGTGGCCAAAATGCTGTTCTGTTTCTGTGACCGGCATAAATTTCACAACACATTTCAGCTAATACGTAATGTGAACCTTACATGTGTATAAAACCAAAGACTGTACCTTACATTACATATATGAAGCACTTATGCATGGCATAGTTATACCACAAAAATCCCAATTCAGGCCTGTGTGAGCCAAACGTTATTGCAACACTCTCCAAAGCATACCGCAGAGTTCCACCCCTAGCAGATTACAGTACGACCCATAAAGGCCTTTTTATATACATTGTGATGGCTCATCAAAACACAAGCTCTGTTCCATTTTCCCAACATGTAGGGCCTGCCTTGGATTTCAAAACATCTTCTCTGGATATCAAAGATCTTACCAATATCAATTTAATTTTGCACCAACCATTGAGGTACTGATGAAAAATGTGGATGTTAGTTGCCAGGAAATGCACAAGTAATTTATTTTGCTGTTTTATTAAGTGCGAAGGCCATTGCAGCGTGCTTAATTTGAGCCAGTGGTTTCCGGTGCTCAGCACCAGCACTTAATTGTCAACACTGGCGCTTATGACAGTCAGCCACATGGTGGCATGGTCTGTCTAATTTACAGATGAGCACAACAACAGTTGTTTATTAATGTAATATACATCAAAAATGGCTAATACCTGTCGCCCAAGCAATTCTTTTAGCTTTGGGGGCCTAAAATAATCTGAATTGTCACACTTGCAGGAATGTGATGCTTAGTAGTTGTGTTGGTACTGTCATTGGCAGAGACTGCAATGAGCAGCGCAAGTTGCAGAGAGCTCCTGACGAGGGCCCTGGCGCTTATTTATTTCCAAACAAACACTGCATGGAAGCGCCTTACAGGAGCACCTGATTACATTACTCACAGCCAGATTAATTTTTTAGGCACAGAGAGATTAAATGATTCGCCCAAACTCACAAGATTTTGAGCAGTCGCCGGGATCCAAACCTCGTTCACCAGTTCCAAAGTTGCAGCTCAGACCTTTAGGCCATATCCCTTCCCAAGTCTTCGCCATATGTAATGTTTGCAATTGCCAGACGTGGGTATATAGATTCAAAATGGCGCCTGTGCAATCAGAGAATACTGGGGCAATCTATGTCATTCTCTCATACCCTTATGTTTACTAGCAACAGGCCCGGCTCCAGGATTTTTTATTTGGGTGGGCCACTGCGGGCTCGATTTGTCGCATATATGTCTAGGCAGGCCTGCTTCAGGGCCCTCCTTTATCTCTTCTTAGTCTTACAAGACCCAGTAAAAGGCACTCTTTTCCAAATCTCTCTCTAAATATTATCACTCTTAAAAAGTGTTTTTTCCATGTAATGTTCCTTTGATGGGAAGAGGAGGTTTCTGAGGTGGGAGTATGAGGCAAGTGACACTTCTCGGGCTCCCTCTGTGCGAGCCGTCAGAAAGAATCCCTCTTCATTACTACCTCCACCTGACACCGGACTCTGCAGCGCACTCCCTTACAGGCTTGATTATCCACTGCTCCTCTCCAGTGCACCTTATCTCACAACTGACCTTGGGCCCCAGCCCCATATCAGGCACCATCGGGCTCCACTTTCATTTTTCCCGGTAAAAACATTAGTAAAATCACCTTCAAACTTAAAACATTGAATATAACAGTAAATATAATTAGCACTGACTTTAAAGTATGTTCCACAGTGGCCCTTATGACCCGACTGCTAATTAAATAAACAAAAACAGAAAGGCCATGACAGGGCCGGCTTCAGCGCTGATGCGAAAGTCTTTTTTGGCGCCGCACCAATAACCTCTTTCTCCGTAAATACCTTTACTACCACCTTCCAACAGTGCCCCTCATCCCTCCATGGCCCCCCCTATTGACCTCCTCCTCGGATTCCCTCACTTCCACCCTCCACCATCCACCCTCCACCAGTGCCCCTCATCTCTCTGTAGCCCATCCCCCTCATGACCTCCTCCTCAGACTCTCTCACTACCACCCTCCAGCAGTGCCCCTCATCTCTCCCTAGCTCCCCCCTCCACCCATGACCTCTTCCTCGGATTCCATCACTGCCACCCTCCAACAGTGCCCTTCATCGCTCCATAGCCCCTCCTACTACCTCCTCCTCGGATTCCCTCACTGCCACCCTCCAACAGTGCCCCTCATCGCTCCATAGCCCCTCCCCCTATTGACCTCCTCCTCGGATTCCCTCACTGCCACCCTCCAACAGTGCCCCTCAGCTTTACATAGCCCCTCTCTCATATGAATTAAGTATATAAATCAGTCTACAGGGAATGTCACATAAGCCAATGAGGATTACAAGGTGTAGGAATGACATGTCATCCATACTGGTGGGCAGTATATTTTAAGAGGGTTTGGTCTGGGGAAACACAACCTTAGGATTTAAAGAGTATGCCATAGGGTCAGCTGATAAAAATGTATATCTGCCCCAACATACTCATTTTAGCATTAGAATAATAATAGAAAGACTGGGGAAGTTCTAACTATATAACAAAAAAAGAAAGCAAAGTTCTAACTATGCCATTCATGTTTGCATGCAGCTCTTTGATGACAGTTCATTGGTCACTGTCCTATGTTACGATTGTAACTTCTGAACTGCAAGTAACACAAGGATCTCTGTGACAAAGGCAGTAACCCACTGAGCTTCCACATAAAATACAGTTTATCTGCATTTAAAAACTACTAACAGACAAATGATTGCTCTACAGCAGGATCATTAATCACCAGCGTTATCTAGGCATTTTGTATTGTCTTATTGTTGTCCTGCATCTGCCATGATAATGATAAAAACTGTTTAAATGAAGCACTCACAAAGTATGTGTTCTGCTGGGCCTGCGCAGATTTTTAAAAGAAAAAAAATAGTAACACATTCTCTTACCTACTCCATGAGTCAAACTTTGTGTCACAGCCTGATGTGATAAGCAGCTGCAGGGGTCAGGAAAGGTGAGTAGGAATAAACACACTTATTTTCTCCTGCGCTGCATAGAAAAAGAAATATCCACGCCGCAGAGCATTAGGCAACGGTTACCCTTGTCAAAGAAAGGATTTGTCGCCTTTGCCATGTGGAGATGAAGGGGTGCAAAAAAAACAAAGCCTCGTTCACATGTAAATGGTCTTTTAAAGATTTAGATAATCTCTAAAACTGTCTGTGTGTGTGTGCGCCCGGGAAGCTGTCTCAGCCGGGCTGACACACACGGCGGGGTGGGTAGGGGTGGCGGGGGTTGAAGCACTTTGAGCCCCATGGCGTTGCACGCCTACTTTCAAGCACTCACTGCGAGGGCCAAGGCTTCTGTTTGGGTGGGCCAGGCTCATGTTTGGGTGGGCCTGGCCAGGGCCGGACTGACTACTGGGCGTTTTGGAATTCTGCCGAGCACGGGGCTGATTTCACTGCGGTGGGGGCTGATTTTGTTCATGGAGACCTGCGTGTACTTCGAAATAACTAAAGCAAAACGAATTTCGCTCAGTACACGCAGGTCCCCATCAACGAAATCAGCCCCCAGCTCAGCAGCATTCCAAAACGCCCGGTAGTCAGTCCGGCCCCCCTCCCGCTAGAACCGGGCCTGACTAGGAAGATGGGGGATCTGTGAATTAAACGTTTGTCGCTGTTGTATGGTGTATTCTGCACGTCAAATTCCAATCCAGAGAAGACAACGTCAGCTTTCATCGTTCCACGGTCGATAAAGAGAGAACCGCTCATTGGGTAGCGATTTTATAAACAACAAAAATGGAGAGCATAGGCTCGAAATAAAATACCTTACCTTTCGTCTATTTTGCACATAAATAGTATCTTGAACAGAAAAACATTTGCACCTAATAATATATAAATTTCAAACGAGCGTCTTCTCATCAGAAAGAACGTGGGCAAAAACATCACAATCGCGGCCGAAAAGTTTCACGCGGCTGCCGAAATAGTGTGGCAAACTGATTTAGCTAATTTTGTTTACAAGTGCTCGGCAGCATTCTTTCAAATTATGCCGGATGTTTTATTTTGTTTTCAAACGACGTTCAGAATTCCCTCGAGCGACAAACTAACGTCATACAAAATGTAAGCCGGGATGTGGATCGGCGTCCCTTGCAGACAATGGGACGAGTTCACGGTGCGCCACCCCTCTCTGGTGCAAGTTTCCACACGTCCCCTCGACATACTGCAGCATGAGGCATTCCACTGTACTGTAAATAACTGTTCAGCCCAGCCGTGGAAAGTGCGCGGCGCGGTGTGGGCGGGGGGAGGGAGAGGCAGGCCTGGTGGGGGTGGGAGGGGCAGGGTTCCCCCGAGGAGCATCTGTGCCTCCCTACCGCCACACCCTCGAGGCGCAACGGACACCATGGCTACCCTCGGCGATGTTCCACAACACGCCCTAAACTTGCAGCTGGAGTCTGGAAGCAGCTGGAATATGAGAGGAGGGGCAGGGGGGTGAATTATGGAAAAAAAGACTCCAGTTGGAGGAGAAAAGTGACATATGATGATTTCAGAAGCACATGTGCTTAGCTCCGAGTCTTTCCTTTTTTATTTAACTATGAATCACACGTCTCCAGGTCTGCCACAGTTTAGGGTAAATCGGACCCCTAGAGTTAGGCTGTTCACTGGGGAACACTTTCACTCAATAGGACGCATTGTCAGTGATCGGGTGTGGCTGTCATACACTGACACACAGTCTCACTCAGTGGGTTGGAGCCGAGGTCACAGCACGGACCATAGTCTCACACACTGGCTGTATCCCTCACATGGAACACTGTTGGGCTGGAATGTCCCCTGCATGGTGCACAGTTGTGGCTCCCAGCTCTAAGTACTAGACTGCGAGCATTTGATATCCTGGTCTTTGACTTTTGCCCTAGACTCCAACTCATATAGTGTGATTGAGAAGGCCTGGCCTGCTGCGTGACCTAAGTGAGGTCCTGGTCCAAGCAGGTCTCCATCTGAATGACAGCGAACTACAGTCCCCATCATGGGTTTAGTATGTAGAGCATTAATGGTAGCGTACTATGTTTTATGAATCGACAATTGCTACCAGGCATTTTGATATATGTTACAGGAGTGGAGGCATGTGGTAAAAATTAACCCTGGGCGTAGTTCGCGAAGTAGCACTTCGCGAAGCTACGCAAAGTGCAGTTCGCACTACGCGAGCTACGCATAGCACTTCGCGAACTGCGTAGTACCTTGTTCGCACTGTGCCAGATGTCGTTTTCAATGATTGCACAGTGCGGACAAGCAACCGGCACTGTGCAATCATTGAAAATGGCATCTTGCACAGTGCGAGCTGTAGTTTTCTGCTGCTCGAGTAGATTTTTACTCGAGCGGCAGCTTTCTCAACGCAAACTGGTAGTTTCTCATCGCGAGCGGTCGCGAGCATCCGCGACCACTCGCAATGAGAAACCTGACCTCCTCGCGTTGGGAATCTCGCCGGGAGGTTTATTTTCCATGCTCGCGATCGCCAACTTGATGTTGCTGATCGCGAACAAGGAAAAAGGCTCGCCGGGATGTCATTTTGCTTGCTCGCGGTCGCCAACTTGACGTTGAGGACCGCGAGCAAGCAAAAAATGACCGCAGCACTACGCAACACTATGCTACGCGTGCTCGCACTGTGCTACGTGCAGTTCGCGTAGTGCGAAGTAGAGCAAACTTCGCAAACTACGCGAGCGTAGCGTAGTGCTTTGCCCAGGCTTAGTAAAAATCTGCTTCTATGCGCTAATCCAGATCCTTGTGCATACATTGTGTCTATTTGTGCATTTGTGTAAGTGGACTGAGTGGTGCATAGTGTGTGTCTAAGTGAGCCAGAGTAATGGAGGCCTGCAGGTTCCATTTTGGAAGCCCTGGGCCTGTTCCTGTGTACAAGATGGGGGTGAGGTTGTTATCCCATACAGTGGAAGTGTATTGCTAACATTCCTGAAGCTGGAAGGAGGAGAGCTAGACAATTGAGCGAGGACAGAGGAGACAAGGTTCCTTTTGAAATTTAATTAGGTCCGGTTAATGAGACGAGCTGCTGATTAGTCTTCCTGTACCACTGTCATTTGTGGTCTGGGTGAAAAGTGGGACTGCAGTCTCTGTTGTTCAAGGTGAAAGGGATCTTTCAGGTGAGGTCAACAATTTGTCTTTCCCCTGCTCACTATTCAGTGCAGCTGTTGACAGCCAGGTGCAAAACGCTCACCCCTCTTTGTGCTTCTATTGTGCGAACTCCAGTCTAGAGTACCCTTCACGTGAGAAGCTTCGCTCTGCACAAAGGCTCTGTCTGAAGAACAGCCTGGAGAAGAAAGATGATTAGAGAACCCACTACAAACTGGTTCTGATAGTACTGGCCAACAGTCAACACCTCCTTAACCTGTATAAATGTGGGAGCCACAGTTCCTAATTCTCTCTGACCAAGCAAGGGAGGGCTCTGCAGCGTACTCTCAGGACATCTGTGTACCATGAACGTCAGTTCATCAAAATGCCTGGGGTAGCGGAAGTGACATCACATGTCATTTAAACTTTATTTTCACTCACACATGCATGCTTACACATACACACACATTCACACACTTGCTCTCAAATAAACACCCCCTCACCTGCAAGCACACACGCAACATGCATTTTTTACTCACCTCTGCTGCCAGGGAGAGTCTTATTCCAGTTAATTGTAATCAATTCTTTATTACACTAATAGTGAATAATAAAATATGATTCGCTATTAGTGTACTACAAAAATTGTCAGAAAACAAGGAAAGTGGAGCCCCAACTGACGTCCACAAGGACGAGCTGCCACAGTGTTCCTGGCACAGATTTTGCCACCTCTGAGGCCAGGGGTCTCAAAAGCAGTGCCAGGGGCCACAAGTGGCAATCCAGGGGTCGCAGCTGCCACCCCTGGTTGACCCCTTTAATTGACGTCCATGCTGTGTACCTAGAGCTGTTTGTTTGACAGCCATCTTCCCAGAGATGAGGGGACATGATCTGGAGTCTTGACTTGCTGATGAGCGGTTTCCCACCAGTTGCGGTGGAAGCAGGACGTTGTGACAAGCAGGCTCGCCGATTTTTAAAGGTTGGGAGTAAAAGTAAAAACACCCCCAAGAAAACCTACAGTGTGGCTGACAGCGCTTAAAGAAAAGAAGACAGCGTTGTCAAGATTCAGGCTGCCACAAGATATTGCAGGCTCTAACTGGTATCAGGACACCACTTGAAAAGGTGCAGGGAAGGACAGCCTGAACTTAAACATTGGGCGAAAAACCTATTGGCACAGCTAAACAACTGAATACAGGCGGTGCATATCGAAAGACGTACCTGTTTTAAGACACCATTGAACATGTGTCAACGTGACTTTTTAAAAAATTCTATGACTCCACTGACTATGATGCAAGTGGTCTAAAATCACAAAAGTTGAGAGGTGATAAAGTCGTCCTGAACACCCACAGAAGGACTTCAACCCCTACACTTAAAAAAGAAGAACAAAACTTTGGTTTTAAATTCTCGTCCGTCCTGAGGAAGGTGCTACTATTGTAACCTATGCACCGAAACGCGTCGACAGTGGGACTTTTTAAAGTATATGAAATGTATTTGTGTAGTATTTAATTTGCAATTTTGAAAGTACATGATTTGAACTGTGTGTGACTCTGAGATAGATACCGTAATACGGAATTGTTAGATAGCATATATAAGATTGTACCAGAGCACCCAATCAGAGTATATATTGAATGCAATTTTAAAATATGATTTTATTGAATACAAGTGTTTTCCTATGAAAAATAAATTTTGAGAGTAACAAAAAGTATATTCTAGTCTGGAGTAATAATATTTGTCCAGTGTCACAGTCAAAAATCAAAGGTTATTGATCTAAATGTGTAGGCCTCATGGTCACCAACTAAAAGAGTAATACACAGAAAGGAATCTTTTTTGATAAATAAAGAGCGGTTTCCCTGACCTGAAGCACCTAGAAGCCAAACTGCAAGAGAGAATGAGCCTGCCAACCCTGCAGGATGTGTGTGTCGGTCCAGGGAGTGCCAGAAGCAGCTAAACTCTGGTTCTAGGGGCTGTCATGCCAGGGAGGACTGAAAACAGCGATCTGCATGCCCCAGGAGGGTGAACACAGCCTTTCCAGAAGTTTGGTCCCAAGAGGGGGTCAGGGACCAATGGCAGATCTTGCCATCATGCAGTGAAGACCCAGTGGGGCTGATCACATCATTTGAATCAAGAGCTGTGTTGTGGTGCATGTCTGACATCGAGAACTTGAGCTGTACCATGGTGTTTATGGCCACCAATAACCAGCGTTGTGCCGTGGTGGTCATCTCCATTAACCCCTTCGCTGCTGGGGACATTCCGCTGCAGCGCTGGGGGGGGCAGGGGGGCAGCGCGGTGGGCCTGTGCTCATGACGGAGCCGCTCCGTCATGAGCCACAGTTGAGCTGTGCTCATGACGGAACGGTTCCGTCATGACTCCGCCCAGTTGCGTTGTCCCCCCGCACAGGCGGGGAAACAGCACCGCGTAGGCGGAGCGGCCGCCAACGGGCGTGTCATGACGGAACCGTTCCGTCATGAGCACACGGCAACCGTGGCTCATGACGGAACGGTTCCGTCATGAGCGGGGAAGGGGTTAAGAACCAAAGATCTGTGCAGTGGTGATTCTTGCCACCAAATTTGACATAGGATAATGTAGGATAATGTTTCTAACACGGCGACAAGGCTAACCCAACAGTAACCACTGCAGGGATTGAGGGTGAAATGGAGGTACAGTAAACTAATTATGTGGCCTTATAAAGGCTTACACAATATTAGGTGAGGGTCCAGTAGTTTCAGGGTCAATAGAAAGTAAACATTTTTGCTGTCCGGTACATATCCAGAATTGATGGCACCGGTGGAAAGTCAAGGGTTAATCGAAAGAAGTACTACTTTTATAACTCAAATGTGAAACAGCCAGAGTAAAGAACAGCTTTTTGGGCATATTGCGGGATTTCCTACACCCTATGGAGGAGAAGTGACAAAAGATCATCGTAATGCAAATTGTGAAATCACAGGTGAGGAACCCCAAATGAAACTGAGACGTTGATGAGCGGATGAGTGACTGGTCTGGCCAGTACATTGTTCAATGAGAGGTATCTGGGCTGACTATGTACTGCAGCCACCAAAATCAAACAACAGTGAAATTCCAGCAGGGTTTGTGTGGTTGAAATTCTCAGGCATGATTCTTAGGTCAGTGAGGCGGGAAAGACCATTATCTGGATTCATCAAGCCACAATGTATTGTAACATGCGTTACGACCTCACACCATTCATAAGGCACACATTCTCCATGCGTGATACTCATAAGCAGAATCACACAACATACATCCAGGAGGAATTGGAGATTTTCAGTTAGAAAAAAACAATATGGATTTTGATGGGGTATAGCGAGTCATCAGACCCTCTTCTATAAGTGGAAGTAAAAAAAAGACATATCCATGGTCACAGGAATTATGCGATTCTGCAGCTGCAGGTTTTTCGCATAATTAAGGATTTGCCACATAATCCATCATCTGCTGCCTAATCTGAATTTTTTAACAAAAAAAATAGTTTCTAGATCCAACGGATCAAAGTTACAAAAAATATTGTGGCGTGGGTTCCTGTACACCAGAAGGCTTTTTGCAAAGATTTTTAAAAAATTCTTTTTAGTAAATTGACAGGAAACATAACAGTTTGTACATTTTTCTGAGACACTTTGTCATTATTTATACATTTTTGTATTGCTGGGTATATCTCTTTTCACATCTAAACCTTTTGCTTTTTGTACTTTTTCTGTTACTATTACGGGGAATCATTATATGATTCATTCTCCTCTGCATCTCCACTCTCGGGCTCTGACACAAATTACCCCGATATACATTCCACATGTTCAAAATCTGCTCTCATTTTTTGGGGCACCCCCTACTGGTATATACCGTCTTCTCTGCCATCATACACAAATCGTGATCTCTCGCTTTTTGCAAAGATTGACTGGTCATCTTTCAGTTGCTAACTGCCATATTAGGGTGTTAAATTGGTGCCAATTCAGGTGAACTCATCTAAGACACTGTTACCAGGTGTAAAAATGACAAAATAATGAAGTAATACTATCACAAAATGCGCATTATGCCACATAACTTGCCTTTTTTTGCTGTATTTTTTAGTCAACCCTAATTTGGTCTTCTTCTGTTGCATAATTCCAGTGGCCCTGCTTTTACCTCTGACTTATCAATTACCTGTCCTAGCTGTTAGTAGCGCCTTACTGATGCAATGCATCAGTAATTACCATCTACTATGGCGGAGGGGCTCGTACTTTAGAAGTGCCCTATTGTTTGAAAAAGCCTTGTGCACTGCTGGAGGACAAACAAAAACACAAAGAGTGTTTCCAATGGACTCAAGGCTCTGAGTTCACTGGAGGAAAAACATGGTCAGGCACGAATGAAGTGGAGCGGGATGACACAGCTGTCTGCAGAGTGCAATGACTAACCATACTTCACGGATGTAAAGGGCCCGATTTCATGGAGGGGGAGAAAACCTGATCCACAACCCAATTACACGATTGAGCCCTGGGGTGGCTTGTGGTCAGACTATTCACTTGGTAACTCTCTGTGACTATAAGCGTTGACTTTATAACAAAAGAGGGAGGTGACCAGGAGTGATTAGGTCCAGCATACATGCTCCTTACTACATCTCATGATCCAACCGGAGTATTCTGTTCCTATTAAAGAGTGTGTATAGGTACGGGTTATGAGAGTGTGAATGTGCTCCAATAGGAGCAAGAGCCCTCACACACCCAAAGCGGCGTCATGCTTCATCACTGGGCAAGCTCCTTGTAGGGCCGGCGCTGCAATGCCCGACGGACTTCCGCGAAGGGGCTCTTTGACGGAGATCTTTTAACGAACTGCAGTTTGATGAAGTGAGGGTGTGTGGGCTAGTGATGTAGATTGGTGAATTTAGATATGAAAAAGAAAAAGTTAATTAAAATAGAGCAAATGAGATTCAGGGACAAGAGATTTTAATGAATGAGCTCACTTGTCTAGTTCAAATGCGGGTTCACTTTCTAAGGATACAATGGTGGAGAACCCTGACAGGCTTCATATAGATCGAAGAGTAAGTAACAGAGATTGCAAACTCTTTCAGTTAATGTTTCCAGCTGAGCCCTTTTGTGTTAGAAATATAGGACCATGCGGGGATGCGGACGCATTCTCATGTTGCGTTAGTCTAACACGCAATGCGTGGCGCGTGGCAGAGCTGCAAACCACTCCCTGGTGGATGTGAGGGATTCCTGAGGCCCCTACGGGCATTTCATTGTTAGTATCCTAAAGTAAATATCAACTGGCAGTGGCTTCAGTATGACAGGCAACTTTAATCCAGTTCTGGTTTTAACCGGCAGCATTATGCATGTGTGGCCTACAAGTCCCAGCATGCTCAGCACAGTTCACAGAGAACTCAGGGCGGATTTATGCTCCTCCGTGAACTGCGGCCAGCTGGCTCAAGCACCTATGTGTAAACAATGTTTAATAACCAATTATATCTAACAGGCTTTGAACACAACTGTTGCAAAGGCGCGATCTCAGTCCATACCCGCAACAACCGCGCCCCTCTTCCTCCGCCTCGCAGAGTTTCAGTAAACTACGTGTAAATTAAAACAATGGGGTGATTCATTTCGCAAATCTGGCCTGCAGTGGAAAAGGGAAAAACGAAAAAAACGAGAACAGGCAAGGCAGCCAAGTTTGGGGAAAGAAGGAAAGCTCTGGAAAGAAAGGCACATATCTGCAGATGTGCGGTAGAGCAGTATTTATAGTATCGTGAAGCGCAGAACACACACTGGCAGTCACACGTACAGAAAACGCGGCGGAGGCATCAAGGAAGACTGTGTGTTCTGGAAGATTCCAAGCTCGCCAAGGCAAAGCCAAGAAAACATAGGGACAAGGACCGAGTCATTCGCCCAAAAACACACAGTGAGCAAAGGGGCTGAGTCTATGACCTCCATCGGCTAAGGAAAGAAAAAGAGGCCCTTTTTCAAAGTCTGTTTTATTTTCTTGGCAAGGCCGGGTCCCAGCAGGCCTTGGCCCGCTTAAAGCAAACACTGCGAAGATAGCAACTCATCCAAGCGTCACTCATTAAGATGGCAGCCTCCACACCCCAAAACATCACGTAAGATAGCATGTAAACGCATCATAAACTCAAGTATTTCGACTTACACACTCTTGTGACATCACACAAACAAGCATTTGCAATGCAATAGGTCTCGCACGCATTTCCGAGGTTTGAGCTATTAGCACTGTAAATAGCATAAACTCTCGCAAATGCGAGACCTATTGCAGTGCAAATATTTTTTTGGGTAAAAGCGCCCATGCCGTGCTTTCACATTAATAGAGGCCACCCTCCTTTCTTTAGACAAGCCATGTCTAAAGAATGGTCTGAGGCCACCATGAAAGTAAAAGCTCGATACGGGGCACTTTTACAAAAAAAGCATTTAAAAGCGCCCCATGCCGCGGTTCCACTTAAATACCTGCCGTGGACCTTTCTTTAGACGAGGCTCGTCTGAAGAAAGGGGCGTGGCCTCTATTTACATGAAAGCGCAGCATAGAGCACTTCTAAACAAAACAAAAGGGAAAAATAATATGCGACTGCGTTCGGCGGCATAAATAAAAACAAAGGCCCGCCCACCACTGTGGCATGCTGTGCTAGTAAAAAAATAATAATAATAAAGTGCTAGGAGAGAGCGTGTCTTGCAGGCAAGTGAAAACCATTGAAAGACATAGTGCTTGGATGCTGTAATTAAAGCCTACTGAGTAACAAGACAAGTAAGAGGGCCAGTCCTTATGGGAGAGTACAAGATGAGACAAGGCAGAACTAAGGAGAGACTACTAAGATTATAGACCAATGAAAAGCCACAGTTTATAAAGGACAATGGCACAAGCCAATGAAAATTATGGGCAGAGAGTGGGCGGAGCTTCAAGTCCATACCTGAATACAGCATGCCTTGAAGAGCAGCGCATACGCTGCCCAGGCTCCACCTAAAAACGTGTCATTATGTCGAACATTAGACCGTATGCTGGCATACATTAAAACTTTATAGTCAATTTCTAGCAGTAAAAGATCACATATTAACTGAAAAACATCATAGTATCAAGAAATAAAAGGTCATAACCAAATACACTATACTGTCCCTTATTACTCCCTAAAAGACTCGGCATCACGAAAATAAGGTCACAAACCACCACAGATGCACCACGAGCAGTGACATAAAACATCCTTTGTCATTCACTAAACATGTTACACAGTCACACTCAAACTCTCAATTACCACTGTTTACATCACAACTGAAAAATATGATGCTTCACACAATAAACATTCAGCATGACTACTAAAATGTCAATGGTGAGGTGATATGTGATGTCACAAGTGATGTCTATGATGTCGCTTGGGATATCATCTGTGGCATCAAAGGTGGGATAATTAGCAGAGCAGTGGGGTGCCAGTACTCCCACGTTAAAAGTAACATACCCCTGCGGATAAATCCTGGAATTCCCTCTTTCTAATAATGAAGTGCAGAATTCATTCCCTCAAAGTATCTGCCCATTCACTGCACAGGCTCAAGGCAACACCCATAGGCTAAAATTAGCCAATGAGAGATCGGCAGTATAGGTCGCTCTCAAGCCCTCATTGGTCCTGAACATTTTTAACACAGGAGCTCATACACGCTAGTGCCCCAGGGCTGCAACATTTTATTGCTATGGGAGGAAAATTCTGATGCCACAATCATGTAATATTCTTTTTGGTTTCCTAGGCATTTCGGACTTCTGTTCAATGTTTATTGTGAGCTATGCTAAAGTCACATTAATCAATATAAAAACTGATTAAAATAAACGGTTACCAGTTGTTGTCAAATAATGAGAGGCCAATGGGGCAATAGTGTGTCCTACAACCCCAGAGTGACAGTCAGTGAGGACAATATACCAATGTTTTATTATCTACAAGCTGTGATGGAAAACTGATAGTATACCTGGAGTGCTGGACCTGCCTTCCATTAGGGTGCCCTATCAAGTAACAAGCAACGGCAAAGCCAATAGACCATTTAAAATCAATTGGCAAGCTAGAATGGTGGTTAACTTTTTTTATTTTGTACAGCAAGTACATGCCAAGAAAATAAAAATAATTTTAAAAAGCATACTGCTGCCTAAACGCAGCAGCCATATACTTGGAAATACACATATTGAAAAAAGTAACCATTCCATATAATTTTAACAGGACTCTACAGTGTTTCCTAGCAGGCAGGTGTTTTTAGAACAGGTATCAAAACAATTTAAAACTTTTTTTAATTTTAAAGCACATCACAGAAAAATATGATTTTTATTGGAGCAAGAAAAGGGTACTGTTTGTTTAGCCTTAATATAGCATGTACACATTTTTTAAACACACAAGGATGGCTAATTATTTTAAAACATAAAAATGGAAATAAAAAGCATTGACAAAGGAAAGTGCAACCAACCAGCCCTGACCCACTGCCACATGATGTATGCTGTAGAAGGCAGAAACAACACGGTGATGCCGGATGAACAGACAATTGGATGTCAAACACGCAAAAGCTGTTGGGAGAAATGCTTGCAATAAGCCTTACCACTGGCAATGACTAGGGATAGCATTCCAACCCATCGTTCTTTTGCGCGCCATGCCACCTCAGATTAGACCCAGCCATATGCAAAACAGTTCTGGCTCTGCTCCAATAGGAACAGTCAAATAGAGCTGCCAAGCCAGGTCTTTCCTGAACTGGAATACAAGCAACCCAAGAACGGGTTCTCCCTGATTTGGACTCTTTAGTCAGGTGTAGCCTGGTTCCAGTGGCAAAGTGAGTAAGGTACGCACGTCCTGGGATAGCCTTGACCACTTCTGGTGGTACATGACACACACAAAAAGTGATGGGTGGATGCTTGTAATAAGTCTAGCCACTTCCACTCACTCGGCGTAGCATTCCAACACCTTGTTCTTTTGCCCACCATCCCGAATCAGATTGGACCCAGCCGGTTCAAGGAGGACCATGCCTGGTAGTTCGGCCTGGACTGTTCCCATGAGTAGCCTGGCGGGCAAAGGAACAGGTCAGGATGAATGTATATTACTAGATCTGCGTGTGTGGGGACTGGTACTAGGACACACTAGTATTTTATGTCCACCATCACTGAAATAGCCTGGATTTTGCAGATTTGGATAGAGGTGCATCAGCAGACTGAAATATGGGCTTTAGAAGGACTGACAGCAGTGGCTCGTCCGTAATGGCTCAAAGCCCGCAGTTAAAAAATAAAATGATAAATAACAATTTTATTATAAATTTTTTTTAAGTGACTAGCTGACCCTGTGAGGCATGCATGTGTAGGGAGGGGCGGAGCCATGCCATGACAAGTAAGATGAGTGATGGGCACTGTAAGGGCACATGTCGGCTTGGCTGGCCGTCTTAGGATGGCCAAACCAACATGCACACTTTGGTTTCTCCAACCCAGCTGTATTCCACAGCCGGGTGGAGAAACCGCACAGACTCCCTGTGCCTAAGCGAGCGTCATACCAGCCAGCTCAGGCCAATCCTGGCACGGCTCTCATGCTTAGTAATAGCATGAGAGCAGCGTCCAAACTGGATGGGGAGTCTGTGATGGTGTCCCAGGGACTGCCAGGAGCAGGTGAGCAAAGTAGCACTGAGGCATGAGGCAGCATCAGGTAAGGTTTTTTCATTGTTTCTTTTAATCCCCCTCCCCAGCTGCCCCGCCACTGTATATTGGCAGCAGCTGCAACAGAGGACTGAGCTACCTCAACAGAGCTGTGTGCAGAGGCCACTTACAATATGCTTTAATTGATCACAAACAATCAAACCCCCCCAAATTATTTTTATTAAAAAGTTCAAAAACAATAACTGATATCCAGAGAAACTGGAAGAGAGGGCTTGAGTTCCATTCCCCTTAGAAAGGCGGATGCCCCTTCCAGATGGAACATTCTTCGGACCAGCCCTGGCACCAGACTGTGCCCTGCTTCCCTTTCACCAGCTCAATCCCTTGGTGGTTTGCATGTAGTTGAGCTGCCGGAACTGCGGCCAACATATTTTGTTGAGTCAAACAAAACAAATATTCTAAACAAAAAAATGTTGGCGACTGGCAGAAAGTTGCAGACACTATATTCTGCCGCCTGCCTGGACTCTGTCCACAGGGGAGGAGGTGGGGTAGAGGGGCAGCAGCAAAAGGACAAGCATTAGCAAAGCCAGCTGGTCTTGCCTTTGGCACCTGTTGTCTTTGCCACTGGCTTTAGTTATGCTGCACACACAGTGCTTTAAATGGAAATATAGAAGTGCAGGTACTCACTATTTAGAGTACCTGTTTTCTCCGCAGAAGTTACGGTATTCTCCCATTAAATGTATTGCATCAGTGCTGAGAAGTGCAGGTACTCGAAGTGCAGGTACTCTCTCTTTCAAATTAAAGAAGTGCACATACTCAATACCGGACAGTACTTGCCAATTTAAAGCACTTCTGCACAGCATTCCTGAAGCTGTACAGCCCAGCTAAAAAGCACGCCTGGCTGCGTCATTGTGTAGGTACATGCACCAAGTAAGCACACACCAACAAAATGACACAATTATTATTTTTTTTTTTACAGATCTGATTGGGATCTTCAAACACGTGACAGTGAGAGAATGATTAACCAAAATAACAAGGTGGGAATCACATCAGCCTTTTCAGTAGCATGAGGCACAGAAAATCCTCGCACATCATTCATTCAACACCATAAAGTGTGCACCATCCATTCCAGTACCATGAACAACAGAACATTAATCACCCCAATAATGACAGGGAAAGCAACAACTTCTCTAATAACACGGCGCAGAAAACACCAAGAACCCGAACAAAATGACAAAGAGAATGCAAAGTACTCCAGTAAAATCACTGACAAAAGAAGGACTACTTCAACCACATGGAAAACAGGACATTAGTAACAAATAAATGACTGACAATATAGATCCACTCCGATACCCTAAGATACAGCATCAACCACTCACTTGATATATCAAAGAGACACTAAACTCCAGTAACATGACAGAAAGAACATCAACTAGGACAGTAATATAAGAAAGAGAAAATCCGATCAGGAAAACCTCCATCAACTAGGCAACCTGGTGCAGAGAACCTAAATCAATTCAATAAATACAGTGACAATCTTCACTATAGCTCTACCAAAGAATGCTGGAGTTGGGCATTTTTGTCTTGCCTTGTAATGTGACATCTAGAAATGCAAGCATCATCCCAATAGGGTGAGAACCACAAACACCGTTCTTTAGATAAAAAGCAATAACCTTCTCGAATAAGAAAGCCACAGCTCCCTTACCCAAATGCTGAAAGAGAGTGCGATAGTCCTCCCAATAATTTTAACAAAACCCATACTGTGCCAGAAAGAACTGTAATCACCACACTACTGAATCAGAGGAAATTTAATGCAAACAGCATTATGCTGAAAAATTACCTTGGTTACTCCCTACCGAAATAAGTGATCAAAGATGCACTGTCGGCCATCTTGGAATAGATTATTTACACTTGAAACAAAAACGGCCAGGCATTTTATATTTTCAAATGTCATTTTGTTTTCAAGAATGGTTCTCAAAGTGTGCACAGTTAAGCACTTTAACTACTTGAAACTGTCAGAATTACTTTATAGCCTACTATATAGTTTACTACATGTCAGAAGTTGATTTAAACCAGGAAATCACACAGTCACCTGCCGAGGAAAACTCTACACAAGGGGTAGTATCTTACCACCCATTCTGCTATGAGTGGCGGAAGGCAGGAGGGCCAAACTCTTTTTCTCCAGCACCACCACTGTCCGCATAGTGGCGCTGTCCATGGGGATGAGGGGGCAGGAAAAGTTAATAGGTCCTACAGAGCCACACCCGCCCAACCACCACCAGTTCTGTACAGAACCAGCAGAGGCACACACAGGACCTGTTATGTTCCTGTTTTCCCCAAATGTGGGACCATTGAGACCCTAGTTAGGAGCAAAGACCACTTATGGCCTGAGGAAACCATGAGATTTCCATCAGAATTAAATATTCGATCAGGCTTTCCCTTCAATTTGTACATCAAATTAATTGTGTGGTGCCCTCACACTCCACCCCTTCCGCTAAGTTGGGCAGCCAATAGTGCCTGGTTGCCATTAGCCACGGGAATGCCAGCAGTGCTCCTGGAGGCTGCAATACGCAAGTGTGTTAAAATAGGCCTCATGCGCCCACTTTACCCTTACAGCTGGTAAGGCAGGAGAACTCTCTATAATTCTGCTTAATTGGTCCCGAGCACCATTTTAAAGGAAAATACTGCCACCTCATTGGTCGATATTCCAGAGCCAGGGGATGGAAGAGCCACCAATAACAAGCTCACAGAATCTGTGTGCTCCTGTAGTGGTTTATTTCCCCAGGCGGTGTAAGGCCCAGCAAGCACCACCGTGACAGAACAATATTTTCCATAATGCAGGCTATCAACATCATTGATATTTAGGCTTCTCATAATCAAACACAAGTGGCTTTAAAAGTACAGCTCTGAGGCAATATTCTTTCAGTTCTTATTTCAAATTTGTTAATCAATTCCTCCATATTCCAAGAGTTTGATCCCCCAGGACAAAAGCATGTTCATCATCTCCTTATACTATTGTGACTAACTTTTGTCTATAATATAACGTGAGATGCAACAAAAAATGTAAAACACATACAAAAAGTGAGACATCATTCTCCCATGTGCATCAGCAGTGGGGCCCTTACCTCGGCTCACGCGCTGCTTGGCCCCTGACAGGATCCCAGGGGTATCGATGAGACTGATGCTTTCCAGTACTCGGTTAGGCAGGTGGGCACACTGGAAGCTACAAAAGATGGCACAGAAAGGTGGTTACTTGTAGGGTTTCCATCAATGGCCTCAGGCATGTGCCTATGTTTTTTCGATTTGTACATTATCGCAATAATCGTTGACCACCATGAATCTGGACACATGTATATGTGTAGCCATGTTTTACTATACATACTGGTTACATGTGGGAGGACCACATTGGGGTAGCTAGGGCCATGGTGACAGATCTTTATACCTTTTATTGAACATTGCATGGTATTAAGCATGGCATGGATCCCCTCTGAGCTGTGCATTGTAAAGCGGACTTTCAGTGTTGCTCACATTTATTGTCTGGTGTGATTGATTGTGAGTGAGAGGCAACAGGCAATCCAAGAAGCACAAATCCTGAAGACAGTGAGAATATCTTGTAAGTTTGACAAAAGAGCTTCTAGCAAGGGTCCTTAAGCAGGAAGACCATGAGGTAGGGCAACTAGAAGCCGCTCTCTCTTCCCCAGGACCAGGGAGACCGCAGGTAACACCAGTATTGGAAATGGAAGCTTACACGCCGGGCCAGCTTTAGGGCAGTGCGACTGGTGAGGCTGCACTGGGTGCTGATCTGGGGAGGGGGTGCTGACCTCGGGGGGGGGGGGGGCGCTGTGTTTAGAATAACTTACAATTTAAAAACACCTTCAGCAGAGTTCCTTGTGCGTCCAGTTTTCAGGCAGCTTTAAAAATGTCAAGATATTTCTTGTGAATAATGTTTCTGCTAGAGAGAGAGATCAGAGTTTGGTCTAGGGGCAGTTTTGACTCGCCATAACGTAGCGGAGAGGGTTAATATGCCTGCTGCAAATAACAAGTACCGTGCAGATCACAGATCGTATTTTATGTGGATAGCTTAGTGGATTACTGCTTTTGTGACAGAGATCCCTGATATAGAACTGCGACTGTTAAGAACTGTCATCAAAGAGCTGCATGTAAACTGCATACAATAGGTTAGGACATTCTGTCCCCCCCCCCCCCCAGTCTTTCATTATCTACTCCTAATGTTGCTGAAAATAATTTGTTTGTTTAGGTAGATGCACATTCTTATTAGTAAAGATAGCCTTTACTAGTGTTTTAAAATAAATGAAATGTATGTGAGAGAGGGGCTATGGAGAGACGAGGGGCACTTTTGCTTGGTGGTCGTGAAGGAATTCGAGGAGGTCATCATGGGGGAGAAGAGGGTGGGGGGAAGGGGGCAAAAATGATTTTTGCACCAGGCTCAAACAGCTCTAAAGCCAGTCCTACTCACATGGGTTTCTTTGTCCTTCTTCTTTAAATGTGGCGAGGAGTTTCACTCGGCCTCACTACATGCTTCTGCATGTTGAGGCTGCATGGTTACTTTTCTACAGGCCCATAATGACTCTGACCGCCATGTTTTGGCCCATCTGCAGCAGTCCTAAGGGTTGTGTGTAGAGGCCCGGGGAAAGGAAACTGGCATATTACAACCAAGGATTGGTCATGGCCAGTGTGGCTAGTGCTCAGAGCAGTAATGAGATCTTCACGTATCTGGCTTGTCCACGGGGAACCTCCACATGACAGAGTTTCAGGCCAGTCACATGAAATAAATATACATACACTGACTGTATTTTAAAGACATGTACATAGTATATAGTAATCCTTAAAACCTGGCATGGACCGACTTATCGTGGACTAACAATGGACAATGTTGAGCTACAAAGATCCCTAGGATTTTGACCTGGAGCTTGATAAGATTTCCCAAAAACCAAAGGGCATTGTAAAAACAGGGTGAGACATTTCAAAGGTGGTGAAGCACAGAGGATGGTGATCTCTGTTTCAGAGGGATAGACCCGAGGCCAGCTCAGCGCATGCAGAACTCAACAGCCCTCCCAAGGCAGTGATGCTGAGGGCAGATCTGTCAACACTTAGGCTAATTCTGCATCATCAGCATATTTCATCAGCATATTCGTGTAAATTCAGCCCCGGGTCCCTACTCATTTGGAGAAGCTACCCAAAATTCGCCTCCGAGAACCTATGAGACCCTCGATACACCCTGCAGCTACGAAGCCACAAATAACAAATAATACTCGTCTGTTCTACAGTGCTCATTTACCCATGTGGTTTCTTAGTACTATCTAACAGAAGTTTTCTGTTACCCTACTTAGTGGTACTCATTTGATCATCTTCAGGAGGATGAAACACTGAGTGGACACACGAGATTCCGAAACCGTGACTAGGCCTGTAAGAAATTTAAATGAGGCCAGCTGCTGATAAAAGAGACACTATGCTGCCCATGGTTGTCCTATCTGATGAAGGTATCTGGGTCGCCGAGCAGCACAGCACAGAGCCAGTCAGGGCTAAGGAAGTATCTGATATAACCCTTTGTTGCAGCCAGGGCTGCACCACTCATTAATTCAGCGTTAATTTGTTCAGTAGTTTCATATCTTTAAATCATTGCCACTGTTCATCAGGTGGTCCTTTCTCGACTCTTCTGCGCATGCTGAAACATGTCAGGACACTACGCGAATCGCATTATTCAGGTTTTCTCGGAAGGAACACAACAGTGGGGACTTGGGTCGAGACAAACAGCAGAGGTAAGAAAAACCAACCATCAGTGAACTCTCTCCCTGGCGTCTGTCTCCAAGCTTGCAAGGTGTGTGGGCTCACGCTTGGTCTGCAGATGCACTCCCTGTTGGCCGCTATATTTATGAAAATATGTGTTGCACAAAATGGACCATGTCCAAGGCCAACATTGTATCTATTGCACAGGGTGTGGTGGAACATTTCCCAACAATAATAGAGTGTGTACTCTGTCAACGGGGCAGATAGAACAAGCATTTGCAATGCTATAGGTCTCGCATATACGAGAGTTTGAGCTATTGGAAATGCATTGCAAATGTGCGACCTATTGCATTACAAATTACTAGCGCCCATGCGGCGCTTTCACATTCATGGAGGCCGCACCCCTCTCTTTAGACAGGCTACGTCTAAAGAAAGGGGCATGACCGACAAAGTGAAAACGCGGTATGGGGCACTTTGACAAAAAAAAAAATCTGTTTGTCAAGTTGACAAACAGATTTTTTTTTGTAAAAGTGCCCATCCCTCGCTTTCACTTTAATGTTGGCCACGCCCCTTTCTTTAGATGCAGCTTGTCTAAAGAAAGGGGCGGTGGCCTTCATGAATATGAAAGTGCCGCATGGGAGCTGGTAATTAAACAAAACAACAACAAAAATAAGTAAGCGCGCCTGCTATACTTAAAGCGGACCGCACTACTAAAATAAAGACAGGGCGGCGTGCTGCGACATACTGGATGGTATAGGGGCAAATCATTAAACAAAATAGTGCTAAGAGCCAAGACAAAGCAGAACGCGTAATAAGACAAGTATACGGTCCAGTCGTTATATGAGGTAACAAATGCAGACAAGGCTGTACCAAGGAGAGACTAACAAGCTTAATAATGACTCAGAAGCCAGCGTTTGAGAAAGACAATGACACAAGCCAATGAAAAATATGGGCGGAGCTTCTAAGCCATGCTCTAATACTGCATGCCTCGCAGCAGAGCATGCGCTGCCAAGGCTTGACCTAAAAAGGAGCTTCCATTTTTGTGGTGCGTGACTGGGAGAGAATTTACCATCATAGGGTGCGTGTGTACCACATTTTAAGTGAGGGGTTCTTCCAGAACTGTGTCCTGCAAACCTCTTAAATTTTGAGCCAGGCTGATTGTAAGGTGCACCATTGTTTTTGTACTGGAAACTAGCCAAGATGTTGTTTAGTCTCTTCGGGTAGTAGCTTGCCTGACTGGTCCACTTGTCTGAAAGGATTGGACAATAATGAAACACAATGGGAACATTCAGGCGTTTCATGTTTTTGTGAATCTATGCTCCTATCCATGGAAATGTTAATCCAATATAGACCAAGTCTATATACAGGCACCTATTGCCTTAAATGGCGGGTATTACTTATACACTGCCTCAAACCCCTATGTGGCTCTTTGTATTTATTACAATTCCTCACCTCAAGTATTTTGGGTTTCAGTGGTTTGATGTGTCAAGGGGCAAGATGAGACTGCACTTAACTGTAGGACATATACTTGTGCATGGAGGTGGTGTTGAGCCGTTGTTGTGCAGTAACAGGAACGTTAGTGGCGAACACTAATTTGCAAGGCCAATCACGGATGAGGTCTGTGTTAAGACTGGGAGCTCAAGGGGAATGTGCTGAGTAAGGGAGGACGGTGAGACTTCAGCATTTGGAGTGATGGAGTCCCCAGTAGATTGGTCTGCGGTGGGGGACTGAGGTTCAAAAGAAAGAGGTCTGTGTTGTTGGCGCCAAGTTCAATGGAGTCTCAGTCTCAGCAGTAAAAGGTGTTTTCAAAGGCTCTAGTTCAGCAGTTTAAAGGTAAATGTTGTGTTTGTCAATCTACGCAACAGGTGGTGTGTGTTTGGGCAGCATCATTTGCACCAAAAAGAAGTCTGTGTTGGGGCTGTCAGGGTCAGGAGTAAGAGGGTTCTGTTGGAAATCTCAGAAGAAAGAAATCTGAGAACGGAGAGAGAGTCCTGTATTACAAGTACTAACTTCAGCATCAAGAGGTCTGTGTTGGGAGTCACAGGGAAAGAGCCCTGTATTACAAGTACCAAGCTCAGCAGCAAGAGGTCTATGTTTGGAGTCACTGGGCAGAGAGTCCTGTATTGCAAGTATGAAGCTCAGCAGCAGGAGGTCTGGGGTGTGAGTCACTAGAGAGTGAGTCCTGTATTGCAAGTACCAGCTCAGCAGTAAGAGGTCTGTGTTGGGAGTCACTGTAAAAAGAGTCCTGTGTTGCAAGTACCAAGCTCAGCAGCAAGAGGTCTGTGTTGGGAGTCACTGGAGAAAGAGTCCTGTATTAGAAGTACCAAGCTCAGCAGTAAGAGGTCTATGTTGGGAGTCACTGAAAAAAAGATTCCTGTATTGCAAGTACCAAGCTCAGCAGCAAGAGGTCTGTGTTGGGAATCACTGGAGAAAGAATCCTGTATTAGAAGTACCAAGCTCAGCAGTAAGAGGTCTGTGTTGGGAGTCACTGAAAAAAGAGTCCTGTGTTGCAAGTACCAAGCTTAGCAGCAAGAGGTCTGTGTTGGGAGTCACTGAAAAAAGAGTCCTGTATTGCAAGTACCAAGCTCAGCAGCAAGAGGTCTGTGTTGGGAGTCACTGGAAAAAAAGTCCTCTATTCCAATTAGTAAGCTCAGCAGTAAGAGGCCTGTGTTGGGATTCACTGGAGAAAGAGTCCTGTATTAGAAGTACCAAGCTGAGCAGCAGGAGGTCTGTATTTGGAGTCACTGGAGAGAGTGTCTTGTATTAGAAGTACCAAGCTCAGCAGCAAGAGGTTTGTGTTGAGAGTCACAGAAAAAAGAGTTCTGTATTGCAAGTACCAAGCTCAGCAGCAAGAGGTCTGTAATGGGAGTCACTGAAAAAAAGAGTCCTCTATTCCAATTAGTAAACTCAGCAGTAAGAGGCCTGTATTGGGATTCACTGGAGAAAGAGTCCTATATTAGAAGTACCAAGCTGAGAAGCAGGGAGTCTGTGTTGGGAGTCACTGGAGAGAGTGTCTTGTATGAGAAGTATCAAGCTCAGCAGTAAGAGGTCTGTGTTGGGAGTCACTGGAGCAAGAGTTATGTATTAGAAGTATCACGCTCAGCGGTAAGAGGTCTGTGTTGGGAGTCACTGGAGCAAGAGTTATGTATTAGAAGTATCAAGCTCAGTAGCAAGAGGTCTGTGTTGGGAGTCACTGAAAAAAGTCCTTTATTCCAATTAGTAAGCTCAGCAGTAAGAGGCCTGTGTTGAGATTCACTGGAGAAAGAATCCTGTATTAGAAGTACCAAGCTCAGCAGTAAGAGGTCTGTGTTGGGAGTCACTGAAAAAAGAGTCCTGTGTTGCAAGTACCAAGCTTAGCAGCAAGAGGTCTGTGTTGGGAGTCACTGAAAAAAGAGTCCTGTATTGCAAGTACCAAGCTCAGCAGCAAGAGGTCTGTGTTGGGAGTCACTGGAAAAAAAGTCCTCTATTCCAATTAGTAAGCTCAGCAGTAAGAGGCCTGTGTTGGGATTCACTGGAGAAAGAGTCCTGTATTAGAAGTACCAAGCTGAGCAGCAGGAGGTCTGTATTTGGAGTCACTGGAGAGAGTGTCTTGTATTAGAAGTACCAAGCTCAGCAGCAAGAGGTTTGTGTTGAGAGTCACAGAAAAAAGAGTTCTGTATTGCAAGTACCAAGCTCAGCAGCAAGAGGTCTGTAATGGGAGTCACTGAAAAAAAGAGTCCTCTATTCCAATTAGTAAACTCAGCAGTAAGAGGCCTGTATTGGGATTCACTGGAGAAAGAGTCCTATATTAGAAGTACCAAGCTGAGAAGCAGGGAGTCTGTGTTGGGAGTCACTGGAGAGAGTGTCTTGTATGAGAAGTATCAAGCTCAGCAGTAAGAGGTCTGTGTTGGGAGTCACTGGAGCAAGAGTTATGTATTAGAAGTATCACGCTCAGCGGTAAGAGGTCTGTGTTGGGAGTCACTGGAGCAAGAGTTATGTATTAGAAGTATCAAGCTCAGTAGCAAGAGGTCTGTGTTGGGAGTCACTGAAAAAAGTCCTTTATTCCAATTAGTAAGCTCAGCAGTAAGAGGCCTGTGTTGAGATTCACTGGAGAAAGAGTCCTGTATTAGAAGTACCAAGTTCAGCAGCAGGAGGTCTGTATTGGGAGTCACTGGAGAGAGTGTCTTGTATTAGAAGTATCAAGCTCAGCAGTAAGAGGTCTGTGTTGGGAGTCACTGGAGCAAGAGTTACGCATTAGAAGTATCAAGCTCAGCAGCAAGAGGTCTGTGTTGGGAGTCACTGAAAAAAAGTGTTCTATTCCAATTAGTAAGCTCAGCAGAAAGAGGCCTGTGTTGAGATTCATTGGAGAAAGTGTCTTGTATTAGAAGTATCAAGCTCAGCAGCTGGAGATCTGTGTTGAGATTCACTGGAGAAAGAGTCCTGTATTAGAAGTACCAAGCTCAGCAGCAGGAGGTCTGTGTTGGGAGTCACTGGAGAGAGTGTCTTGTATTAGAAGTACCAAGCTCAGCAGCAAGAGGTCTGTGTTGGGAGTCACTGGAGAGAGTGTCTTGTATTAGAAGTACCAAGCTCAGCAGCAGAAGGTCTGTATTGGGAGTCACTGGAGAGAGTGTCTTGTATTAGAAGTATCAAGCTCAGCAGCAGGAGGTCTGTGTTGGGAGTCCCTGGAGAGAGTGTATTGTATTAGAAGTATTAAGCTCAGCAGAAGGAGGTCTGTGGTGGGAGTCATGGGAGAAAGAGTCCTGTTTGCAAGTACCAAGCTCAGCAGCAAGAGTTCTGTGTTGGGAGTCACTGAAAAAAAGAGTCCTGTATGGCAAGTACCAAGCTCAGTAACAAGAGGTCTGTGTTCGGAGTCACTGGAGAAAGTGTCCAGTATTGCAAATATCAAAAGCTCCGCAGTAGCAAGTCTGGGTTGGGAGTCACTGGAGTGAGAGTCCTGCATTGGAAGTATCAAGCCCAGCAGCAAGAGGTCTGTGTTGGGAGTGAGTGGAGAAACAGTATTGTATTGCAAGTACCAAGCTCAGCAGCAAGAGGTACGTGTTGGGAGTCACTGAAAAAAAGCAAGAGGTACGTGTTGGGAGTCACTGAAAAAAGAGTCATGTATTGCAAGTACCAAGCTCAGCAGCAAGAGGTCTGTGTTGGGAGTCACTGAAAAAAGAGTCCTTTATTGCAAGTACCAAGCTCAGGAGCAAGAGGTCTGTGTTCGGAGTCACTGGAGGAAGAGTCCTGTATTCCAATTAGTAAGCTCAGCCGTAAGAGGCCTGTGTTGGGATTCACTGGAGAAAGAAGCCTGTATTAAGTATCAAGCTCAGCAGTAAGAGGTCTGTGTTGGGAGTCACTGGAAAGAGAGTCCTGTATTGCAAATATCAAGCTCAGCAGTAGCAAGTCTGTGTTGGGAGTCACTGGAGAAAGAGTCCTGTATTAGAAGCATCACGCTCAGCGGTGAGAGGTCTGTGTCGAGAACTACGGCCTCAGCAGTAGCAGCCTGTTTAGGGGCCTCAGGTTCACCCCAAAAAAGGTTTGGGTCAGCGGAGGTGTGTGCCAGTATTTCCCCATCAGGGTTGGGGTGGTATCAGACACCAGACCCCCTGGGATGGCAGTATCGTCACCATAAGCTCTTGGTTAGGCCACTCAGGATTAGCCGTAAGAGGTCGATGTTAGGAGTCTGAATTTGTTATTTGCATCAAATTGTTTATTTAAGTAATTGTTATTTGCACGAATGTGGTCATTTTAGTATTTGTAACTTTATACTGTTTATACTTTGTATCATTTTTTTACCTCTACTGAGGTTATGAATGAAATAAACAGAAATTGAATTCAGTCCGGGACTGTGTGAAGTCCTTCGTCAGCAGTAACATGCCTGTGCTGGTCACCTCGAACTCGGCAGGAAAAGCTTTAAGGACGGAGTCTGAGGCGCAGAACTAAGGGCTAGATTTATCAAACGTTGATGCACCTCAACGCAGCAAGACAACTTCCTGCACTTCATCAAATGAAGAGGGTAGGAATTCACCATATCTATCAAGATAAGGTGCATTCCTGCTCTCTCCTTGCGTTGGCGCACTCAGTGCAGCCTAGCGCCAACGCAGGCACCATTGCATCAAAGTGCCAGCATTGCAGGCAGGATTGTTTCTGTGCAGGAAGGGACACCTTCCTGCACACAAACAATCCTTAGAAAGAGGAAACAACGAGGAGAAATAAAGGTATTTCTCCTTGTTGCCCCTCTATCGGGAAAACAAGGCATTTTGACGCATTCCCAGGTTTAACGGTCTTGATGCATCTGGAAATGGACTACAATCCATGGGTAGATGCATGGAAACACCCACTCTCCACCCAATGAACGCCTTCCCAGGGCAGAGCAACGCAAGGCAGCGACTTGCCCTGCCTTGCATTACTCCAGATGTAACAAGCATCGCAGGGCCACGCGGGGTGACCTTGCGTTGCTTGGTAAATCTGACCTAAGGATTGCGTTGCCCTTGCGACACTATTCTATACGCAAGGGCAATGAAATCCAATGATAAATCTGGCCCTCAGAGTCCTGCTCAGGTAGCCTCCAGCTCAGCAGTAAGAGTGTGTGTTGGATCGGTGCCGATAGTGGCGGAATGGTACCGAACATCAAGGGGCACGCAATGAGCAGCATCAGGCCCATGTTGGCAATCGCAGTTTCAGGAGTCGGAGGTCTGGGAGTCTAAGGAGCAGCATGTCTGTGTTGGGGCTATGGGTGAGCAGCAGTTTGTCTGCACAAGGAGGCTGTAAGTGGTCTGCGAGGAGAACCCCAGGTTCAGCAGTCAGAGCTTGGATCTGGGGCGAGGGTGTGGGCATCAAACAACAGAGCCTCGGTGTCTGTGCAATTTCTTCTGACGTAAAGCACATTACTCATCCAACAATGTTTAAGGAAATGAATTTTGAAACAAACATGCGCGCCCAAAAACATCCTCAGGGACTCCATATCCACTGTATGTGAACTTACTTTACGTCAGCAAACTGCAGAGCCGATAAGTGAGGTTGAGAAAGAAGAGGGGAAGATGTTGAGGAGGCCAAATAATGGGTGGAGGGGGGAAGGAGACACAGAATGAGGGGGGAGTAATAGGGTTGAGACAAGAAACGCTGAAGACACTTTTAGCCATTGGAACATTTAGAACTATGAGAACAAAGGTAAGGAACAAGGAATGACAAATGGAAAGAAAGGAAAGCAGAACAAACGGGGGAAGAAAACACAGAGGGAGCTAAGAAGAAAGGAAAGAATTGGTAGTGGGGTAACGAAATAATGAATGAAAAGGAAGCACAGGGGAAATAAAACAGAAAATGGGGTGAAGAAATAAGGAAAAGAAAAATAATTGGATGCCGGAAAGAAAGTAGGAAAACGAGAGATAAAATAAATGTAGTGGTGATATGGAAGAAGGGAGGAAGTAACAGAAAGAGAGGAGAAACTGAACTAAGGCAGAAAGGAAACAGTGAAAAGAATAAGAGAATGGAGGAAAGAATAGGAAAAACTGAAGAAAGTGATAAAGTATTGGGTAAAAAAATAAACTAGAGGACTAAAGTAAAAAGACAATGAAAAAACCGATAACAATAAGGAGACAGGGAGACACAGAGAGAGATCCATGTTACATCTGTCTTTCCTAAAAACACAAAGGCTGATGAAGGGGCAGTTTCCAAAAAGTGACCTATCAGTGTGATCTACTACGTGCAACAGCGGTATGATTAAAACTGGCATCAGGTAGGCTGACAGGAGAGGTGCCACGGCCAGCTGCTGGAAACACGCAGAGGGTGCCACTGAACTAGCTGCACATGGTCCGCACGCCCTGGCAGCAATGTCAAGAGAAGCACCTTATGCAGGCAACAGCCACACCCTACCACAAAACATTCTGTGCATGAGGCCCAGGCTGCCACCTGGTCTAACGCAGGGCCCAGGAACATTACACCTCTGCAACCAGGGCTTTAAGTGGGATGAAAAAACTGGGGGGGGGGGGGGCGTGACCAGTGGAATTAAGGGCGTGGCTTAAAACACACCCTAAAAATCTGTACTGAGCATAGTGTGCCACCCGACTGGTACTTTGCTGCTTCTGTCCATTCAGCCACATATATAATACACCAAGTAACATTACACGAACAAATTGGCAACACATATGACTTCGTTGTATATAATATTGAAAATGGTTCTCTTTGTGGGCGAGGTTGCGGTGTAAGGCTACAGCTACCGATTTCGAGCCTTAGAAAGCAGGTTCGAGCCTAGCATCCGCTCAACATTCTGTGTTAAAAAGGTGAGAAAATGTGTAATGTAACTGGTGCTCATGTTTCCATAAAACTGGGAAACGAGTCACGTTACATCAAAAACAGTGAGGGGTGCTACTATTGCAGAGATAAGTTTTTTTCCCCTCCACGAGGGTAAAAATGGAAGCACGATAGGGACCCCGTTTCGGCACATGCTTTTAAGAACTGCCGGTGCTGAGCACCGGCAAGACCCTGCCCGCTTAAAGCCCTGCCTGCAACAGCAACTCGTGTGAATGCCTAGAAGAAAACTGGAGGTCAGTCCCTGCTTCCATGGCAGCGCGCGCAGAGGATTTCTCATACCAGGGAAATCTGTGCATACTGACACTTTTCTGGAGCAGGGGCACTGCACAATTGTCAGCCCTTCAGCTCAGTTTGGCCAAGGTGCAGCACTGTATATGGCAATAATATGCACTGAAAACGTCCTCTTAACGCAGGCTCGGCCACACCGCTGAAAGCTCCAATCACTCTGTGCTCGAGCCCCGGGGGTTTTCCTTGTGTCTGAGATCACCACTCCAGCCGGCCAGTGCATGTTGGTTTGGAGCAAGAAAGCGGTCTCAGGCACAAATAAGCCACTACAAGAGGACCCACGTGGCACGGACCAGCCAGACCTAATTCCGGAAGCTAAACACTGTCACATACAATGACATCAATATGTGCAAAAAAGGGTGGGTTGCAGATGTGGCGAAAGGGGGCTGAACCCCGTGTCACTCTGAGCAAACCACTTCACTTCCATGTGCATCAGTGCCTTAGAAGAGGCCGTGCTTAGACGCACAATAACCCCAATATTACGCATTATGGAATATACTTGTCATACAGTGTTTAAGGGACCTAGCATGTGAAAGTATCTGCTCTGTAAAGAAACTGTCTGTGTTCTTTGTGGGGTAGACCCAACCTCAAGGACTCTGTACTGCGGATCCTCCCTCTGGCATGAAGTTTACCATCGACTCCACTCGAGGCTGCTTAATATATACAATATACATGGCCAGGCACACCAACGTAACTTGCGAGTCAGGGATCCTGGGTTCTAATCCCAGCTTTGGTGAACCAACACTGTGTGATCCATGGCAGATCGTTTACCTTGCTACGTTATCTTTTCTACCATAACTTTAAGCGTTTAGAAATAGGGTATTTACAAAGCACAGGTGATGATCTCACCGTCCACGCTAGATAGGGGAAGTAATCAAAGGTAATCGGTGCTATACGTGGGTGACACTGAGGAGTGGCAGCACCTTCCTGCTAGAAACAAGTGATTTTCCCTCTGCCTTGAATCCCCTCTGGGTGATTTTTATGGGTCTGGTCCTTCTGAGCAGCTTACACTCAAGACCCTCAGTGACTGAAGCCCTTTCAAGATGCTTTTTGTCACAGCTCTGCTGGGAAGGGCTCCAAATTCACTCAGGTGCCACAGTAAGAAACTTCCATGTTGCTGTAGCATAAATGTCACCAGGCAAGTACATTTATCTGAAGAATATTTATGATGGACATCATTCAAGTTGACCTGCTTGCAACCCTGTTGTAGATACCCCTGATGCAAACCTTTTGAGTTGGGGCAACTATAGTATATCTTTTCTCTCGGACACCAGCCTCCAGAACTAAACCCATGATGCCACACAGTCCTGCTAACAACCGTGGTCCACCTTTGGTGGTAAGAGAGCTGGCAGCATCTGCAGTCTACCACTATTAGAGCTCTGAGGCAAGAGATAGGGAAGGAACCCAGACCTACCGGTTCAAAAAGGTGTTGCCAAACGGGTTGAGCTTGCGGAAGGGCTTCTTGGGATCTACAATGAGTGCGTTGCCCGGCACAACGCCTTCGGTCTCACCATGCATGACCGCGATGAAGGAGTCAGTGGTGGGCTCAGGCCCGATGCGAGCCCCGGGGATGTCCTGCTCCAGGAGGTACTTGATGAAGGTGGTCTTGCCGGTGGAGTACTGGCCCACCACCAGCACCATGGGCTTGTTATCAAAGTCGGCATCCTCCAGGGCGGGGGAGTGGAAGTCGTGGAAGCGGTAGAACTCTTCCACGGGCAACAGCTTCTTCTTGTAGAGGTCTTTGAGCCCTTCGGTGACCGTGTGGATCACCTCGGGGACCTTCTTGTTCTTCTCGTTCTTCCCCATCCAGCTGAACATGTTGGCTGCTTTCTAGCACCTGGATCCAAAAATCTGGGGAGAGACCTCTAGAGAGAAAAGAACCTGCAACAGCCTGCTTGCTGTCTGGGCAGATCTTGAGCATAAAAAAATGTTCTGGAGGACTTCTCTTCCCCTCTTGCCTCAGGAAAGAATTTCCTTAAAAAGGCTGTAAAGTTCGGAACGTTTTCTCTATGTACAAAATAGAAAACGTGGCAAAGCTGCCCTGGTGTGCAAGAGGTTTTGGTCTTGAGAGAACTTGCAGAAACGAAAGGCTTCTCGGCGTCTGCGGGGGGAGCGCCACGCGCGCGCGGAGTCCTGTCCTCACTTGTGGAAAGACGCTGCCCAAGTCTGGAAAGCCAGCAATATCGTCAAGGAACACCCAGCTCCTTGGGTGGGGCAAGCACATTACACAGGGCTAGAGGGGCTGCAGAAATCGGCATAAATGCGGACAGGACCTGCCTCCAAACATCTCCCCTCCCACCACAGTCCTGTAAATACAAGAGAATGGAAATTGCTACTTTTTTTCTTTTCTAAAGAATGTCATTTTAATCTTTACCCGATAGCACTCTCTAGCGGCGAAATTGTGCTGTCGCGCTTAGATTCAAACTTTTTGATATAATTTGAAGACAGGACATTTATCGTGGAGCCCGTGTTTTTAAAACTACGCCTATCTTTCTAACTTCCAAATACCTGGGATGTCTGGCTACTCTTCCTCGGTTCAATTCTTTGAGGTTTTCTATAGCGCAAGCCTGGCCCAAGAGTGCGCGGCGTGCATTCCGCATAACACAAATCACAAAACAATCAATTTCCATCTGGAAAAACAAAAGGGAAAAAAGAAAGGCAGTTCATATTCGCATATGAACAGTACCAGAACATAATTACTATACAAAACAATCATCATGAAAACAGAGAAAGTCGGGACGTCGAATCGGGCTAGGCACTTCGGTTCAGCCAAGCTTGAGACAAACTTTTAGGGGCATATTATCAACGGCCAGCGAAAATTATCGCTGGACGTGCTTAGCGATAATTTTGTTATCGCAGGCTATCTCTAGAATTTATTGCCCTGGTAGCGTGTTATTAACAATGCGTTTCTCCAGGGCGATAAAAATTCCAGTGATAGCGAGGTTATCGCCGTTTTGCAGGGAACATCGCTGGTTTTCCAGCGATGTTCGCTGCAAAACGGCGATAACCTTGCTGATTCGACCCACAGGGTCGTATCAGCATAATCCACCCCAATGTTAGGGATAGGTAAGTCTGCTTTTTAGCAGACGTTAGGGGCATATCAGCAACAACCGGCGATAATTATCGCTAAGCGCACTTAGCGCTAGGATAATTATCGCCAGCTAGCGTGGATTTTTATCGCTGAGATAGAGTGCTATTAGCAACGCTTATCTCAAAAGCGATAAAAATCCTCACGCTAACTGCCTAACGTGAGATTATCACTGGAAACCCAGTGATAATCTCACGCAATGTGGCGTTAGCTTGTTGATAGGGCCCCACAAATTTAGCCATGATATCCACCTTCCATAGGATATCATGGCTAAATCAGTCCTGAAGCAGGCATAAGGAAAGTAGCGATAACAGGGGATATCGCTACTTTTCTTGCCGCTATGCTTCATAGCATGGGGCTTGATGATAGGAGAAATGTCGCTTAGCGACATTTCTCCTGTCATGTCAGGTCAGGAACGCCAACTTTGCATCTCATTAGAGATGCAAAGCTGGGCGTTAGGAATTAGTGCGCTAATGCAAGGTTTCACGCGTTAGCGTGACCTTGCTAATTAGGCGATGAAATTATCGCCGCTTTTCAGCCGAAAACGGCCACAAAAGCGGCGATAATTCTATCACCTCGCCTTGCTGATATGCCCCTAAGTTTTTGGGAGAAAACAGCTGTTTTTTCCAAAAACTAACGTGTGCTAAAATGCTGGGGCAGCCTTGTAGATATCGCGATGTGCACATCAGCGATATTTACAAGGTTGTCCTGCCTAGTGACGCCCACTTTGCATCTCATTAGAGATGCAAAGGGAGGCGTTGAGTAAAAGGGTGCTAACATGCGCTAATGCATGTTAGCACCCTCTTGTTAATAGGGCGATAGTTTTATCTCCGCTTTTTTGGCTTTAAAAGCCCAAAAAGCGGAGATAAAGCCCTTGTAAATATGCCCCTTAATTTTAACCAAAGTGTCTCTCAAATAAGAGAATTTTGACATCCCTTTTTAACTTAATTAGGCATGAAGTTGTATGGAGGGCTGGTGGGAGGGAGTTCCAGAGACTTTTTGCACTACCAGAGAATGATTATTTCGTAAAGCGTTTTAGCCAGAATATCGTAAGTTTCAGCAGGAGGCATTCTGTGTTTTTTGATTCTTCTTCGTCGCCCAATAATTTTAGTTTTCCATCCAGGAGCGTATTATGCAGTGTGGCACATTTTATAGTTAGCACCCAGTGCACCTCTCAAAAGTTTCGCTCAGCGCTAACAAGTAGAGTGCTTTTTACACTGAATGCACGGACCCCATGGCAGCAGCAAAATCGTGCTGCCCTGCGGGCAAATATGAAGCGGCTACCAAGCAGCCCTTTGTGTTTCACTGTGCAGGTGGCAACACCTCTGCACTTTTAAGAGGAATTAGAGATTATTGTAACGGAGGAATAATACAAGGAGGCACATAAGTCTTTTTTAGAGAAGTTTATATTTATTTCTTATCTAGTAAGTTAATGGAGCCCATCCTTCAGCAAACTCCGTGCCCACAGCTCTGTTGCTGAATGGCGTCAAAACCCGTCCATTCAGCAACCAAGACTAGCAGAAGGCAGAGTGGTGCATGAAGGATGCGGAATACAAAAGAAAACAACACGGGGTGATGTATGCTCTAACTATCGCGTGCTACCAACATGTTCGCATATAACACATCTCCCCTTTCCCCCCCAAAAAACATGATACGATATTACATGGTAAAGTCCTGTAGATACATTGGTTTTATTTGACAATCTACCACTTCTACTAGTAATACAATCATTAGCAGAATGTGTTTCAGAAGAACCAGCCATGACACTTGGATTGATATGAGGACCAATACATTGATCAGAAGTATGTTGATTACCTGGTACAAAAGCTTGTGACTGGTGAACATCAGGCTGAATCATGTTCCAATCATGGACACAAGAACCCAAAGTGATAGAAACAAGGCATTTTGAGGTTTTAGTTGTAAATGACTTTTAACAATTTTGCATGGGAATCATTCAACAGAACCACATTTTTGATGGACCACCATCGTCTATCTTCCAAAAGTACCGATGAACGAGCAACGTTGGATACCATGAAAGGACCATTGAAGTTGAAGTCCACTGTGGATCTCCTAGGTTTCATATTTCTCAACATGACCCATGACCCAACCACAATATGAGGTGTACAAACATTCCTCCTGTTATCATGCAATATCTTAGTTTTCACTTGAGATTTTAAAACTCTATCTTCTACTTCTTTGAGATTCACCACATCATCTAATCTATTTGGTGCTTTATCCTTGAGCCACGTGGGACATAATGCAGTGTGAGCTTATCTACCTCGTAACAGTACAAACAGAGAAACTCCAATAACACTGTGTGGGGTGTTATGATACGCCCAAATTTTATCTTGGAGTAACCTGGCAACATCTTTGTTGCAAGTGAGAGCAGTTTGAATACCCTCTTTAATCAACCTATTTGCTCTCTCAACAGCCCCATTGGAGTGAGGAGAATATAGAGGCATATTGTGGTGTTTAATACCCCTGTCCATTAAACATGTTTCCATAGTTTCTAATATTAATTGAAGACCATTGTCTGTAACTAGTTCATCAGGGTACCATTCCAAAAAAACAATTATACCAAAAAAGTTGATGACATCTTGTGTGGATGTCTCTTGTGAGAACTCGTAATAGATACACTTCGAAAAGTAATCTACAATAAAAATGATGTACTTTCTTTCAAGAGGTAAAGACCCACTGGCCAGGCCAAGTCAAGCGCAAGCTTGTGCCTGGGGCCTTGGGGTAAAGGTGTGGTAACCAAAAGGAGTGTCATGAGATTTCCAGTGCTTGATAGACAAGGCGCATTCTTGACAGTTGCCAACAAACTTGTCAATGTCAGAATCCATGTAGGGCCACCAGAAGTAGCACTTCAAAGATGTTTTTGCAGCAGTGGCTCCCAGATGACCTTTGTGGCTTAGTGCCAGAACTTTGGAATGAAGCTGACTGGGAACTGCAATTTTGTCTCCTCGCATGAGAATGTAATTTTCAATAGTAAGTTGATTCACTAGTTGACAAAATACGAACAGATCACCTTTAAAATTCTTGACATGGGGCCAACCTAAATGAACACATTATTTCACTGTGCTTAAAACAGTATCCTGGTTACAGGCAGTAATCCATTTATATTCAGAAATAGAGCCGTTACACAAATGCATCACATCTAGATTAGCAACAATATATCCATTCTCGAATAAATCGAAATTATGAGCTTCATCCGAAGAAATGGGTAAGTAAGATAGGCAATCAGCCATGGAATAAGAGGCATGTGATCTGTGCATAGAGTGAAAGCAGTCCCCCCAAACATACGTTTTAAACTTAGCAATGGCCCATGCACAAGCGAGAGCTTCTCTCTCGATAGTGCTATACTTTCTTTCTGCTGAAGTCAAAACTCTGGAAGCAAAAGCAACTGTGGTTTCAGATAAGCCATCTTTTTGACACAAAACAGCACCAAGACCCACATCACTTGCATCCACAGTTATGCTCACTCACATATGATTTAAGTGCAGTGACACTGGAAAGGATTTCCTTTATTTCTTGAAATACATTTTGTTCTTCTATGCCCCAAGAAAAACGCTCTTTTTTTCTTAGCATTTTCTTTAGTGGTTCCATTAAGGTAGCATATCCATTTACAAATCTGGAATAGTAATCGCTTAACCCCAAAAAGGATCTTAACTCATCCTTGTTGGAGGGGGGGTTGTACTTCTTTCAAGGTCTTGACAATATCCTCTTCAGGCTTGATGCCTTGTGCTGTTATGTGGTGACCTAGATATTCCACATTGTCAGTAAGAAATTTGCACTTATCCTTAGACACAGTCATTCCATGGCTGGACAATATTCTCAATACATTGTCCAAGAAGCAATTGTGTTCTTGGATGTTCTTAGCGAAAATTAGTATATCATCTTGAAAGGCTAAAACCCCTTGCACATCTTTGAATAAGGAATACAGCTATTGAAATAAGCTTGCCGCTGATGCAAGACCGAACGGCATGTGAAGGTAATGAAAAGCACCAAAGGGTGTAGTAAAAGTACAAAAAGCTTGAGATTCTTTCTTGAGCTTGACCTGGTGATATGCTTCTCTGAGATCGATATTGCTAAAAAAGGTATCTTCATCCAGAGTAGAAATTAGCTCATTCATTTTAGGAAGGGGGTAGCAATCAATTAAAAATGTTTTTGTTCAGAGCGCGCAAGTCAGCACACAAACATATTTTTCCATCCTTTTTTGGGCGATAACCACAGCCCTAACCCATTCAGCAGAATCTACAGGCTCAATTATTTTATCTGCACACAACTCGTCTAAGTGTAATCTCATAACTTGCCTAATGGAAAGAGGAACATCTCTAAATTTATGTTTTACAGGAGTGGCACCTGGTTTCAATACAATCTCATGTTCAAAATCCATAACTGTACCGATTTTGTCTGAAAAAACTTGAGGATATTTTTGCAGAATGTCATCCATGTCTAAATAAGTGTTCTCAGCAATCTCAACTGGTATGGTAGTACCTGGTCTTAAAATGATACCAAGTCTTCCTTGGTCTATCCCACCCTCGTCGCCAGAAATATGTCGTAACAGAGGAATAATCCAAGGAGGCACGTAACTCTTTGTAGAGAAGTTTATATTTATTTCCTTCAGCGAACTCCGTGCCCACAGCTCCATTGCTGAATGGTGTTAAAACCGGCCCATTCAGAAACCAATATTAGCAGAACGCGGAGCACGTTTGAAGGATGCAGAATACAAAAGAAAACAACATGAGGCAATGTACGCTCTAACTATCACATGCTACCAACAAGTTAGCATATAACAGAGATCCCCTTGCAGGCAGGTGTAGTGAGTGGCTGCAACATCCTGCAAGGGGATGTCTAGGGGTCCATAGGGCCCTCTTTTCCCCTTCAAAAGGGCTGCTATAAGGGGGCACACTGACAGTGCGCCGCAATGTCAGTGTGCCTCCTGACAGCTTCTTTGCCTCTGCACCTATAATACGGCGCGAGCGCAGAAGCAAGGGGAGTCCCTCATTTGCATGGGGCCACACCCCTAGGTAAATCTGTTCTAATTGACAGCACATTTTGAATACCAAACCAGAACCAAAACCATAAACCATCACACAAAGTGCCATAAACACTATTTTTCACTTATGAAATACATCTACATGCATTTTAATGCCAAACATAGTCTAATTTCTAAATATAAATCAATGTCAGTTTTTTATTAATCTGTGTAAAACGCCAGAGCTATTGAAACCCATAGACCACAATAAGAATATGTGTAGAATGTGAAATAAAGGAAGACAAACTAAAGGACATAACACATCATATGACTCAGCTGTTCTGGTCATTAATATCTTAGTAATTACCGTTGACACCAATATTCCAAACAAACTAAGATAGTAGTCACGCAATTAATACCAAAACCTCAAAGCCCAGTCAACCTTTTATTTCCAAGTTCCAGAACACTCATCAAAGATAGGATGAATTGAAGGCTACGTCCAAAAACTGTATATATAATGTATTTCTAGAATAATATTAGCACATTATCTCTTCAAAATTAAAATAACATTACTATGCAACAAATGACCTGTGAGAGTGAATTCTACTGCAGGTAAGGCGCTCTATATTCATGCCATATTCCAAACTAAATTGATGACTAGAAATCGCATTGTGTGTCATAATAGATGCCATCATAAAAGGCATACGGAAATACGGTTCAGGGGTAATTTTGATAAAGATTCCTGTAACCAAACAAAGATCCATAATAATGCAAAATTTAAATGGAGAGAACCAAAGTCAACAGGAGAGTATTCCGAGTTCTCCAACACAAAGTGTCAGTGCATGGTGTTGTAGATGGCCACCAAGTTAAAATAACTTTTTAAAATAAGATCGAAACAGGACATGCATAGCCATGGTTGAACAGAAGAATGGGTGTCAGCCATCCTAGAAGTGTCATAGTGTGTTAAATGAAAACCAACTAAAAGAACAATACGCATCCTAAAACTATCTCACCCAGGCAAAGAAACCAGCACGTTCACGGGAGTTAATCTAAAAGTAGACCACAAACCATAGCAATCTGTATCTGTCAATTCGAGAAGTCGTGTTTCATATTTAAGCATACATTTAAAAGACCAACTAACATGGCCGCCAATCACATATTGCGACAAAACCAAGAAAAGACTGTACACATTCTAGAATCAACAGGTCCTCCGTAATGAATTTGCATTTTAAAACAATCATAATAGAGTGAATGGAAAAATGGAAAACAATTTAACTTCTATCTTATGGAAGAACCAGAGAATGGATATGCCATCAAACAACAAACATCAATAAGTCAGGGCTTACTAAGGTCCCATAGTGTTCTGATTAGCATAGTCATTCCTATTAAAATTACAAGTTACTATGTGTCAAGTACTAATGTAAAAATAATAATATAATGTGTAAAAAGCACTACTCAAAAAAGTTCTGTTAAAATCTTAAATATGGACTTAGACCAGGGGTATGTAGTGTCAATGTTATCTAAAGTCTAATCATATAAGAATAAAAAATAGAGTTTCAAGACTATGTTGTGTCACTCACAATAATCTTCATAAGTCAGCAAAATGATAATAAAGTAGTTCATCAGTAATACTTACTCCTTGTTGTACTGCTTTTAATTTTCTGATTCATAACGCTTCCTGATGTCTCCATTTGAGCTTTGGGGTCAACCAGTACGGTCTCTAATCCATGAAATTGAAAATCTCGATGTGTAGTCTGTTATTACATTACAAAATATACATAACAATAGGATATTTAGGGTCTCCTTGCTTCACTGCTCTAAAGTGTTCTGAAATTGTGTCTTGCAAGGGTCTCATATAATATGATACTGAGCCTTTCCTTTGTTACAGGGTCTCTGTCACAAAACTGTGGGTGTCTAGTTGGCTGACTATTCATTCGATGTCAGGAACAGAGGCTCAGATTATGCTTCTCTACCTTTACTGCAAAACATACAGCCTCCAATGCTCATCAGGGGCCACCAACCCTACATACAGGCAACCCACAAGTACACCTCCTCTTTCTTTGCTGCTGCAGCCAAAGCTAATTATATCTTTACTAATTACTCAACATGGTACTTGTTTTATGATGTAAGTCAAATGTTTAAGGTTTTGAATTTGCTGTAATCCTGTTATGTGTGACTCCCAATGTGTGTGGCGCTCTTCAGTGTGTCCAGCGCACATTGCCCCCCCCCGGGGGGGTCAGCCGGCGTGCCGTAGTCCTGTTTCTATACTGCCCTCAGCAGGAAAGTTCTCACCCAAGTGGCTTCCTCTCAGTTGAGAGTGCCACATGGAGTCGACGGAGCACTTTGCCACTGCACTGGCAGCCTCTTCGGCCACGCGGACAGGGCCCTTGGTGGCAACTAATCAACCTGGGTCTAATTTTAAGACAGGCTTAGCGCTGCTGCCCGCGGTAGGCGGGGGTAATTGCGAGGCAGAAAGTCTGTGCTCAAGCCTTGGGGACACCCCCCTCAACATCATCCATGGGCACAATACTACTTTTTCGGCCTGGTATTGGTTTAGCCTTAATTGGCCATTAGTAATAGTCTAATTTTTGGAACCACAGCCTTGTGGGGACAAGGTGCTGACCTCTAGCCAATCCACAGTATTGACTTGCTTGCTGCCTCCCTGATTGTACTTGGTACAAGCCCTCTCCTCTACCCCTTATCCTACTGGGTGCACATTTGCTTTCATTCAGCTATGGATCAATCGGCTATCAGGCCCCAAGTGAGCCTGATAATATGGAAGAGTTTAGACTGGAGAGGAACTAGCTGAGGCTCTAGACTCATTGGTCCAACATTCCATGAACAATGTCTTTGCTCTTGTGCTCCGACCCTTCACACACCAGCTTCGAATGATTGCGGAGCACGTCCCTATCCCCTCCCCATCTATTCTGTCCCACATCCTTCAACCCTCTTCAGGGCCCTCTCGGGAGCCCTATCAGACCCAAGGAGCTAAACTTCCCCCACACAGACGCTTCTGCTTGTCACTCTCAATCCCTTTTGGTGAACCACATTTACTGCACCCCTACTGGCTCCAACCCCCCCTTCTACCCCTCCCTTTAGTCCTCTTTCCCAAGACAGCGACGCCCAGGCCGACCCTTCTCCGGACATCAGTCTAATTCTGGCAAAGAGGAGTCTTACCACCCCATCCCAGGTATCCTTCACTTTGATATGCACAACAAAGGACCTGCCTCGTACATCAAACTAAATTCCTAAATTTCTAAGCACGGAGACTAATTAGTGTTTTCTACTCTACATGTGGGCTATTTGTACAGTGCGTTACCCTATAGACGTGGTTACTAGAAATAGTGTTTTAAACAGTTCTGTGGTCTCGAGCTATACAAATACCTGTGAACTAAGTGAATTTAACAGAAGATTCCCCTGGAAACCTATTTGCCCCCCCCCCTGTGTGTAGAGAAAGAAGTAAAGGCGGAAAGGAAGAGACTGGAGCAATTTCACATTCCACCACACCATCAAGGATTGATGTCTGTTTCGACGCCACAAAGGACTAATGTAGAAAAAGTGGAGAAAAAGTGGAGAAAAAATGAGGGCGGCAATACCTCACGGACGTGACCCCCACGAGGTGTAAGCGGACAGGTACTCGTCCGTTACCTCACTTTCTCATCATCGGTTACTGCCGTCCCCGGTGAAAAACACAAAAGTGACACAACAGGTATAGCGTTGTCTCTAGTACCTACTGTGGGGTAAACTAATAATCTAACTGTGTATATGTGCAAAAGAAAACAATGGGTGTCGACCCTAAGACTAGGGAGAATGAGTCTGATCAGGACCCAAATATTCCCAATTAAAACCGGGTAGCCCACACTAGCTAAATGAAACTTTTTATTCAGGCTGTGTGGCTATCCCCTTAAAAAACCAACATGTTTCGTTGCCTGTATGGATTGGCGGCAACTTCTTCAGGGCTAGGGTCGACTAGCCTCTTAGCTTTGTTTATGCTGGCCAGTGTATGATCTGTCAGCACCTAGGGGAAACATAAAATAGACATATACAGATTCAGCACACACCACGAATATACCCCAATAGGGTAGACATACACTCAAACAGGCAATGGGCGTAGTGCCTGCTTCATTTTCAACAGGTATATTTACCGTAAGGGTTGCTCACTTACAGCATACCTCACCCCCACAGATTTCAGAGGTCTGCGCTATCTCAGATACTTCTGAATTGCTTAACCGCGACCTGCGGATTCATGTATCTAAAATGCGTAGGAAAGCGGAAAAGTTAGCACAGCACATGTTAATATAACATAGAGCATTCATTTATGTACACTGGCATCTTCGTTATAATGGCCGGATGTGCCGGGTTCTGTCGATACCCCTTCTTGTTCCCTTGCATTCGTTATTGCTTGCCTAATGCCTGACCTCGTATGTGGCTAGTCCCATGATGACTGTGTATCACTGCGTTTCTCCATTGCACTCGTAAAATTGACCCAGCTTAACACTCGGTGTGCACCTAACTGTTGTATCGTAGTGTCTACGAAAAATATTCTCCGGGTAAACTATGCTGCTAACCCGCCTCCCTTAGCGGTTACGTGGACCGTTCGTCTAATGCATTACATCTCCCCCAGGCTTCGTGTGTCTATCTGAGCCTATCTTAGTATGTCAGTACCCCACCTACTACTCGCTCGGGGTCTCACCTCGTCAGGATCACGTTGCGGGTTCAAATCAGCCTCCATCCCCGGTTCTGAGTGCCCTCCCTGTTTAAATACTCCGCGCACCGTGATTGTGTACAGGCGCGGTCCTGATCGGACGCCTACCGCGGCCATATTGTGTAAACCGGGCCAGACTTTCCTATTGGAGGACGTGTAAATGATGTCACGGGCATGCGCAAACGCGCAATGAAGGCAGAGGGGGCCATCTTGTGTATCTCCGATCTGGTATATTTGTGTTGGGATACACTTCTGGCATAGAATTCCCAATACTGACGGCCCTCTTCAGTCAATAATTTCATGACTCTAATATATTCGCCTTGTTGGTTCATCTATTGTGTATCCCGTGACATGACGAGCAACAAGTGATTCTGTGAAGTGTATTCATATTACCACCAACAGGGAACACACACGGCCTACACCCACCTGTCACTATATGATATTTAGACCCTGAGAGTGTGATTTCAAGTCGTGACCTGATTCCATTCTATATAATCATTCAGGCCCTGTCTGTCTGCTCCCTCTTGATAGATCCAGCGCGCTTCCTTTGTTGTTAGCCTGGTGTTCATATTGTGGCTATCGCCCCACACCCGTTCCAGTACCACCCATCGTAATTCACGGGGGCCATGTCTAGCCGTCATGAAATGCTGGACTAGCTTTGTAGTTAATTTGCCCATTCGAATTGTACTCAAGTGCTCTTGTATACGGACCTTCACTTTCCGCGTGGTTAATCCAATGTAGTGAAGGCCGCAAGGGCATGTCAGTCTGTATATTACGTTGTTGGTGTTACAGTTACTGAAAGCATTTAGGTGCCAGCACTTGCCATTCGCCAATGTGACGCTCTTAGTCTGACTTGTTAGTTCGCAGACATTACAACCTCCACACTGATAATGTCCCGGTGGAATGCCTGTGGATTTGACCTCGCATTTGGGTCGTGAATGCACCCAGCGATCACGTAAGCTAGTGGACCGCTTAAAGGCAAATCTAGGTTGGGGCATAGTCATGGTCGGAGTGTGGAGTAAAGGCCAATGTTTCCGAATTACTTGTCTAATCTGGGTTGATAAAGGGCCAAATGTGGTTACTACCGGAAAGCATTCTCCTGATGTTTTCGGTGTTCTCTCCAAAAGGGCTGCTCGTGGGGTGTTGAGGGCTCTTTTCTTGGCCTGCTTAATAACTCTGATAGGATAAGCTCGGGCCTCCAGTTTGCATGACAGTGTTTCTGCTTGTTGTACAAAGTCCTCGGTGTTGGAGCAGTTCCTGCGGTAACGCAAGAATTGTCCGACCGGCAGGTTGTCCCTCAGAGCCCTAGGGTGGAAGGATTTATAGTGAAGGAGGGAGTTCTTGTCGGTGGCTTTCTGATGGACGTTAGTGACCAACTTCTGGTTCACCGCAGTGATGTCAAGTTCCAAATATGTGGCTGTGGTGTTACTAATGGTCCAGGTGAATTTTAGGCATTCATCGAGGCCATTCAACCACTGGAGAAACCTATCCAGGTCTACGGTGGAACCAGTCCATATACACAGGACATCATCGATGTACCTCTTCCAGAGGGCAATATTCCTCTGGAAGGGATTGGTGCAGTGGAATATGTAGTTGGACTCGAATTGGCCCACATAGATACAAGCCAAGCTGGGGGCAAATGTAGCCCCCATCGATGTACCGGACACTTGTAGAAAGAGTTGGTCCTTATAAGCAAAACATTTTTTGGTTAAGGCCAATTCAATGCACTGGAGGACAAAGCTTTGAGGGACATCGTAAAACCATTCGCATTCCCCCAGGGCATGTGCTGCTGCCACCAGCGTTGCTTCCTGAGGGATGCTGGTATATAACGATTCGATGTCGATTGTGACCAATAGTTGATGTTGGGGGTCAAAGACGAGATCGTTCAGGATTGTTAAGACTGAGGTGGTGTCCTGAATGTACGAAGGTTGGGTGATTACACATTCCCTCAGGAAGAAATCTGCATATTGAGATAGTGGTTCGAGGACTGACTGGATGCCCGATACTATGGGGCGTCCAGGGGGCGGCCTTTGTGCCTTATGGATTTTCGGGACAATATAAAATGCGGGAATCCTTGGTCTTTCATTGACCAAAAAGTCCGCTTCTTTCACCGTGATCCACTTTTTTTCTTTGGCTTCGGCGACCATGGTAGTTATCGTCGTCTGTAGGTTCATCGTGGGGTCCCTCATCAGTGGTTGGTAATTGTGTCGTACATCCAGCAGCCTGGCTACTTCCCGTTCATAGTCCGTAGTGTCCATCACTACCACCGCGCCCCCCTTATCGGCGGGTTTGATGGTAATGTTTTGGTGCTGCTGTAAGGAATGGACTGCTGTCCAATCAGCCTTGGTCATATTACTACGGGTATGCCCCTGTTGCTGTTTTTCCAAAGTACTAATGTCCTGCATGATTTTTTGTTCAAAAACAAGGACTTCGGGGCCTACAGAATGATTGGGAGGGCAAAACTGGGACGGTCGTCGCAAGTTGGTGGAAAACACCGAGGGAGCATCAATTTCTTTACCCTGAAAAAATTTATTGAGTTTAATCTTTCTCATCAACCCATATAGTTCACCCCGCAACTTAAAGCTGTCATGTTTAGGGGTAGGGACGTATCCAAGGCCTTTATTCTGGACCCGATGTTCATCTGATGTTAAAGTATAAGACGACAAGTTTACCACTATGTCGTTCTTTTCCCTCGTTATTGGGGTGTCCTGCCCCTGCTGCGGGTGATCCTGGGGGAGAAGTTCTGCCACATTGGATTGTTGTTGTGGCGTGCTCTGCCCCTGCCTCTGGCCCTCCCCCTGTAATTGGTGCCTCTCTGATCCTGAGGGCGTTGTTCTAAAAAATCCCTCAACATGGCTCCCAGATCTTCATTGGGCCTCTCCATGGTGTTAAATCTGACTCTCTGATTGGAGTGGGATGTGGAGGCAGAGGTGGAGGGTTGTGCGTTGTAATCGTCCTCTTCGCTACTGGTGTTATCAAACGTCCAGTTGTTGAATGTACGTTTCCCTTGTTGGCGCCCTCCTCTGGGACCACGAGTGTACTGTGAGGTAACTGGGGGTTGCTGTTGATAATAGCTATCCTCGACATACGGAAAAGCCCATTCATGGCTAAATCTCTCTAGATTTCTTTTGAGACCTTTCATTTTTTGATTCACCATATAGATTTGGTATTCACCCACATCGTTCTGAATTGTGGTCAGCTGTTCTTTTATATCTTTTATGGTGGTATCTGCCTTCAGTGCTGTTTCTAGTTCTAATATTTCTTTTAGTAGGTCCTCGCTTAGTCTCTTCGCTGTATTGATGATTAATACCAGCCAGTTGCGGGTACACTTGTTGGCTATATAGCTCCAGTCTACCCGAAACCGTTTGTCCTCTAGAAAGATCTTGGGTTCTATGCGGACCAAGAGACTGGCTGGAGCTGCCCCTGCACGCAGATATTCCGTCATTAATGCGCCATGCAGTGCTATTCTAACCTGTCTTTTTTTAGTCGTGGATAGTTTTTCCCATTCCTCTCTAGCTGTTGCCACCCCGCTGAGGGGCGCATTGGGAAGTAAAGAAGGCCCCGACAGGATCGATGCAATGTGTTCATCGGTGAATGCTAGACAGTATTGATCCATTATGACTGCCCGTTGTATGTGTATGGTCAATTACTGAGTGTGTGGAGTTAATGTCTAGAATAGATGGTAAAACCACTGTCTATCCCTGCTGTGTGTTGAGTGTGGCTGAATGTGTGGAATTAATGTCTAGAATAGATGGTAAAACCACTGTCTATCCCTGCTGTGTGTTGAGTGTGGCTGAACCTGTGTCTAATAGTTTTTTAATATTTTATCATAAAAAGCTCTCACGGCTAAGCTGCCGTTCTCAAAGTCATTTACAAAATGGAGCTAAGGGGGTCTCTGAGGCAGGTCGCCCCCCACTCAATACCATATGCACAACAAAGGACCTGCCTCGTACATCAAACTAAATTCCTAAATTTCTAAGCACAGAGACTAATTAGTGTTTTCTACTCTACATGTGGGCTATTTGTACAGTGCGTTACCCTATAGCCGTTGTTACTAGAAATAGTGTTTTAAACAGTTCTGTGGTCTCGAGCTATACAAATACCTGTGAACTAAGTGAATTTAACAGAAGATTCCCCTGGAAACCTATGTGGCCCCCCCTGTGTTTAGAGAAAGAAGTAAAGGCGGAAAGGAAGAGACTGGAGCAATTTCACATTCCACCACACCATCAAGGATTGATGTCTGTTTCGACGCCACAAAGGACTAATGTAGAAAAAGTGGAGAAAAAGTGGAGAAAAAATGAGGGCGGCAATACCTCACGGACGTGACCCCCACGAGGTGTAAGCGGACAGGTACTCGTCCGTTACCTCACTTTCTCATCATCGGTTACTGCCGTCCCCGGTGAAAAACACAAAAGTGACACAACAGGTATAGCGTTGTCTCTAGTACCTACTGTGGGGTAAACTAATAATCTAACTGTGTATATGTGCAAAAGAAAACAATGGGTGTCGACCCTAAGACTAGGGAGAATGAGTCTGATCAGGACCCAAATATTCCCAATTAAAACCGGGTAGCCCACACTAGCTAAATGAAACTTTTTATTCAGGCTGTGTGGCTATCCCCTTAAAAAACCAACATGTTTTGTTGCCTGTATGGATTGGCGGCAACTTCTTCAGGGCTAGGGTCGACTAGCCTCTTAGCTTTGTTTATGCTGGCCAGTGTATGATCTGTCAGCACCTAGGGGAAACATAAAATAGACATATACAGATTCAGCACACACCACGAATATACCCCAATAGGGTAGACATACACTCAAACAGGCAATGGGCGTAGTGCCTGCTTCACTTTCAACAGGTATATTTACCGTAAGGGTTGCTCACTTACAGCATACCTCACCCCCACAGATTTCAGAGGTCTGCGCTATCTCAGATACTTCTGAATTGCTTAACCGCGACCTGCGGATTCATGTATCTAAAATGCGTAGGAAAGCGGAAAAGTTAGCACAGCACATGTTCATATAACATAGAGCATTCATTTATGTACACTGGCATCTTCGTTATAATGGCCGGATGTGCCGGGTTCTGTCGATACCCCTTCTTGTTCCCTTGCATTCGTTATTGCTTGCCTAATGCCTGACCTCGTATGTGGCTAGTCCCATGATGACTGTGTATCACTGCGTTTCTCCATTGCACTCGTAAAATTGACCCAGCTTAACACTCGGTGTGCACCTAACTGTTGTATCGCAGTGTCTACGAAAAATATGCTCCGGGTAAACTATGCTGCTAACCCGCCTCCCTTAGCGGTTAAGTGGACCGTTCGTCTAATGCATTACATCTCCCCCAGGCTTCGTGTGTCTATCTGAGCCTATCTTAGTATGTCAGTACCCCACCTACTACTCGCTCGGGGTCTCACCTCGTCAGGATCACGTTGCGGGTTCAAATCAGCCTCCATCCCCGGTTCTGAGTGCCCTCCCTGTTTAAATACTCCGCGCACCGTGATTGTGTACAGGCGCGGTCCTGATCGGACGCCTACCGCGGCCATATTGTGTAAACCGGGCCAGACTTTCCTATTGGAGGACGTGTAAATGATGTCACGGGCATGCGCAAACGCGCAATGAAGGCAGAGGGGGCCATCTTGTGTATCTCCGATCTGGTATATTTGTGTTGGGATACACTTCTGGCATAGAATTCCCAATACTGACGGCCCTCTTCAGTCAATAATTTCATGACTCTAATATATTCGCCTTGTTGGTTCATCTATTGTGTATCCCGTGACATGACGAGCAACAAGTGATTCTGTGAGGTGTATTCATATTACCACCAACAGGGAACACACACGGCCTACACCCACCTGTCACTATATGATATTTAGACCCTGAGAGTGTGATTTCAAGTCGTGACCTGATTCCATTCTATATAATCATTCAGGCCCTGTCTGTCTGCTCCCTCTTGATAGATCCAGCGCGCTTCCTTTGTTGTTAGCCTGGTGTTCATATTGTGGCTATCGCCCCACACCCGTTCCAGTACCACCCATCGTAATTCACGGGGGCCATGTCTAGCCGTCATGAAATGCTGGACTAGCTTTGTAGTTAATTTGCCCATTCGAATTGTACTCAAGTGCTCTTGTATACGGACCTTCACTTTCCGCGTGGTTAATCCAATGTAGTGAAGGCCGCAAGGGCATGTCAGTCTGTATATTACGTTGTTGGTGTTACAGTTACTGAAAGCATTTAGGTGCCAGCACTTGCCATTCGCCAATGTGACGCTCTTAGTCTGACTTGTTAGTTCGCAGACATTACAACCTCCACACTGATAATGTCCCGGTGGAATGCCTGTGGATTTGACCTCGCATTTGGGTCGTGAATGCACCAAGCGATCACGTAAGCTAGTGGACCGCTTAAAGGCAAATCTAGGTTGGGGCATAGTCATGGTCGGAGTGTGGAGTAAAGGCCAATGTTTCCGAATTACTTGTCTAATCTGGGTTGAGAAAGGGCCAAATGTGGTTACTACCGGGATGCATTCTCCTGATGTTTTCGGTGTTCTCTCCAAAAGGGCTGCTCGTGGGGTGTTGAGGGCTCTTTTCTTGGCCTGCTTAATAACTCTGATAGGATAAGCTCGGGCCTCCAGTTTGCATGACAGTGTTTCTGCTTGTTGTACAAAGTCCTCGGTGTTGGAGCAGTTCCTGCGGTAACGCAAGAATTGTCCGACCGGCAGGTTGTCCCTCAGAGCCCTAGGGTGGAAGGATTTATAGTGAAGGAGGGAGTTCTTGTCGGTGGGTTTCTGATGGACGTTAGTGACCAACTTCTGGTTCACCGCAGTGATGTCAAGATCCAAATATGTGGCTGTGGTGTTACTAATGGTCCAGGTGAATTTTAGGCATTCATCGAGGCCATTCAACCACTGGAGAAACCTATCCAGGTCTACGGTGGAACCAGTCCATATACACAGGACATCATCGATGTACCTCTTCCAGAGGGCAATATTCCTCTGGAAGGGATTGGTGCAGTGGAATATGTAGTTGGACTCGAATTGGCCCACATAGATACAAGCCAAGCTGGGGGCAAATGTAGCCCCCATCGATGTACCGGACACTTGTAGAAAGAGTTGGTCCTTATAAGCAAAAAAATTTTTGGTTAAGGCCAATTCAATGCACTGGAGGACAAAGCTTTGGGGGACATCGTAAAACCATTCGCATTCCCCCAGGGCATGTGCTGCTGCCACCAGCGTTGCTTCCTGAGGGATGCTGGTATATAACGATTCGATGTCGATTGTGACCAATAGTTGATGTTGGGGGTCAAAGACGAGATCGTTCAGGATTGTTAAGACTGAGGTGGTGTCCTGAATGTACGAAGGTTGGGTGATTACACATTCCCTCAGGAAGAAATCTGCATATTGAGATAGTGGTTCGAGGACTGACTGGATGCCCGATACTATGGGGCGTCCAGGGGGCGGCCTTTGTGCCTTATGGATTTTCGGGACAATATAAAATGCGGGAATCCTTGGTCTTTCATTGACCAAAAAGTCCGCTTCTTTCACCGTGATCCACTTTTTTTCTTTGGCTTCGGCGACCATGGTAGTTATCGTCGTCTGTAGGTTCATCGTGGGGTCCCTCATCAGTGGTTGGTAATTGTGTCGTACATCCAGCAGCCTGGCTACTTCCCGTTCATAGTCCGTAGTGTCCATCACTACCACCGCGCCCCCCTTATCGGCGGGTTTGATGGTAATGTTTTGGTTCTGCTGTAAGGAATGGACTGCTGTCCAATCAGCCTTGGTCATATTACTACGGGTATGCCCCTGTTGCTGTTTTTCCAAAGTACTAATGTCCTGCATGATTTTTTGTTCAAAAACAAGGACTTCGGGGCCTACAGAATGATTGGGAGGGCAAAACTGGGACGGTCGTCGCAAGTTGGTGGAAAACACCGAGGGAGCCTCAATTTCTTTACCCTGAAAAAATTTATTGAGTTTAATCTTTCTCATCAACCCATATAGTTCACCCCGCAACTTAAAGCTGTCATGTTTAGGGGTAGGGACGTATCCAAGGCTTTTATTCTGGACCCGATGTTCATCTGATGTTAAAGTATAAGACGACAAGTTTACCACTATGTCGTTCTTTTCCCTCGTTATTGGGGTGTCCTGCCCCTGCTGCGGGTGATCCTGGGGGAGAAGTTCTGCCACATTGGATTGTTGTTGTGGCGTGCTCTGCCCCTGCCTCTGGCCCTCCCCCTGTAATTGGTGCCTCTCTGATCCTGAGGGCGTTGTTCTAAAAAATCCCTCAACATGGCTCCCAGATCTTCATTGGGCCTCTCCATGGTGTTAAATCTGACTCTCTGATTGGAGTGGGATGTGGAGGCAGAGGTGGAGGGTTGTGCGTTGTAATCGTCCTCTTCGCTACTGGTGTTATCAAACGTCCAGTTGTTGAATGTACGTTTCCCTTGTTGGCGCCCTCCTCTGGGACCACGAGTGTACTGTGAGGTAACTGGGGGTTGCTGTTGATAATAGCTATCCTCGACATACGGAAAAGCCCATTCATGGCTAAATCTCTCTAGATTTCTTTTGAGACCTTTCATTTTTTGATTCACCATATAGATTTGGTATTCACCCACATCGTTCTGAATTGTGGTCAGCTGTTCTTTTATATCTTTTATGGTGGTATCTGCCTTCAGTGCTGTTTCTAGTTCTAATATTTCTTTTAGTAGGTCCTCGCTTAGTCTCTTCGCTGTATTGATGATTAATACCAGCCAGTCGCGGGTACACTTGTTGGCTATATAGCTCCAGTCTACCCGAAACCGTTTGTCCTCTAGAAAGATCTTGGGTTCTATGCGGACCAAGAGACTGGCTGGAGCTGCCCCTGCACACAGATATTCCGTCATTAATGCGCCATGCAGTGCTATTCTAACCTGTCTTTTTTTAGTCGTGGATAGTTTTTCCCATTCCTCTCTAGCTGTTGCCACCCCGCTGAGGGGCGCATTGGGAAGTAAAGAAGGCCCCGACAGGATCGATGCAATGTGTTCATCGGTGAATGCTAGACAGTATTGATCCATTATGACTGCCCGTTGTATGTGTATGGTCAATTACTGAGTGTGTGGAGTTAATGTCTAGAATAGATGGTAAAACCACTGTCTATCCCTGCTGTGTGTTGAGTGTGGCTGAATGTGTGGAATTAATGTCTAGAATAGATGGTAAAACCACTGTCTATCCCTGCTGTGTGTTGAGTGTGGCTGAACCTGTGTCTAATAGTTTTTTAATATTTTATCATAAAAAGCTCTCACGGCTAAGCTGCCGTTCTCAAAGTCATTTACAAAATGGAGCTAAGGGGGTCTCTGAGGCAGGTCGCCCCCCACTCAATATCATATGCACAACAAAGGAACTGCCTCGTACATCAAACTAAATTCCTAAATTTCTAAGCACGGAGACTAATTAGTGTTTTCTACTCTACATGTGGGCTATTTGTACAGTGCGTTACCCTATAGCCGTTGTTACTAGAAATAGTGTTTTAAACAGTTCTGTGGTCTCGAGCTATACAAATACCTGTGAACTAAGTGAATTTAACAGAAGATTCCCCTGGAAACCTATGTGGCCCCCCCTGTGTGTAGAGAAAGAAGTAAAGGCGGAAAGGAAGAGACTGGAGCAATTTCACATTCCACCACACCATCAAGGATTGATGTCTGTTTCGACGCCACAAAGGACTAATGTAGAAAAAGTGGAGAAAAAGTGGAGAAAAAATGAGGGCGGCAATACCTCACGGACGTGACCCCCACGAGCTGTAAGCGGACAGGTACTCGTCCGTTACCTCACTTTCTCATCATCGGTTACTGCCGTCCCCGGTGAAAAACACAAAAGTGACACAACAGGTATAGCGTTGTCTCTAGTACCTACTGTGGGGTAAACTAATAATCTAACTGTGTATATGTGCAAAAGAAAACAATGGGTGTCGACCCTAAGACTAGGGAGAATGAGTCTGATCAGGACCCAAATATTCCCAATTAAAACCGGGTAGCCCACACTAGCTAAATGAAACTTTTTATTCAGGCTGTGTGGCTATCCCCTTAAAAAACCAACATGTTTCGTTGCCTGTATGGATTGGCGGCAACTTCTTCAGGGCTAGGGTCGACTAGCCTCTTAGCTTTGTTTATGCTGGCCAGTGTATGATCTGTCAGCACCTAGGGGAAACATAAAATAGACATATACAGATTCAGCACACACCACGAATATACCCCAATAGGGTAGACATACACTCAAACAGGCAATGGGCGTAGTGCCTGCTTCATTTTCAACAGGTATATTTACCGTAAGGGTTGCTCACTTACAGCATACCTCACCCCCACAGATTTCAGAGGTCTGCGCTATCTCAGATACTTCTGAATTGCTTAACCGCGACCTGCGGATTCATGTATCTAAAATGCGTAGGAAAGCGGAAAAGTTAGCACAGCACATGTTAATATAACATAGAGCATTCATTTATGTACACTGGCATCTTCGTTATAATGGCCGGATGTGCCGGGTTCTGTCGATACCCCTTCTTGTTCCCTTGCATTCGTTATTGCTTGCCTAATGCCTGACCTCGTATGTGGCTAGTCCCATGATGACTGTGTATCACTGCGTTTCTCCATTGCACTCGTAAAATTGACCCAGCTTAACACTCGGTGTGCACCTAACTGTTGTATCGTAGTGTCTACGAAAAATATGCTCCGGGTAAACTATGCTGCTAACCCGCCTCCCTTAGCGGTTACGTGGACCGTTCGTCTAATGCATTACATCTCCCCCAGGCTTCGTGTGTCTATCTGAGCCTATCTTAGTATGTCAGTACCCCACCTACTACTCGCTCGGGGTCTCACCTCGTCAGGATCACGTTGCGGGTTCAAATCAGCCTCCATCCCCGGTTCTGAGTGCCCTCCCTGTTTAAATACTCCGCGCACCGTGATTGTGTACAGGCGCGGTCCTGATCGGACGCCTACCGCGGCCATATTGTGTAAACCGGGCCAGACTTTCCTATTGGAGGACGTGTAAATGATGTCACGGGCATGCGCAAACACGCAATGAAGGCAGAGGGGGCCATCTTGTGTATCTCCGATCTGGTATATTTGTGTTGGGATACACTTCTGGCATAGAATTCCCAATACTGACGGCCCTCTTCAGTCAATAATTTCATGACTCTAATATATTCGCCTTGTTGGTTCATCTATTGTGTATCCCGTGACATGACGAGCAACAAGTGATTCTGTGAGGTGTATTCATATTACCACCAACAGGGAACACACACGGCCTACACCCACCTGTCACTATATGATATTTAGACCCTGAGAGTGTGATTTCAAGTCGTGACCTGATTCCATTCTATATAATCATTCAGGCCCTGTCTGTCTGCTCCCTCTTGATAGATCCAGCGCGCTTCCTTTGTTGTTAGCCTGGTGTTCATATTGTGGCTATCGCCCCACACCCGTTCCAGTACCACCCATCGTAATTCACGGGGGCCATGTCTAGCCGTCATGAAATGCTGGACTAGCTTTGTAGTTAATTTGCCCATTCGAATTGTACTCAAGTGCTCTTGTATACGGACCTTCACTTTCCGCGTGGTTAATCCAATGTAGTGAAGGCCGCAAGGGCATGTCAGTCTGTATATTACGTTGTTGGTGTTACAGTTACTGAAAGCATTTAGGTGCCAGCACTTGCCATTCGCCAATGTGACGCTCTTAGTCTGACTTGTTAGTTCGCAGACATTACAACCTCCACACTGATAATGTCCCGGTGGAATGCCTGTGGATTTGACCTCGCATTTGGGTCGTGAATGCACCAAGCGATCACGTAAGCTAATGGACAGCTTAAAGGCAAATCTAGGTTGGGGCATAGTCATGGTCGGAGTGTGGAGTAAAGGCCAATGTTTCCGAATTACTTGTCTAATCTGGGTTGATAAAGGGCCAAATGTGGTTACTACCGGGATGCATTCTCCTGATGTTTTCGGTGTTCTCTCTAAAAGGGCTGCTCGTGGGGTGTTGAGGGCTCTTTTCTTGGCCTGCTTAATAACTCTGATAGGATAAGCTCGGGCCTCCAGTTTGCATGACAGTGTTTCTGCTTGTTGTACAAAGTCCTCGGTGTTGGAGCAGTTCCTGCGGTAACGCAAGAATTGTCCGACCGGCAGGTTGTCCCTCAGAGCCCTAGGGTGGAAGTATTGATCCATTATGACTGCCCGTTGTATGTGTATGGTCAATTACTGAGTGTGTGGAGTTAATGTCTAGAATAGATGGTAAAACCACTGTCTATCCCTGCTGTGTGTTGAGTGTGGCTGAATGTGTGGAATTAATGTCTAGAATAGATGGTAAAACCACTGTCTATCCCTGCTTATAAGGACCAACTCTTTCTACAAGTGTCCGGTACATCGATGGGGGCTACATTTGCCCCCAGCTTGGCTTGTATCTATGTGGGCCAATTCGAGTCCAACTACATATTCCACTGCACCAATCCCTTCCAGAGGAATATTGCCCTCTGGAAGAGGTACATCGATGATGTCCTGTGTATATGGACTGGTTCCACCGTAGACCTGGATAGGTTTCTCCAGTGGTTGAATGGCCTCGATGAATGCCTAAAATTCACCTGGACCATTAGTAACACCACAGCCACATATTTGGATCTTGACATCACTGCGGTGAACCAGAAGTTGGTCACTAACGTCCATCAGAAACCCACCGACAAGAACTCCCTCCTTCACTATAAATCCTTCCACCCTAGGGCTCTGAGGGACAACCTGCCGGTCGGACAATTCTTGCGTTACCGCAGGAACTGCTCCAACACCGAGGACTTTGTACAACAAGCAGAAACACTGTCATGCAAACTGGAGGCCCGAGCTTATCCTATCAGAGTTATTAAGCAGGCCAAGAAAAGAGCCCTCAACACCCCACGAGCAGCCCTTTTGGAGAGAACACCGAAAACATCAGGAGAATGCATCCCGGTAGTAACCACATTTGGCCCTTTCTCAACCCAGATTAGACAAGTAATTCGGAAACATTGGCCTTTACTCCACACTCCGACCATGACTATGCCCCAACCTAGATTTGCCTTTAAGCGGTCCACTAGCTTACGTGATCGCTTGGTGCATTCACGACCCAAATGCGAGGTCAAATCCACAGGCATTCCACCGGGACATTATCAGTGTGGAGGTTGTAATGTCTGCGAACTAACAAGTCAGACTAAGAGCGTCACATTGGCGAATGGCAAGTGCTGGCACCTAAATGCTTTCAGTAACTGTAACACCAACAACGTAATATACAGACTGACATGCCCTTGCGGCCTTCACTACATTGGATTAACCACGCGGAAAGTGAAGGTCCGTATACAAGAGCACTTGAGTACAATTCGAATGGGCAAATTAACTACAAAGCTAGTCCAGCATTTCATGACGGCTAGACATGGCCCCCGTGAATTACGATGGGTGGTACTGGAACGGGTGTGGGGCGATAGCCACAATATGAACACCAGGCTAACAACAAAGGAAGCGCGCTGGATCTATCAAGAGGGAGCAGACAGACAGGGCCTGAATGATTATATAGAATGGAATCAGGTCACGACTTGAAATCACACTCTCAGGGTCTAAATATCATATAGTGACAGGTGGGTGTAGGCCGTGTGTGTTCCCTGTTGGTGGTAATATGAATACACCTCACAGAATCACTTGTTGCTCGTCATGTCACGGGATACACAATAGATGAACCAACAAGGCGAATATATTAGAGTCATGAAATTATTGACTGAAGAGGGCCGTCAGTATTGGGAATTCTATGCCAGAAGTGTATCCCAACACAAATATACCAGATCGGAGATACACAAGATGGCCCCCTCTGCCTTCATTGCGCGTTTGCGCATGCCCGTGACATCATTTACACGTCCTCCAATAGGAAAGTCTGGCCCGGTTTACACAATATGGCCGCGGTAGGCGTCCGATCAGGACCGCGCCTGTACACAATCACGGTGCGCGGAGTATTTAAACAGGGAGGGCACTCAGAACCGGGGATGGAGGCTGATTTGAACCCGCAACGTGATCCTGACGAGGTGAGACCCCGAGCGAGTAGTAGGTGGGGTACTGACATACTAAGATAGGCTCAGATAGACACACGAAGCCTGGGGGAGATGTAATGCATTAGACGAACGGTCCACTTAACCGCTAAGGGAGGCGGGTTAGCAGCATAGTTTACCCGGAGCATATTTTTCGTAGACACTGCGATACAACAGTTAGGTGCACACCGAGTGTTAAGCTGGGTCAATTTTACGAGTGCAATGGAGAAACGCAGTGATACACAGTCATCATGGGACTAGCCACATACGAGGTCAGGCATTAGGCAAGCAATAACGAATGCAAGGGAACAAGAAGGGGTATCGACAGAACCCGGCACATCCGGCCATTATAACGAAGATGCCAGTGTACATAAATGAATGCTCTATGTTATATGAACATGTGCTGTGCTAACTTTTCCGCTTTCCTACGCATTTTAGATACATGAATCCGCAGGTCGCGGTTAAGCAATTCAGAAGTATCTGAGATAGCGCAGACCTCTGAAATCTGTGGGGGTGAGGTATGCTGTAAGTGAGCAACCCTTACGGTAAATATACCTGTTGAAAGTGAAGCAGGCACTACGCCCATTGCCTGTTTGAGTGTATGTCTACCCTATTGGGGTATATTCGTGGTGTGTGCTGAATCTGTATATGTCTATTTTATGTTTCCCCTAGGTGCTGACAGATCATACACTGGCCAGCATAAACAAAGCTAAGAGGCTAGTCGACCCTAGCCCTGAAGAAGTTGCCGCCAATCCATACAGGCAACAAAACATGTTGGTTTTTTAAGGGGATAGCCACACAGCCTGAATAAAAAGTTTCATTTAGCTAGTGTGGGCTACCCGGTTTTAATTGGGAATATTTGGGTCCTGATCAGACTCATTCTCCCTAGTCTTAGGGTCGACACCCATTGTTTTCTTTTGCACATATACACAGTTAGATTATTAGTTTACCCCACAGTAGGTACTAGAGACAACGCTATACCTGTTGTGTCACTTTTGTGTTTTTCACCGGGGACGGCAGTAACCGATGATGAGAAAGTGAGGTAACGGACGAGTACCTGTCCGCTTACACCTCGTGGGGGTCACGTCCGTGAGGTATTGCCGCCCTCATTTTTTCTCCACTTTTTCTCCACTTTTTCTACATTAGTCCTTTGTGGCGTCGAAACAGACATCAATCCTTGATGGTGTGGTGGAATGTGAAATTGCTCCAGTCTCTTCCTTTCCGCCTTTACTTCTTTCTCTAAACACAGGGGGGGCCACATAGGTTTCCAGGGGAATCTTCTGTTAAATTCACTTAGTTCACAGGTATTTGTATAGCTCGAGACCACAGAACTGTTTAAAACACTATTTCTAGTAACAACGGCTATAGGGTAACGCACTGTACAAATAGCCCACATGTAGAGTAGAAAACACTAATTAGTCTCTGTGCTTAGAAATTTAGGAATTTAGTTTGATGTACGAGGCAGGTCCTTTGTTGTGCATATGGTATTGAGTGGGGGGCGACCTGCCTCAGAGACCCCCTTAGCTCCATTTTGTAAATGACTTTGAGAACGGCAGCTTAGCCGTGAGAGCTTTTTATGATAAAATATTAAAAAACTATTAGACACAGGTTCAGCCACACTCAACACACAGCAGGGATAGACAGTGGTTTTACCATCTATTCTAGACATTAATTCCACACATTCAGCCACACTCAACACACAGCAGGGATAGACAGTGGTTTTACCATCTATTCTAGACATTAACTCCACACACTCAGTAATTGACCATACACATACAACGGGCAGTCATAATGGATCAATACTGTCTAGCATTCACCGATGAACACATTGCATCGATCCTGTCGGGGCCTTCTTTACTTCCCAATGCGCCCCTCAGCGGGGTGGCAACAGCTAGAGAGGAATGGGAAAAACTATCCACGACTAAAAAAAGACAGGTTAGAATAGCACTGCATGGCGCATTAATGACGGAATATCTGCGTGCAGGGGCAGCTCCAGCCAGTCTCTTGGTCCGCATAGAACCCAAGATCTTTCTAGAGGACAAACGGTTTCGGGTAGACTGGAGCTATATAGCCAACAAGTGTACCCGCAACTGGCTGGTATTAATCATCAATACAGCGAAGAGACTAAGCGAGGACCTACTAAAAGAAATATTAGAACTAGAAACAGCACTGAAGGCAGATACCACCATAAAAGATATAAAAGAACAGCTGACCACAATTCAGAACGATGTGGGTGAATACCAAATCTATATGGTGAATCAAAAAATGAAAGGTCTCAAAAGAAATCTAGAGAGATTTAGCCATGAATGGGCTTTTCCGTATGTCGAGGATAGCTATTATCAACAGCAACCCCCAGTTACCTCACAGTACACTCGTGGTCCCAGAGGAGGGCGCCAACAAGGGAAACGTACATTCAACAACTGGACGTTTGATAACACCAGTAGCGAAGAGGACGATTACAACGCACAACCCTCCACCTCTGCCTCCACATCCCACTCCAATCAGAGAGTCAGATTTAACACCATGGAGAGGCCCAATGAAGATCTGGGAGCCATGTTGAGGGATTTTTTAGAACAACGCCCTCAGGATCAGAGAGGCACCAATTACAGGGGGAGGGCCAGAGGCAGGGGCAGAGCACGCCACAACAACAATCCAATGTGGCAGAACTTCTCCCCCAGGATCACCCGCAGCAGGGGCAGGACACCCCAATAACGAGGGAAAAGAACGACATAGTGGTAAACTTGTCGTCTTATACTTTAACATCAGATGAACATCGGGTCCAGAATAAAGGCCTTGGATACGTCCCTACCCCTAAACATGACAGCTTTAAGTTGCGGGGTGAACTATATGGGTTGATGAGAAAGATTAAACTCAATAAATTTTTTCAGGGTAAAGAAATTGATGCTCCCTCGGTGTTTTCCACCAACTTGCGACGACCGTCCCAGTTTTGCCCTCCCAATCATTCTGTAGGCCCCGAAGTCCTTGTTTTTGAACAAAAAATCATGCAGGACATTAGTACTTTGGAAAAACAGCAACAGGGGCATACCCGTAGTAATATGACCAAGGCTGATTGGACAGCAGTCCATTCCTTACAGCAGCACCAAAACATTACCATCAAACCCGCCGATAAGGGGGGCGCGGTGGTAGTGATGGACACTACGGACTATGAACGGGAAGTAGCCAGGCTGCTGGATGTACGACACAATTACCAACCACTGATGAGGGACCCCACGATGAACCTACAGACGACGATAACTACCATGGTCGCCGAAGCCAAAGAAAAAAAGTGGATCACGGTGAAAGAAGCGGACTTTTTGGTCAATGAAAGACCAAGGATTCCCGCATTTTATATTGTCCCGAAAATCCATAAGGCACAAAGGCCGCCCCCTGGACGCCCCATAGTATCGGGCATCCAGTCAGTCCTCGAACCACTATCTCAATATGCAGATTTCTTCCTGAGGGAATGTGTAATCACCCAACCTTCGTACATTCAGGACACCACCTCAGTCTTAACAATCCTGAACGATCTCGTCTTTGACCCCCAACATCAACTATTGGTCACAATCGACATCGAATCGTTATATACCAGCATCCCTCAGGAAGCAACGCTGGTGGCAGCAGCACATGCCCTGGGGGAATGCGAATGGTTTTACGATGTCCCTCAAAGCTTTGTCCTCCAGTGCATTGAATTGGCCTTAACCAAAAAATGTTTTGCTTATAAGGACCAACTCTTTCTACAAGTGTCCGGTACATCGATGGGGGCTACATTTGCCCCCAGCTTGGCTTGTATCTATGTGGGCCAATTCGAGTCCAACTACATATTCCACTGCACCAATCCCTTCCAGAGGAATATTGCCCTCTGGAAGAGGTACATCGATGATGTCCTGTGTATATGGACTGGTTCCACCGTAGACCTGGATAGGTTTCTCCAGTGGTTGAATGGCCTCGATGAATGCCTAAAATTCACCTGGACCATTAGTAACACCACAGCCACATATTTGGAACTTGACATCACTGCGGTGAACCAGAAGTTGGTCACTAACGTCCATCAGAAAGCCACCGACAAGAACTCCCTCCTTCACTATAAATCCTTCCACCCTAGGGCTCTGAGGGACAACCTGCCGGTCGGACAATTCTTGCGTTACCGCAGGAACTGCTCCAACACCGAGGACTTTGTACAACAAGCAGAAACACTGTCATGCAAACTGGAGGCCCGAGCTTATCCTATCAGAGTTATTAAGCAGGCCAAGAAAAGAGCCCTCAACACCCCACGAGCAGCCCTTTTGGAGAGAACACCGAAAACATCAGGAGAATGCTTTCCGGTAGTAACCACATTTGGCCCTTTATCAACCCAGATTAGACAAGTAATTCGGAAACATTGGCCTTTACTCCACACTCCGACCATGACTATGCCCCAACCTAGATTTGCCTTTAAGCGGTCCACTAGCTTACGTGATCGCTGGGTGCATTCACGACCCAAATGCGAGGTCAAATCCACAGGCATTCCACCGGGACATTATCAGTGTGGAGGTTGTAATGTCTGCGAACTAACAAGTCAGACTAAGAGCGTCACATTGGCGAATGGCAAGTGCTGGCACCTAAATGCTTTCAGTAACTGTAACACCAACAACGTAATATACAGACTGACATGCCCTTGCGGCCTTCACTACATTGGATTAACCACGCGGAAAGTGAAGGTCCGTATACAAGAGCACTTGAGTACAATTCGAATGGGCAAATTAACTACAAAGCTAGTCCAGCATTTCATGACGGCTAGACATGGCCCCCGTGAATTACGATGGGTGGTACTGGAACGGGTGTGGGGCGATAGCCACAATATGAACACCAGGCTAACAACAAAGGAAGCGCGCTGGATCTATCAAGAGGGAGCAGACAGACAGGGCCTGAATGATTATATAGAATGGAATCAGGTCACGACTTGAAATCACACTCTCAGGGTCTAAATATCATATAGTGACAGGTGGGTGTAGGCCGTGTGTGTTCCCTGTTGGTGGTAATATGAATACACCTCACAGAATCACTTGTTGCTCGTCATGTCACGGGATACACAATAGATGAACCAACAAGGCGAATATATTAGAGTCATGAAATTATTGACTGAAGAGGGCCGTCAGTATTGGGAATTCTATGCCAGAAGTGTATCCCAACACAAATATACCAGATCGGAGATACACAAGATGGCCCCCTCTGCCTTCATTGCGCGTTTGCGCATGCCCGTGACATCATTTACACGTCCTCCAATAGGAAAGTCTGGCCCGGTTTACACAATATGGCCGCGGTAGGCGTCCGATCAGGACCGCGCCTGTACACAATCACGGTGCGCGGAGTATTTAAACAGGGAGGGCACTCAGAACCGGGGATGGAGGCTGATTTGAACCCGCAACGTGATCCTGACGAGGTGAGACCCCGAGCGAGTAGTAGGTGGGGTACTGACATACTAAGATAGGCTCAGATAGACACACGAAGCCTGGGGGAGATGTAATGCATTAGACGAACGGTCCACGTAACCTCTAAGGGAGGCGGGTTAGCAGCATAGTTTACCCGGAGCATATTTTTCGTAGACACTATGATACAACAGTTAGGTGCACACCGAGTGTTAAGCTGGGTCAATTTTACGAGTGCAATGGAGAAACGCAGTGATACACAGTCATCATGGGACTAGCCACATACGAGGTCAGGCATTAGGCAAGCAATAACGAATGCAAGGGAACAAGAAGGGGTATCGACAGAACCCGGCACATCCGGCCATTATAACGAAGATGCCAGTGTACATAAATGAATGCTCTATGTTATATTAACATGTGCTGTGCTAACTTTTCCGCTTTCCTACGCATTTTAGATACATGAATCCGCAGGTCGCGGTTAAGCAATTCAGAAGTATCTGAGATAGCGCAGACCTCTGAAATCTGTGGGGGTGAGGTATGCTGTAAGTGAGCAACCCTTACGGTAAATATACCTGTTGAAAGTGAAGCAGGCACTACGCCCATTGCCTGTTTGAGTGTATGTCTACCCTATTGGGGTATATTCGTGGTGTGTGCTGAATCTGTATATGTCTATTTTATGTTTCCCCTAGGTGCTGACAGATCATACACTGGCCAGCATAAGCAAAGCTAAGAGGCTAGTCGACCCTAGCCCTGAAGAAGTTGCCGCCAATCCATACAGGCAACGAAACATGTTGGTTTTTTAAGGGGATAGCCACACAGCCTGAATAAAAAGTTTCATTTAGCTAGTGTGGGCTACCCGGTTTTAATTGGGAATATTTGGGTCCTGATCAGACTCATTCTCCCTAGTCTTAGGGTCGACACCCATTGTTTTCTTTTGCACATATACACAGTTAGATTATTAGTTTACCCCACAGTAGGTACTAGAGACAACGCTATACCTGTTGTGTCACTTTTGTGTTTTTCACCGGGGACGGCAGTAACCGATGATGAGAAAGTGAGGTAACGGACGAGTACCTGTCCGCTTACACCTCGTGGGGGTCACGTCCGTGAGGTATTGCCGCCCTCATTTTTTCTCCACTTTTTCTCCACTTTTTCTACATTAGTCCTTTGTGGCGTCGAAACAGACATCAATCCTTGATGGTGTGGTGGAATGTGAAATTGCTCCAGTCTCTTCCTTTCCGCCTTTACTTCTTTCTCTACACACAGGGGGGGCCACATAGGTTTCCAGGGGAATCTTCTGTTAAATTCACTTAGTTCACAGGTATTTGTATAGCTCGAGACCACAGAACTGTTTAAAACACTATTTCTAGTAACAACGGCTATAGGGTAACGCACTGTACAAATAGCCCACATGTAGAGTAGAAAACACTAATTAGTCTCCGTGCTTAGAAATTTAGGAATTTAGTTTGATGTACGAGGCAGGTCCTTTGTTGTGCATATGATATTGAGTGGGGGGCGACCTGCCTCAGAGACCCCCTTAGCTCCATTTTGTAAATGATCCTTCACTTTGACCCAGAGGATTTTGTTCACTCCAGATCTAGCGACTGAACCCCATGGCACAAAGTCACTGAATACATGCATTCCCATCTACACAAAGGACTAAACAAGGAGGTATGGGTTAGGCTCCAGACAGAATGCCCTCCCCTGACTTTGGAGGACAAGGTCCCCAATACTCCTGAAGTTGATAACAACATGAATACCTTTCTTAAAAGGTTCTCCAAAGACACTAAAAAAGGCATTCATAGTGATGCAAGGATCGATTGCTGGATGTCACTGGACCACTGGCCAAGATCCTGGAGATAGCGGCTGATGTTGATGAAAAGGGAAATCCTATTGATCCAGATGAACTGGCGAGGTGGGTTTAGTGCACCATCTGCCAGGCGGGCAATGGGACATGTGCCAAATCTACGGAGTGTAGAAAGTATATACTTATGCGCATAGACCAGAAACTTTCTGAATTAGGTTCCACGGAGGCTGAGCCTGTCGCCATCTGCCTACTTTTTGGAGATCCTTACATCAAGGACCTGGGCAAATTTGTCAATACTTTCACAGCCCTGGACAAGGCCCAATCCGCCCTCAATAAAGTTTTCACTCCAACCTTTTTGCCAGGGCCGGGCATTTCCAAGGTCATTTGTCTGGTCATGCCTGTCTCAGGGTCTCCAACGTGGGTTTGAAGATCGTCAGAGCAACTCCTCACAGGATTACGGCAGTGGCAGCACCTTCTATCCTTCCCGCTCCCCTTCAGCAGTGTCAGGAATGGAAAGGACGGCTACCATCGGAGCGTAGCTGTCCATTACAAGTGAGCCAGACCTCTTCTTCTCATTTATCATTAGGGGGGGTTGGATTAATCTCTTTTTACACAATTGGGCTGAGATAACTCAGGATGCCTGGCTTCTTCAGACTGTGCAGGGCGATCAAATAGAATTTTACGGGATCCCATTCCAATGGCTTCCTCAATGCCCTCTGTCTTTTTACCTTCCAGACCAGGTGGTCATAGGCAAGAAGATTTGCAGTCTGTTGGCCAAAGGTGCCATTTCCCTCGCATCGCAACATACAAGAGGTTTTTGCAGTGCCATTTTCCTGGTGCCTGAGGGAGGTTACTGGCTGGTTCTCAACGTCAGGGAATCCAAAAACTGGGTCTGCTATCGACATTTCAAAATGGAGGGCATTCACGTTCTCAGAAACCTCCACAGAAAAGATGACTGGATGGTCCGGCTCGACCTGAAGGACGCCTATCTCTCGGCCCCAATTTTCCCTTCTCAATGCCGATACTCAAGTTCCAATGGCAGAACACCTGGTTTTAGAAATTCTTACGAGCTCGCGAGGTACATCTTATAATTTATCTGGAAGACCTCCTTATTCTAGCCCGGGAGAAAGAACTCATCCTGTCACACTTGAACATGACCATATCTCTTCTCCAACAGTTGGGTTTTAGTCTGAATTCGGTGAAGTCCTGGTTGATTCCTTCACAATCAATAGAATTCCTGGGATTCCAGATAGATTCAGTGACAGTTCAATTATTATTGCCCCCTCAGAAGATCAAATATGTCAAGAGGGAATTGAGGTCTCTTCTATCCAAGGAGGTGGTATCTCTGAAAAAGGTGGCTTGAATGTTGGTGTGCTTGCATCCTCCATTCAAGCCATTTTTCCGGGTCCCCTTCATTATAGGGCTCTCTAGCAGCTTCAAATTCATCAACTCCAAAAGGAGCTGTCCTATTTGGACTTGGGTCCCCCTTTCCAGGAAACCAGGGTAAAGTTGGAATGGTGGCTGAGCCACATGGAGGCCTAGAATAGCAGGGCAATTTTCGGTGGTCAGTCAGACATCATCATAGAGTCTGATGCGAGCATGTGGGGTTGGGGAGCCTGATGCTATTCATTCTCCACTGGGGTGTTGTTGGTCAGAGGAAAAGCTTTAGCTTCATATCAATTGTGTGGAACTCCTAGCAGGTTATTTTGCCATCAGGGCACTGCCTCCTCAGAAATTCTCAAGTTGCATCCTTCTGAAAAAGCACAATGTCAGTGGTTCGATATGTCAACCAATTGGGGGGCACTAGATCTCGCATGTTATAAGAGGTTGCCAAACAATTTTGGCATGATCTTGGTGATTAAGGAACATCTGCCGGGCCACTCCAATGCAACTGAAAACTAGAATTTCAGATTTCTGAAAGATTCCAGCGATTTGGGGTTATTTCCCCCATCTCGCAGTGGTTTCAACATCTATGGGGTCCTTGCCAGGTAGATTTAGTTGTGTCCCATTTGAACTCCCAACTTCCCCAATTCTTCAGTTGGAGGTCGGACCATCTGGCCTTAGCGATCGATGCCTTCCATCACGACTAGAGTCGCAGGTTAATGTATGCTTTTTCCCCGTTCCTAATGATTCCTTGAGTTGTAGCTTAGGTGAGGTGTCAGAGAGCGAACCTGGTACTTGTAACCGCTCTATGGAGCTCTCAATTCTGGTTCCAACCTCTAATGGATCTTGCATGCAATCTCCCGGTGCAAATTCCCCCCAATCGGGAGCTTCTGGTGGACCCTTAGGGGAATCCGCAGCCCCTAGTTCTGCAAGGGACTCTTAGTCTCATGGTGTGCCGTCTTTGAGGGACGTGGAGCTTTCTAGGGTTTTCGCCGCAAGCTGAACTGTTTATCACGCAAACTCGGTCTTCCAGCACCCACAAAATGATATGCTTCGGCATGGGGTCGATGGGGCAGTTGGTGTGATCCACAAGGTCTTGATCCTGTGGGGCAGACTGTTATGTGTAGCTCCTATAAAATATATACAGGATCTGTGCATTTAGACAACATACACTGTAGGCTTGATGTCAGACGAACTCTGATCACCCCCACCGGGTATGTTGGCCTTCTTGTACCAACTAGCTCACAGTGACACTATAATCAACTCTTACTAAGGAGGGAATAGTTCTTGACACCCATCGAACATGACAACCTTGATCCCTCAGGACCGTGGAATCAATGTACTACCTTTCGATCAGTCACTCGTGCTTACTTAGTCTATCTCAGAGAGATACACCGACTAAAACAAGCTGGGCGTTTTCAATAATCCTTTTTGAACAGTTTTTATTCTCGTGTAGAATAGATGTTCTGCAACAACCGTTAGACAGTATAACATATAAATGATTAACAGTACTACATAGGTAAAGGGATGGTATAGTTCTACCATCTTACTAAAATCATGAATACATTCAAGTATATAAAACACATGATAGAAAGATGGTTACTCCTACAATGCCTCCCTAGCTAGATGTACCTGAGTGTATCTAGCATGGGTGTAGGTGTTAAGCCAAGAAATCCTCTAGGATTCAGGCAACCCCATTACCTGAGGTGAGACTATGGGACCCCGTCCTGGTCTCGAGCTGGACACCCCGCAAGGGATGTTAGACCACTGCTACCTGGAGTGTCTGCATGCAGGAACCTCAGCGTCTCTGGTCAGTGTGTCAGCCGGGAATACGTCGGGCATGAACTTTGTACATAGATTTTAAACAGAAGATGGCTGTCCTGCTGTGCTTCCAAGAACCCTCATGCATAATGTATGAGTTTCCAAACTAGGGAAAAACCTGCTTTCTGAATGCAGTGTAATATCTAGGTAAAAGGTCAGTCCCTGTAAACCATGACAAGTGTAATGTAGGGAGAGAATATAGGTGAAGGGTAACAACTTTACCGAGGCCTATACTATAGTACATATATGGAATATAACAAGACTTATCCCAGATAGTGAACTTCCTGTCTACTCTCGCAGCGGACGGTATGGCTTATCGTTCTGTGAACAATTTTCATTCAGCCATTTCCGCTGGCCATAATTCCCTGGTTGGTAAACCTATCAGAGAGCATCCTTTGGTTTGCAGGGTTATGCGTGGCATCCGAGTCTCGAAACCTTAGAGGCCTTGTTAGTCTCTGCTTTGGGATGTAAATGCTGTGCTTCGATTCATACAAGACTGGCCGGAAAACTCCCTTTTATCGCATAAGCAGTTGTCGGCCACACTAACTACCCTTCTTTGCTTCATCTCTTGCTGCAGAGTCTCGGACATCAAAGCCCTTGACATTGCAGGTAGAGTGTTTACTCTGGAAGGAGTATCTTTTCATCTTTCCGAATGCATAGAGTTTCCAAATGTATTACCTCTCCCAGCTTTCCTGACAATCAACAGTTGTGTGTCATTCAATGCCTTAAGGCTTATGAGCTGGCAACCCGATCGATCAGATGGGTTCCTTCGGGGGAAATTGTTGATTGCTCTGCAGAAACCCTTTGTTCCAGTGGATTCTGCCATGTCGACACGTCGGGTTAAATGGTTGCTGGCAGAATGCAGGAGTAGACGTGTCTGTCTTTGGTGCGCATTCAATATGGTGGGCTATGGCATCTAAGTCCTTTTCACTGGGTTCTCTACTAGAGGACATCATGATAGTTGCTGATTGGTCATCAGACTCTACTTCTAAATGTTCTGACTATAAAATTATAATAAATGTTGCATCTGTGGTGGTGGATCAGCTGTAAACAAGCATAATCTAAGTCGCTGGTCCTGACATAGAGGAAAAGTGTTCAAACATTTGCATCAAGAAGTTTCCATTCTATTAAGGACACAGAGGCGAGGATTATCCCATCTGAAAAATGAATTAATTTATCATGTAGGAGTTTGCGTTGTTGATGATCTTGTTACTCTCCTATGTAGTTAACTTGTGATATATGGCAGATGCTGCTCCACTCTTTTTTCCTCAACAGGTTCAGATCAAATGCAGAGCTGAGTATATCTGGGGCTGAAGGCCCGTAGTTTTCAAGTTCCAATGTTGGCGGCATTCTTGCTGGTGTTTGCAGAGTTCTTTATTTGCCTTCAACTTACCAACGTTGGATCACTTTCCAAGGGCAAGAGGATCAACGGTCGAGCTAGACTTCCTTAAATGTTCAGGTTCATGGTTAAGCTGTACGAACGTTTGACTTGCAAAGAAAGAAACGGAGTACTCATGGGTTGTCTGAAATATAGGGGTTGGTGTCCCCTGATTGGTTGATGATCTTCTGGGAAATGTAGTTTTGTATTTTACTGTGTTTTTATTGGCTGCTGAAAGGTTTGCAGTTAAGATAGAGAAGCATAATCCTTGCTTCTGTGTCCTTAATAGAAATGAAAATTCTTGACATGAATGCTTGATATTTTTTAACTGAAATCCCTTGCTTTATAAATCAACTTTCATTACAGTTCCTGAAATCTACCTTTCTATTTTCTTGTGTTGTGCTGGGAGAAGCCTATCAAGAAGGGGAACCTGACTCTTGACCAGTCTGGATTGGCTCTTCCCCCTCTCCCATGGGAAAGCCCTGGAAAGAAGACTGATTGAAAAGGATTTCAAATTTTGAAGGACATTTGGTTGGTTCTGGTGCTTATAAAGTGAAGAAAAAAATGTCCCCAACTTAGGAGGCTATGCACCTGCAGAGAAGAGAGAGAGGTTTACTAGAAAAGGCACCTTCTACTGCTGTCCTTCCTCTAGGGCTGAGAACCAGTCCTAGGAAAAGGAGGTACTCTGTGCCTGTGATCCCGAAGAAGAGGGAGCAGAACCACTCAGACTGACAGAACTTTTCCCCTTACTGGCATGTTCACTACAGTGCCCAGCTTACTGAAGCCCCCAGGAGGATGCCTCAAGGAAATTATCCAATCAAAGAGCTATGCAGAACTTTCCGTCCAGGTGACCATAATGACAGAAGAGTTTGAAAGCGACGATGAAGGTTGTAGAGCTGCAGGAAGCATTCTAAGACTGTAGAGGTGGTTAGAGTGCATTGTCCTCAATCCTCCGTATATCAGCACGACTTCAAGGGTAATCTTATCTGCTGTTAGACCACCAAAGACCCTTTGGCTCACTAGATTGGCAATTGGTCCTGTTGGCAAGCTGGTTGCCCTAAATCTGGATCCGCTGACATTTCACAAAGCATTAGAGTTCTGGAGATACCACACATTCAACATGCATGTATGGCATACCTTTAAATCATTGTTCTTCCATTGTCAACTGGTCAATGGATGCTGGAGGACAAACAGTGACCTTCCACTTTTGGAGGACATTGGGTATTATGCAAACTCTACCCAGCTACATACTGCATTTGACTTTGCATCCGTTGGAGCCCTAGCTGGTTCTCTTGCAGCAACTGTGATGAGTCTATCCTTGTCAGGTTGTGCAAGCACTCTCTTACCTTCAGGAGCACTTGATTGTTTTCGCAGAGACGCTATGAGCCAACTTCCTAGAACTCTACTGGATAACCTATGAATTTTAATTTACACTAGGCTACTAAATAGAGCCCCGGGAGGAGGGCCGGATACTGGACGCACGTTGAAGTCCTGTTGTCGACCTGCGAGGCAACAGAATATATGTATAAACAATGCGATCCTAAGTTTCTGTTTTTTGCGCTAAGTGTTTATTCTAGTCTTTTAATCTTACTATTGTCTTTTAATTAACAGTACGTATTCCTACCTGCGATCTGGGGATGTCTTGATATTGCGTCCAGCAGTCTTGTGAAGGTGTTGGTATGCAGATTGATGAAGTGTAGTTGCGACTACGCGATGCAGCTTGATGTTGAAGTGCTTTTATCTAAATAAATAAACACAAAACCTTAAATTCTATTCTCACATTTAAATATCAGTAAATTCTTTCTTTACCAACTACCTCACTTACTCTTGTATGATTGCGCCAACAATTCTTTATGCCTTCACCAGACCTGTAAATACCAGGGCAAAAACATACTACACAAAATGCATGTACAATACTTTTCTTAACGTCTTTTTCTTTCAACTGAATGTCCAAGGTCTAGCCTATGCAAAACATAAGCAGAAAGTTCCAAAAATTATCGTTTTACTCAACATCTGTTAAGTGGCTTCAAGCTTTCTTGCGTTGGGCGCCAGAAACGAAAAATGGTTACTTAGCTCTTCTTTTCTCTGAATTTCTCTGTCCTAGATCCCTTGAGTGATGCTATGGTGCCCTCTTGTGGATGAAGACATAAGACGCGGCAACAACGGAATCCAGGTGAGTTCTTCGTCGAAGTCAGGAGGCTAAGGGAAGGAAATGGCTGGGTGTGGCATTAAATACCCATGCCACACCCAGAACACCCAGAACGTTCCCTACGTTGCTCACGCACGTAGCGCGAGATGCATCATTCCGATCCCGGTTAAAGATCGGGTCGGACTTAATTGCAGTGCGCTTCACTTGCTGCGCCCTGGCTCTGCATTCAAGGCACCAGATTGGAAAACAATGCTGAAAATATCCAACCTATGCTAAAAACGGACTCCAAAAGCATTAACAAAGAAATTAGGCATATCAAATAAGAACACGAATATCACTAAGCATTGGTAACTGTTATGAAAACAACCATCACTAATCATTGGCAAATAGTAGTTTACATACATCGTGAGTCATATACCAATACAGTATTAAATCATACCATATGTTTACACCATGTCATAGGTCACACCTTAAGGAGTGCTGGTTGCACGGGACAGGGGCGGGTTTCAAAGGGGGATAAATCAAGGCGCTTTATGCGAAAGCGTGGCCTTGATTCTTGTATTTGCTTAGGCTTCATGACAGTACTCCCCTCTCAAAAGCCCCCCTAAGACTAGAGGGACTGGCTTTGGTTTATCAGGATATTTTCTGTGAAAAAGTTTCACCAAACGTGGAGCATTTTGGAGATTTGCAAGAGGTTCCCATGATCTTTCTTCTGGACCATAACCCTTCCAATCCACTAAATAATGTAATTTCTTTTTGATTCGTTTTGAATCGAGAATTGCTCGAACTTCAAATTCAGGACTCCCATTGATTTCAACAGCAGGAGGAGGGGCATTAATTCGAGTTAAAGGATGAAATGGCTTTAATAAAGAAACATGAAAGACTGGGTGAAATCGATAGTGAGGTGGTAAAGTTAGACGAACACTAACTGGATTTAACACCTTCTCTATAGGAAATGGTCCTATGAAACGAGGACAGAATTTTCTACTACCTTGAATCTTTAAATTTTTTGTGGATAACCATACCTTATCACCAATGACATAAGATGGTTGAATTGAGCGATGAGAATCTGCTCGCTTCTTTTGGGTTTCTTTAGCACCTGCTAGATGATAACGTGCTTGTTGTTGAATAGACACTAACTCTTGTACATAAGTAGAGACAGAGGGAGTTAAAGTAGTTTGAGGTTTGTCAATACAAACACCTTGCGGGTGATAACCATGAGACATCAGAGAGCCACAGGACTCACTTCGTAATAAAGTAATTAGTTGGCTTAATATTAATAGGCCCCTCCCTTCTAACATCAAAGGTGATGTGCTGATGGTCAGAAGGATCCCATGGATTGGAACTACCCCCAAAAATAGGGCAGGGGACTGTATCCTAATTAGCTTTAGAAGCCCACTAGTTGCCCCTTACATTTGCAACTGGCTGGTAAGGCCGGATAAATCCAACATAGACGTAGTCTCTCTCTCGCATTTCTATCCAAATGTTCCCAATTTAGGAGTGGGGAGGGAACAGAGTTGGACTAGAGTGGGCTTTGCCGTAGACGGTTCACGATACAGACCCAAGTATAATTCATTGCCTGTCCATGGTAATCTTGTCCTTCAGAATAGATACTCCTGTCTGGACCTAGTAGATTGACCAATAAGGGGGGTCATTCCGCAACACCTGATAAATTCTGCCTATGGGTCTACATTCAGGGGGGAAGGTACATCCGTTCCCGTAAACAAAAAAAGGTCCCTGGCCCCTGCAAAAGACGGAGGGACGACATTGGGAAGCACTCAAGCGTTAGATGAGGATCCACCAAATACATTAACTGCTGCTGCAACGCAATTGGTGGAGCTTGTTGAATTACCCACTCGGACGCCCATTACCACTGGCTTGGGTGACTTGGGTAATTCTGCATATGACATCCCGTCTGCACCAAGTGAAGTTGGTCCCCAATTCCAAGGTTCAGGTTTGACCATCCTGTCCTGGAATGTAGCTGGCATTTCAAGTAAGGTGGATACCCCAGAGTGGGAAACTTTGGTTAGCAAAAGTGACATACTCCTCTTTCAAGAGACATGGGCCAGGGCACCACAGGTCAGGAGGGGATATGACATTTTTGAAATCTCGGCAAAGTCGAATGGGAGAGGGAGACCCTCGGGAGGTTTGGCAATCTGGGTGGCGAGCCACATTGGGTGTCAGGTGGTTGGTATGGATACACTTTCACCGGACATTCAGTGTGTGCTCCTCAGATGGCCTGACAAAAGTACGTGGGCTATTGTTAATGTCTACTCTCGACCAGTCGCTATGGGTAAAGAATCTCCCACCCTAGCTGATCTCTCATCTTTTCTAGGGCAACTGACAGGTAATCTGAAAATAGTGATGGGAGGAGATTTTAACTGCCACTTTGAACCCCTGGAGGGCCTAATGGAGGGTGCTTTTACTGCCGAGGATGACCATTGGGGAGTCCCTCCTTCTTCATCACCTCACCCCAAAGCTTGGTCCCCGTTGGCAGTACAACTTACTTCTCTCACCCTGAATTTTGCACTGAGGGCGTGTAATGGGCGCACCCCTTCTGACACTCCTTCGGTGTGCACCTTTAACAAAAAGGGCCATGAGTCAAGGCTGGACTACATTTTTATAGATATTTCCCTGTGGCCCAAAGTTCTAGATTTTAGAGTGATCCCGAGGATAGACAGTGACCACAATGCCCTTTCCCTGGAGATCCAGCACCCAGCCCCTGCCTTAGGGACGCCAACTACCGATTTTGTAACCGACCAGGGAGACATATTACTCACCACAAGCAGGCGCCGAGTGAAATGGGGGAAGCTAGTTGAGAAAGAAGAAGCTTTAAAAAACCTCTATGGTATAGCACTCCCTAGGTTCCAGGAGGTGGATGCCCTCATCAACCAATCTAGACCCTCAGATTACAATGAGAGACTATCTGGCATTCACCAGGCCCTAGTAAGGGACCTTGCAGATGTTTTCAATCCGGCCCTGCCTATTAGAAGGAAAAAGACTCGTGCTCCGACTTGGTACACCTCCACTTGTAGGAAAACTAAGTCTGAGCTTCTTTCTGCAATTAAAGAGGGTAGTGATAAGGTGAAGATCGCTGCCCTTAGGAGGGGGTACAAGGTAGCACTGGCCAACGCAAGGGCAGAGTGGGATTGGAACCACTGGCATGACTTGTCTGGAGCCCTTAAATCTAAAGACTTTAGAAAATTTTGGGCTCTGGTAAACAATGGAACAGGGGATCTGTTGTCTGCAGTAGAACCCAACATTGCCCCCTCTGTTTGGGAGGCTCACTTTGGGTCACTATATCAAGAATCCACTCTCTGGCCGGAAGGGATGTTGGTAGAGTCCCCCTGCCTGCCAGATGTGGCCTTGGAATTTTCTTTGGGGGAGGTGAAGCTGGCACTGGAGGGCTTAGCGCTGGGGAAGGCACCGGGTCTGGACAAGCTACCCGGTGATTTGTTCAGATATCACCCTGACATTTGGGCCCCGTACTTTCTTGTCCTTTTTAATGCCATTTTGGGAGGTATGGCGATCCCTTCCTCTTGGTTAGGGGCTGAAATAGTTCCGATTTATAAGAAAGGGTCCCCCTTGAGTCCTGCAAATTATAGGCCTATCAGCCTGATAGATGTTCCCCAAAAGCTTTTTGCGCGCCTCATCTTGAACCATCTATTAGACTGGGTGGAGGAAAATGACATCTTGAGTCCCCTGCAGGCTGGCTTCAGGAGAAACACATCGACCATGGACCAGATCTTCCGCCTAGTTCTCCTCTACTGGAAGACGGTGAGGATCGAGGGCGGGAGATTGTACATGGTCTTCGTGGATCTGAGGTCAGCCTTTGACTTAGTCCCGCGCAGGAAACTCTGGGAGGTATTGGAAAAGTTAGGAATTCCCCTCAGCTACTTAACATCTTGGCCAGGCTGCATGAGAACAACTATGCGCAAGTTAGGTGTGGGAAGGACGGTAGACTTTCATCCAGGTTTCCTGTGCGCCGAGGTGTGAGGCAGGGTTGTGTCTTGGCACCGACCCTGTTTTGTTTATTCATCAATAATGTCATCTCACATCTGGAAAACGTCAAGGATAACGACGCCCCCTGTTTGGCAGGTAGGAGGGTACCGGCAATCATGTTCGCCGATGATACCCTCCTCCTTTCAAAATCCCCAATGGGGATCCAGAGGATCCTGGATGGTTTTGGTCTCTTCTGCCATCAGCATGGGTTGGAGGTGAATACAGAAAAGACCAAGTTTATGATCTTCAACCCACCAACTAAAATTAGGCCTAATCCTACCCTGGGGACCGCTAGCCTTGAGAGGGTGTCCACCTTCATATATCTGGGGGTTACACTGCAGGAAAACTTGGCATGGGATCGACAGATAGTACGATCCAAGGCCAAACTATCCCAACTCTCGGGTGCAATCCTGAAAGTGGCTAACACTTCTTCCTTCAAGCCCATAAGCCCGGCCCTTGAAACCTACAAGACCCAGGCCAAGGCTGCGGCCATGTATGGCAGTGAGCTATGGGGACATAAAACGGTGAAGGGCCTATCAATAGTGGAAAATAGCTTTCTAAGGCGCCTTCTAGCCCTTCCAAGTGCCACGCCACTCCAGCCTCTGAGAATGGACATGGGTCTCCTCCCTATTGCAGAGGAGCTTGTGTCAAAGCCAGTGAAGTTCTGGCACAGGCTCTGGTCTACGGACGAACTCCATCATTATAGGGAGGATCTCACCCATGTCATGAGTTTAAACTCCAGCGGTAAAATCCCCTGGCTCACCTTTGTGGAAAACGAACTGTCTGCCATTAATCTCCGTGTCCTGTGGGAGGAACCTGCACGAGGCTGCCGTGCAATCTCGCGCAAGGCTCTGGCACAAATCTACAAAGCCAGGTCCCTTGCACATTTGACGGCTGCTCAAAATAGTGGCACCTTAACCTTGCAATTTTTAGAATCCAAAAATTCTTATGTTTTTGAACCTTTTATGGATTTTATTTTTCCCATCCTGGCAAGGAAATTGTATGTTCAATGGAGGTATAGCACACTACCTATCAATTCATACACTTCGAAGTGGACAAATGGGGGCGACAAAATATGTCCCTGCTGTAACAACCATGTGGAAGACGACCCCCATATCTTGTTTGTGTGCCCTGCATACCAAAGGCCCAGAAAATATTGGATAGCGCCACTCTGTAAGAACCTGGGGTTCAGAGAGTATGCACAAGCATACAGGATTTTGAAAACTAGTACCTTGGGCCACATTGTGTTTGCTGTTTCCAAATTTCTTATGGCTATATGGCTGATTAGAAGAAAAAAAATCGTCTGAGCTCCTTGAACTTTTTAAAGAACTTTCTAAATGCAATTTTAACCCATTCCTCGCTGGGAGAGTCGTTTTTATTCAAATGTATTTTAATAATGTTTTAATGTCTGTAATGTTTTCATTGCATCTTTTATGGTCTATATGACCGAAATAAAGAATTTTTGGAATTGGAATTGGATAACCATGAGAACAAAAGAACGGGGACATTCCGATAGATACATGGTCAGAATTATTGTATGCAAATTCTAAGGCCCACAAAAGTTCTGACCACTCTTGTTCACAACTATGTATCATACAACGTAAAAATTGCTCAATGGTTTGGTTAGTTCGTTCTGTTAAACCATCCGTTTGTGGATGATAACTGGATGATGAGCGAATGTCCATTTGTAGGTTTTTTCCCAATTGTTGCCAAAAATGGGAAATGAACTGGGGATCCCTATCTGAAATGACAACTGAGGGAATTCCATGTAATTTTACAACTTCTTTCATAAAGATGTGAGTAAAATCTTTAGCTGTGGGTAATTTCTTCAGTGGTATAAAATGAGCCATACGAGTGAACTGGTCAATAACAGTTAAAATAGTAGTATAACCAGCTGAAGTCTTTGGCAATTCTACAATAAAATCAAGAGATATGGTATGCCAAGGTTGTGGAGGTATTGGTAAAGGACGTAATAAACCACTAGGGGATTGATGTATAACCTTGTTCTGTTCACATACAGCACATGTTGTGACAAACTTTTTTACATCTTCAAAAACGGTTGGCCACCAAAAAGTTCGTTTGATTAACTGATAAGTTTTCGTGATACCAGGGTGTGCAGACAAGATGTTATCATGATGTATATGCATTACCTGATCTCGTAAAGATACATTTGGTACAAATATCTGATCACCCATATACAAAAGATCATTTCTAAACTGTAACATAGGATATTCAGATTTCAGCTCTTGCAAAGTCTTAGTTTTTAGTTCTTTCCTTATTTCAAATATGATGTCTTTATCAATTATGCCAACTTGAAAACATTAATCGGGTAAGATTTTTTGTGACATTTCTTGACTTTGAAGACAATCTTCTGTAATTCCGATTCTGGATAAAGCATCCGCTTTATTGTTTTCTTTTCCAGGACGATACGTAATGATAAAATTGTAATCATTGAAAAACAAAGTCCAACGTAACTGACGAGCAGAAAGGGCTTTGGCTGATCGTAACGATTGTAAATTACGATGATCAGTATATATTGTGACCGGGTGACGAGCACCCAACAAGTAATGGCGCCATTCTTCAAAAACAGCTTTTATTGCCAATAATTCTCTGTCAGCTATGGCATAGTTTTGTTCTGTAGAAGTTAATTTCCTAGAATAATAGGCTATTGGATGCATTTGGCCAGTTTCTTTATGTCGTTGTGACAAAATTCCTCCAATAGCAAATTGGGAAGCATCCGCTTCAACAATGAAGGGTTGGGATGGGTCAGGATGCATTAAAATTGGAGCTGTGGTGAATTGATTTTTCAATTTTTGAAACGCCTGCTCGGCAGAATGATCCCATTCAAATTTTGCATGTTTTCGTAATAATGTTGTGATTGGGGTTATAAGTTTTGAAAAATCTTGAATAAATCGTCTGTAAAAGTTGGCAAACCCTAAAAAACTTTGGATTTGCTTCACAGATGTTGGACTAGGCCAGGTGAGTATAGACTGTATTTTCTTTGGATCCATTTCGATTCCAGATGGGGTAATAATATAACCCAAAAAGTCAACTTTAGTAACATGAAACATGCTTTTCTCAAGTTTGACAAACAGGGAATTTTGTAAAAGTTGTTGAAGAATGGCCCTTACCTGTTTTACATGGTCTTCTTTGTTTTTTGAGTAAATCAAAATATCATCAATATACACCACGCGACAAATGTCTAAAAAATCTCGTAAGACTTCATTGATAAAAAACTGGAATGCTGCTGGGGCGTTGCAGAGTCCGAAGGGCATGACCTGATATTCGTATAGACCGAATTTAGTACGGAATGCGGTCTTCCATTCATCTCCCTCTCCGACTCGTACAAGGTGGTATGCCCCACGCAGATCCAGTTTTGTGTATATTGTGGCATCTTTTATCTGGTCCAATAAAGTGGGAATCAATGGTAAAGGGTATCTGTTTTTGATTGTCACATTATTCAAGGCGCGATAGTCTATGCACGTGCGCAAATCTCCCCCCTTCTTCGGTATGAAGAAAAGAGGCGAAGAGACTGGAGATTTAGAATGCCTAATAAAACCATTTTCCAAATATTCATCTAGATAGGTTCTCAAATGTTGATTTTCTGACTCGGTAAGCGCATATATGCGACTACAAGGGAGAGTTGCACCTGGCACGAGATCTATCCGACAATCGAAATCTCTATGAGGTGGTAACGTGTTAGCCTTTTTTTTTATCAAAAACGTCCAAAAGATCTGAATATTCAGATGGGACTCCTTGAATGGCCAACACAGTTTCAGATGTCTTAGGAAAATCATAACCATGAATTAATAATTCTGGGACATGATGTGGTAAACAATTGGCTTGACAATGTTCAGATTTAAATAACAAGGTTTTCTTTACCCAATCTATCTGAGGATTGTGTAGAGCTAACCACGGAATTCCCAAAATTAAGAGAAACTGTGGAGCATCGATTATGTCAAAGGATATATTCTCGGAGTGTGCTGAAGAAATCATGAGTAATGTGTCAGTCTGAAATTGTATGGGGCCTGATGTTAACTCTTTTCCATCTACTGCTCTTACTATTTCAGGGTTCTCTTTTTGCACTTTTAAAAATCCTAATTCACGTAAACATTTTGTGTCTATGAAGTTGCCCGTAGCTCCAGAATCAATTAAGGCGTCTATTGACCATATCACAGATTTATTGTCAGAAGATTGCAAAGTCACCTTGATACTAAGATGATTGAAGTCATAGTAGGAACAGTAGAGGCCAAACTTGCCTGCTTACTCGACAAAGCGGCCTCATCTTTTGTCGAGTATTCTAGTTTTCCGAATGATCTAGAAGAGCCACCTCGTTACTCTTCCCTTTTGCCTTATTAGGACGGGTAGGACATTCTTTGACGAAGTGTCCAGATTTTCCGCAATATAAGCATTGATTTAACTTTCTACGTTTCTCTTTTTCTTCTTTTGTGAGAGGGCCTCTCACAGTGCCAATCTGCATTGGTTCTCCCATATCTAGTTTGGGGGAAGATTCATTTCTCAGTGTAGATTTATCCTTAAAGACAAACAGTTTGGAGTCAGTCTTGGTCTTTTCTCCTTTTCGCTCACTCAGCCTGTGATTTAACTTAACTACCAGATCTATAAATTCCCCACAGTCTTCAGGTGGGTCTAAGATTTGAGTAACCATGTCCTTTAATTCATCTCTTAGTCCTCTGAAAAATAATGACACTCTTTTTTCTTCTGGCCATTCAGCTTCTATAACTAGCCGATTGAATAAAGAGATGTAATGAATTAAATCGGATGATCCTGGTTTTAAATTAAGAAGTGCATGATCGGCCGACTGAACAAAGACATGTTTAGCAAATAATTTTTTCATGGTTTCTTTAAACCGTCTGAGATCATATAGTAATGGATCATTCCTATCCACAAATGGTACTGACCATAATGCTGCATCTCCCCCTAGATAAGATAAAATGAAAGCCACCTTAGAGGAGTCGTCAGGAAAAGCTGTAGGTTTGGCTATAAAATGTAGGTGACATTGATTCATAAAAATAGTAAATTTTGCGCTGTCTCCAAAAAACCGTTCTGGAGGAGCCAATGGAACTGAAATTGGTGTTACTACTTGAATTTGCATAGGGGTAGAGGCTGAAGCACTATGCAAAGTTTGCATATTTGGAGTAAAACTAGATGGTTTTAAAATGGGCTTGTCTATAGAGGGACCCCTCCAAGGGTTTACACTAGGAGAAGCTGTGGCCTGCATATTTGTTTGTAAGACTGAAATATCTCTACGTAAGGCTGCATTTTCTGTTTTGATATCAGCTAACAGTGCAGCTATATCTTGTAATGAGATCTGCGGATTTTGATTCATAGCGTCCGGGCGAAATGTTTTACGTGGGCTTAGCCTTCTGTCAGGTTGTGCAAGCACTCTCTTACCTTCAGGAGCACTTGATTGTTTTCGCAGAGACGCTATGAGCCAACTTCCTAGAACTCTACTGGATAACCTATGAATTTTAATTTACACTAGGCTACTAAATAGAGCCCCGGGAGGAGGGCCGGATACTGGACGCACGTTGAAGTCCTGTTGTCGACCTGCGAGGCAACAGAATATATGTATAAACAATGCGATCCTAAGTTTCTGTTTTTTGCGCTAAGTGTTTATTCTAGTCTTTTAATCTTACTATTGTCTTTTAATTAACAGTACGTATTCCTACCTGCGATCTGGGGATGTCTTGATATTGCGTCCAGCAGTCTTGTGAAGGTGTTGGTATGCAGATTGATGAAGTGTAGTTGCGACTACGCGATGCAGCTTGATGTTGAAGTGCTTTTATCTAAATAAATAAACACAAAACCTTAAATTCTATTCTCACATTTAAATATCAGTAAATTCTTTCTTTACCAACTACCTCACTTACTCTTGTATGATTGCGCCAACAATTCTTTATGCCTTCACCAGACCTGTAAATACCAGGGCAAAAACATACTACACAAAATGCATGTACAATACTTTTCTTAACGTCTTTTTCTTTCAACTGAATGTCCAAGGTCTAGCCTATGCAAAACATAAGCAGAAAGTTCCAAAAATTATCGTTTTACTCAACATCTGTTAAGTGGCTTCAAGCTTTCTTGCGTTGGGCGCCAGAAACGAAAAATGGTTACTTAGCTCTTCTTTTCTCTGAATTTCTCTGTCCTAGATCCCTTGAGTGATGCTATGGTGCCCTCTTGTGGATGAAGACAGAAGACGCGGCAACAACGGAATCCAGGTGAGTTCTTCGTCGAAGTCAGGAGGCTAAGCGAAGGAAATGGCTGGGTGTGGCATTAAATACCCATGCCACACCCAGAACACCCAGAACGTTCCCTACGTTGCTCACGCACGTAGCGCGAGATGCATCATTCCGATCCCGGTTAAAGATCGGGTCGGACTTAATTGCAGTGCGCTTCACTTGCTGCGCCCTGGCTCTGCATTCAAGGCACCAGATTGGAAAACAATGCTGAAAATATCCAACCTATGCTAAAAACGGACTCCAAAAGCATTAACAAAGAAATTAGGCATATCAAATAAGAACACGAATATCACTAAGCATTGGTAACTGTTATGAAAACAACCATCACTAATCATTGGCAAATAGTAGTTTACATACATCGTGAGTCATATACCAATACAGTATTAAATCATACCATATGTTTACACCATGTCATAGGTCACACCTTAAGGAGTGCTGGTTGCACGGGACAGGGGCGGGTTTCAAAGGGGGATAAATCAAGGCGCTTTATGCGAAAGCGTGGCCTTGATTCTTGTATTTGCTTAGGCTTCATGACAATCCCTGCTTTGGAAAACATAAAAAGGCACCACCCATCGTTTTTATTTGACCCTCTCTAAAAACCGTGACGTGCTAAATTACCTAAAATCTGCTGGGACAACTGGTGAAATACCAGGACTCCTGGTCACTCTAGCTCAGACCCACTGAGCTGCCCTATCTTACACCCAGGATAACCACAAAGCCAGGACAGAGAATAGACAGATCATATCTAATGCAGGGACACCCCATTTCCCTGTCCACAGCTCTACTGCACTGACAAGCTCAGCACACACTGCAGTAACCCAAGTGATCCCCATAGGCAGACATGAGCACCCACCCAACCCTCTCTCAGTGCCAACTAGGTAGTAGAACACAGTACAAGTAGTGTAAAATACATACACAGTTCAGTTCAAATAACTTTATTCGATTCATGTGAATCATAAAAGTATGTCATTCATACATAAAATAATTAAACAAGACTTAAAACTTTCTATACAGCAATTGGGATGAGTACATATATTCATTTGCAGTTTAAAATGTTAAGACAGATTTTTATAATATTCAACATTTTCTCAGTCTATCACAGGTTTACAGAACAAATTTAAAACCTAAAATCACTTGAGGCCCAGGTCCCCTATCACAATTCACATTGTTTCCTAATTAATAAAGCAGTTCTAATGAAGTTGAGCACAGCGCTGCAAATAGCAGCGGTGGACAAAGAACGTAAATAATTACAACCTTCTTGATAAGAACAAAGGCAAATTTCCTTCAAGATAGGCTTAATAAAGTGTGCCTTTATGTCTTTAAATAGCGTGCAAAACAGCATAAAGTGCATTGTGCTTTGTTGGGCTAAATTATTGCAGGGACAGGAAGTCTGTCCCTCACACCAACTTGCCTGTTTAGGAAAAGCCACAAGAAAGTGCAATGGGCAAAGATGAAACCTGGTCAAGAGGAAACGTGATTGTGTATGAATAGTAAAAGACAAATTCTTAATTCATTATAATATGCATTTTTTATAGTTAATTTCATGTTAGATTGTATGCCATCAGGGTTATCATAGTAGTTTCCCAAGCCAATCTTATTAAAAGTATCTTTCACATAACAGAGCCAGGAATAGACAGGGTCTTTTCTAGACTCATACAATCTCTAATAATCACCCTTGTGAATGATAACTCCTCCGAAGTCCACACTTTCCCCCATAGAATCTGTGGGGCGAATGTTACTCTATCTTTAAAATAGTCCAATCCCACTTCAGAGTGACTACAGTTTGTGGGAGAACTAATGGGAACCATCAGCAATCTTTTTTAAGAATTTATTTTCCAGAATTTGTATCTGGCTGCATTTTTGATTGCCCAAATACCCCTGCCCCATAAGTTGCTACTGACAGGCATTTTGATTTATATAGAGTTAGCATTTCTGCCACCGGCTTATGTCCCAGCTTGCACGCAAAGCGGAACAGACCCTCTATTATTCTACTAGTGTGTTGAACCCTGGCTGCAATCAAATGGTCCCAATTCAGTTTGTTGTTAAAAACATTCCCCAAATATGTGAAATTAGGTACCTTATCAATAATCTTTTTCTTTTACCACAAATGTTCTTGTTTTTGTCTGTTTTGGACCACAAACCATGATAAAAGACTTACTGATCTTTACTTTAAGGTCCAGTGCCGTCATAAAATCAGTGAAGGCAATCAAAGCTTTTTGAAGGCTATCGGCTGTTAGAGCCATCAAAACTGTGTCATCAGCATATGACAATAAGGGAACCCGCTTACCTCCTATGTTCAGATAATCCAACTACTGTTCTAGTAAAAATGTCTCCACCCCATTTGTATATAAAAGAAATATATACATCCCTGTCATACGCCCTCTGTAGATACAATATGCCTGGTCTTCTATCCTCCTGGTCCAGAACGTATAGAGACAGTGGTTGACGCATGCAACCTACATAACAGGGTAATAAGGGCTTCCTCAAAGCCCATCATTTCCATAAGTGTCCACAGCTTCCCCCTGCTGACTGTGTCAAAAGCACTGTATAAATCCATGAAGGCCAGGTGGATTGATCCGCCCTTGGCCTTCATGTACTTACCCATGACTAGGGACAAATTAAGACATTCTTCGTTCATTCCCATTCCCCTTTTGAAACTGTATTTTGTGTGGGATATAAAACCAGAATCATTGGCGAGCAAGAATTACCCTCCCCAGGACTTTGCATGTAGCATCAATTAGGGATATAGGCCTGTAGCATACAGGATCATTCCTGTTACCTTACTTATACATCGGTACCACCACTGCCTCTTTCCATGAACTAGCGATACGGCCCACTATTATTGCTTTACAAACATTTACCATCAACGGTCCCCATAGTTGTGGGTTGCCTTTGAACATGTCATGGGGGACCCCATCTGGCCCTGGGGCTTTTGCCAGAATACCCCTTGTCAATGCGTCTTCAACCGCACCAAGGGAGATAGATAAACTGAGTTGGTTCACAGTTTCCGAATTAATAACTATTTTATCTCTTTGATCTTGCGGTGATACATCTTTTGGGTAGAATATATTTGAAAAATTAGCTACCCAAGCTTCCCCTTTTATTGTCAATTCCATGTTCCTTACATCATTTGTGAAAAGGGGACGATTTATGACTTCCCAGAAGCCCCTTAGAATCCTTGAGAGCGCTAGTTCTCTCCAGATCATTCCCGGCAAGTCTTCTTAATTCGTCCTTCCTATGCCCAATCGCTTGTTTATAAGTTGGTCTCGCAATCCTAATTAAATCCTTATCACGGGGGACCATATGCAAGGCTTTTTAAGATCTTTTTGGGCCCTGGAGCACTCAGCATTAAACCATCTTGTTTCCTGTGGTTCATTTCTTCTTATGGATCTTGTCAAATTATTGGCCACATCTTTACAGATTTCTTCGAAACACTGCATGACCGTCTCCGGGGTAGACTCATCGGGTAAGCATGTCATAATTTGACCAAAATTAGACTTCACAATGTTCTCCTCAAATTGTACAGCATTTATTTTGCTCCATTTTAGTCTCACCCCCTGGTTGGGATTATATTTCAATGGGTATTCATCACCGTTGCCCTTTCATGCCGTTCTATGCAAGCTAGGAACAAGAGGATTGTGATCACTAGTGGGGTTAGGTTCTACCACGAAGCTGTCTACCAGGTGAGAGAATTTTCTAGATATCAGCATAAAGTCGATAGTACTTGCCCTGCCACCACCCAGGAATGTTGGCTACTGTATGGGTGGGGTACAGACCAAGGTATCAACAAAGCATAGGTCATTAACTACAATGATGGTTTTTAATGCTTCACCCTGCGGAGTAGGTTTAAAATGGGAAAGCGGTTGGTTTTCAGTGTCTAGAATCCCACATACCATATGCGTACTATCCTGACATAAAGTACAATTAAAATCACCCACCCAGATTATACACACAGGAAAACATTTAGCCACAGCCATATCAATTTCCTCTTTGAGAGTATTAATGACCCCACAAACATTTTAATCAAAAATATTGTAGCACCAGTTAATCAGTAGTATTGAGGCATGAATCAAGTTAGAGATCAGAATGATCTGGTACCAGGGGGAATCCACTAAGTTATCTATCTTTATTGATCCATATTTAACAGAGATCAAGGTCACTAAACCTCCTTTTGCCCTCCCTGCAGTGGATGGAGTTGCCTGAACGTTAAATGAACGGAAACCATCAATAACATCATCCCTGCTCCATGTTTCCTGGGTGCAAATGATATCAAATGTCTCAACATATTGCAGCCAGGCCTCATCTGATATTCTAGATCTAATGCCCGCAATGATCCATGAAATCAATCTCAGTGAGTGAGCATTTTGATGGTGTGCAGCTGCCCCTACCCCACCAGTACTAACAGTGGGTTGCACTACTGGCACAATGTTTGTGTCCCTAGTAGCCCTCCCTTCACATTCTAAATGCAGGCGTAGTGGGTGGTTTAGGCTGCCCTCTAGATCAGATGAATGAGAAAAGTCCACCGTACCGTTTAATAGATTGGGGACTATCTCTTATTTGTTATTCGGGATATCCATTTTCCCTGGACCTCTCAAATTTGGGGCCAGTCCATCTATGTTACCGAGACCACTTAATGCCTTGTAACGATTTGGGTGATAACCAGCATTCCATTTACCCACCTTGGTATCTTGTCTAGATCTCTCCCTTTCTACACCAAACCACGGGGGTCTGGGTGGCTGTTAAAAGAAGCCCAGCGGTGGAATAGAAACCCCTCCTTGAACACATGGACCAAGTGTTTGTCCTTTCTAGGATTGTTTTAACTAGGCCTGGGGATCTAAAGGTTAGTACTATGCAGTCACCTGAAAATTTCTTGATGGATTTCCCCACCCACCCAATCCGGCGTGCCATTTTGAATCCCGCAAACAGCAAGTCATCAATCCCCATCCTATCACTCAAAAAATGTAGTGACTTGTTCCTCAATAATGACCAGTGCTCTGGAACACCGGGCAACAATAGGGGAACATTAGCTAATATTACGGTATAGGCAGTCGCTTCTGGTGGTAAATGAAGGTTAGTGTGTGGGTCCCCTGGGGTTCTTTGATCAGGTAACATACCTTCTATTATACTTGGGATCTGGGGTCTCATTTTCTGTGTAATTACCACTTGGAACATTTGCAATCTGGGCATATGTAAGGGTTGGATCCTTTACCTGAGAAGGGTTCTCAGCTCTATTCAGTATTTGGCCTGCCACCCTTGCACGTGACAGGTCATTCTGATTACCAGTTGTATTAGGAGGTTTGTGTTTGCCCATAATCCCATTCTTAACATTACTCTCTACCCCGTTACTTTTTGCCATATTTTGGCTACTGCTTATCACTGGTTTTTCAAGATTTGATAACCTGATCTCATTGTCAGTCAGCCATTGCATCAGTGGGTCTAAAAAAGCTGCAACCATGGTTTCTAGCTCTTTCCAAATATCAACCTCAATTGGGATTGTACCCCCCCTCAACCCCCCCCCCCCCCCGAGATCATTACAACATTGGCTAGAGCAGGCTCCTGAATATGCTCTATAACGGCAAGTTTGTTCCTGCGCCCTAGAGGCTTAGGCAGCAGAAAATTGTATTTTGACCCCGTGTAACGACATTTAGCCTGGTCGATTTTCCAGGATTATCTCATGTGTCAGGGACATCTATAAAATAGGAGCAATTCTGTTATTAGTATTTTGGGGTTCAAGGGATAGTCTCCGCTCTGCAAGTTCGATTTCATGAATGAGTGCTGACTCAGTCAAGGGAAAAAGAACAAGCTAATAACAAGCATGAATGTTTAGAATTATATTACGACATCCTACACTTAATCAAAGGACATAGTGCTTAAATATTATCCAAAAATATATTTTTATTTTGTTTTGCATAATATTTTATCATTTTTTTCAGAGTATCAAAAATATATCTGGGGGTTGCGTAACTAGTTAGCATGGAGGAGTCTCGATCGTTATCGGATTTAACCAAACAAATCGCTCCACCAACTAAGAACGGCCATGCACCACCAACCACAGAATCGAGAAAGAGCTATCAATCTGTCAATTGCTGACTCAGCCCTTAATAGAAAAGCGTCCAATGTCCCCAGTATACCCTGCCCATTTCCAGATTTAGGCCTACTCATGTTACCCTCACCCTAGGCAAGGCTACAGGGAGGCGTATTAGTATCACAGTTCAGCGTTGGTTTAATCCAATGCGTTGGTTAAATCCAATGCCGTTGGTGGAAGTTATTAACGTGGCCCAGCCTGGCCTCCTTCGGCCTCTGACGGGCGCAGACAGGAGCCCGCGCCTGGTTTTCAAACTCCTCCTGGCGCTCTGATTGGCTGAATTGTGGCTGGCAGCAAATTCGGCGGCTCCGGCCGCAGGAAACACCAGGCAAGGAGTAAGTATCAGCGGGACCCCTTGAACTTAAAATACACAAACAGTTAAATGGGTAATAAGCTTCTGTTTATAAGCAGCCTTTCCAATGATCAATATTCCTTCTGGTATTTTTCAATAACCGTAAAGGCTGTAGCCTCCCTCCAATGGAACACTGTGACCTTGTAGTTCAGGTACAGTGTCAGGGGGGAGAGGGGGAAAGATGGCGCAGGTAGCAGGCCGGTGCGTGCTCTCTCCAGTGAGGGCCCTCACCGCAGATCGAATCCGCCTCCACCTTGTTCTCTCAGCGCTGTCCGATATCCTCCACAGGCTCACCTGACCCAGCAAGACGCGGCAGTCTCTCGACACGGCGGAAGCAACCCACCCAGCTACCCAGCCTCAGTCTCTGCCTCCTCGTTATGGCTCCAATGCTCCAACACGAGCAGACAGCCTCAAAGCAGGGTATGGGAAGGCCGCATCGCCCCGGCCCGGCGTGAAGTGACTCCAGCAGCGGTGAGGGTCAGGCTGCTCCGGCAGTTTGGGAACTGCTCAGCATCCCGCCTGAGTCAGGAGGGGGCGCGGTTCGGTCCGAGTCGCCGCCTGCGGCCATAGCTGGCAGCCCTCTGGTTCCAATCAACGCAAGGGCAACAAGCACCTCCAACCAATTACTCACTACATACACAAAAAAAGTAAATATACATGTACAAAAATAGACATTTTGCAGGGAAAAGAGTTGACAACAAAATGTGATGAAGGAAACCAACAGGCGGGCTAAGCATACATATCTGACAGAACGACACAACAATCTCAATACATTGACAGAGGCAGAAGTGCTGTATACTGGGCATGGGAGCAAGCGGAGGAAGCACAGGATTTTCATCTCCTGTTCCATAACCCTCCCTTTCAGATTTCCCTGTGGACCATGCTTCTACTGCTCCACTGAAACACACCTAACTTTCAGTACATAAAAAACATGATGGTACACAGGGAAACCCAAACACAGCATCGTCCAAGCGCACATACTTTTTCGTAGGCCAGTCATCCAATTCCATCGTAGACTTGTTTTCACTAAGGCTAGGCACCCAGTAAAGCAGCAGCTTTCCACTCTTCTGTATCTCTGGATGTCAAATGAAACCTCAAAACCACTCAGCCATGCAACTTCTCCAATATTGATGAGTTAGGGTTTGATAGAGTTTGATGGAATTGAATTGCTAGTGGAAATTCAAAGTAAGTAGAGTCCGATGGCTGAATTTCCTTCACAATAGGAATAGGATGACGGAGGAAATATAGCCAGCAGAGTCTAATCCTTATTCGGAGTTTCCTCCTGAAATTGGAGGGTTATCAGTCCTCTCCAAACTCTAAATGCAGCCCTTAGTGTAATACAAACTTTCTTTTGAACACTGGGCAAGAGGGGACTGAGCAAGGGTGCGCTGTAAATCACAGCTGGAGTTACAGTGGGGGCTGGAGCCGCCATCACTGCCTCCTAATCAAAATCCTTCACCCTCAAAGTCTTGGCAAGCGTCTTCTGTTTCATTACTTGCTCCACTTCTCGTCTTCTGTTACCTCCCCTCTTATTCCTTTTCTTTTTGTTTACAGCTTCTCTCTGGCATTGTTCTCCTCCTTCTTGACCTTCTCTTTAAGAATCTCTAACTCATGATGTCTAATATCCAACAACTCTGAACTGCAGAAGATAATGGGTCTTAGATGTAAGGGCTTAGGAGGTGTTATTCATTGGGATGAATGGACTGTTACCCGCCACGTAAATAACAGAATTGAATCCATAAACTTGATCTTCATAGGTCTAATATCCGATATGCTGCGGGCCTTAGCTAAATTTGTGAGCTCTTCCACAATCCTTGGTCTTAAGGACCCAGATTTATCTACTATGTTAGAGTCTTTCATTGTGGTATAGGCTTCATTTTATAATAGTTTGGGACTTTGAGTTATGTTGCTAAATTTTATAAAGTGCAAACTGATATCCAAAGGGTGTCCTGGTGCTATGAGCCAAACTAAAAAGGATCATCAACAGCAGCTAGAAGGGTCAATGGAAGAGGAAGGTTTTAAGTGCTTTTCTAAAGGCAGGATGGTGATCGATGGCTTTGAGGGAATAAGGGAGATCGTTCCATAGCTTACTGTCTAACAGACTGAAAGCATGGCCTCCATGCGATTTCCTAAAAGCAGGTAATTTTCCATTATTTTATGAAGCAGAACTAATTAAGCGGGCAGGGAGATATTTATGAAAACTATCGTACAGACAGGCAGGCCTGAGGCTGTGCAAAATGAACCAGTCAGATGGTTTAAAAACGATTCTCCTCTACTGGAAGCCAGGCGAGTGCACATCTGTAAGGCATGGTGTGTGTCCTTCTGCCTATACAAACGAATAAACGAACAGCCAATTGTTTATGGGCACCAAGGTAAAGGCTGTTGAGGCAAGTTCTTACCCTTCATCGGGTAAATAGGGAAACATTTTCTTCAGCATTTTTAACTAGAAGCAGCACGTGGTTACAGTCTTATTTATCTGGGTGGACCATAAGAATATCATCTAGGTAGAAACCCAGGTTTTCACTACATTTGTGGAAGGTGGAGGATGCTCAAAGTTGGAAGGCCACCAGATGTTAGACCAAACCATATTGGAGTGCCCTAGGACTAGAATTTCTGTTTCATTCAGTGTTCATTTTTAAGGCACTGCCATGCATTCAGTTGACAACAACTGGTCAGCATTGTTTGAAGGATGTCAAAATATGATCCATCAGGCCATCTAGATGGTTGAAGAGCTGAGTATAATCAGCATACATCATAAAGAAAAGTCCAAAGAATTGTGTCAAGGAGCCACATAAATGCAAAAAGAGTGTGGGAGACCCAAAGAAGAGCTCTGAGGAATCCTAGGAGTATGTGGGAAAACCAATGATAGGAGGTAGATATTTAGAACACTTAAGAGCAGGTGAAAAGATAAGAAGCTAGCCATTTCAGGGCCACTACCCGCCCATACTAATGCCACGGAGAAGCTCTAAAAGGGCCAAGTGGGAAATGGTGTCAAAAGCGGCTGATCGGTTCAAACAGGGCTGCACTTCCACCTTGATCAAGAGAATGTTATCAATGTCTCATCAAATATCTCTTGAAATCAGTCCAAGTGATAATTTCTTTCTGCTGCTGGATTAAAAATTATTGTTCTAGCACTGGAGCTATTGGTGCTAGGAAAGGGTTTAGCACTGATATGTGATAACCTTAGCCTTTACCTCTTCAATGGCTGGCAAAATATTTTTAGTGGTTGGGCTACCCAAACAACCAGGCCAACCGAAAGGACCCAGTGGTACCTACTGGCAACTTGTGGTAAACTTCTCTGGGGCTAAGGTGCGATTTTGACTTTAACCACTGTATCTCAGGAACTGTATATTGCACATTGAGGTTCAATTGCATCCAAAATCACATGATCAGCCTCGGCAGGTGGGCTACATCTCAAGGATTTAGGTTTTGAGCAACAGCCATTAAGTCTCACTCTGATTTAGGAAGGAACAATAGGGATGCCACAATGTCAAGTGGTTCGAGGGCTGCAGAGGCCCACCAAACAATGCAGTCCTTCTATGGTACTAGTTTTTCCACGACCCGCAAGTGGCTCAGATGTCATGTGACTCAGTCATGAACTCCTGGCTGTGGGCTTCGAGGTTCCAGGAAAGGCTCCGTTCCTCGATTCATCCTTCATGCAGATCACCATTAGTAGGGCATTGCTCATGTCCTCCAGGCCAGAATAGCTTTTCTTCTTCACAGCTTCCTGTCATTTTGGAGTGGGCACACCCGCAAGGATTCTGTGCATCACGGGTATGATTCCAGTCTTGTGGGGGAACAGAAACTTCAAAACCCAAGTCGCGGTATACACACTTGACAGAAGCAAACATTACTCCATAGCTGAGCCTTCACATCTACTCACCACCGCATTCTCTTACTCCTAAAACCAAGAGACTACTACAACGGTTCTTTGAAGCCATCAGAGGTCCCCTAAATTTACATCTGAGATTGGTGCGAAATGGCTCATGACTATGACTATGGGCAGGTCTGGGATACAGCTGGGCAGCCATGTATGAGGGACCATTTGGACTGCCAGTGCCAGAAGCCACTACAATGTTGTGGTCCACCAAGTTGCATGACTAGCACTTTTACAAACAAGGCATGTTTGAATAGCCTGGACCAGCTAGGAAGCTCCTCCTAGCGGCAGATAAACTGCAGGGTTGACAGAGCTTCTGACACAACAAATAAAGTGCTGGCATCTATACAATAACAATTATTTACTAAAATTGCAATCTCCAAATACACAAGGTGATGGGATGTTAATCCCCTCTCCATGGATAGGTGTAACAGTATCACAGTAGTAATTAATTTGTGTTTTTACAATTATAGCGGCCATATAACAACTGGGTTGGCAAAACTGAAACCAATTAACACAGAAATCGTAACAACTTTCTTATAGTGCATGTAATTCCCTATTCCAACATACACAAAGAACACATTTGAGCTGTTTGTTCCTGCGATTTGCACAAACTGTCACCAGCTGTGAATTTGTGCCTAAAAACACGAGTGAGACTGAGAATCAACTGAGCCTTCCGAGGGTCTCCTGCTTCAATGACTATGTGATGTCAGAACTGAGATCTGATGTCAAGGGAGCATCCAAGTCCACCACTTTGTTTGAAGGTCACTACTCTCCCCTCTACCCGGACTATGGTTGGACCTCAGTGACTTCAATTTTAGTCCTGGTACAAGCCTTTTTAGTGGTTTCCCACGAGGGGACTTCCACTAGGTTCCACCAGATAAATTATGTTCAGTCTCTGGTAACCAGATATCCTTGGCTTTTATTGTGTCTGGGACATGGATGAAATATTTGTGTGTTTTGTTTGCTGGCCACTTCAATGCTGGGCTGCTTTTGTCCATCTTACACTGGGCCTCAAATATTGGGACCTGGAAATACATATCTAGTGTTCCTATTCCAAAAACCTTTTGTCTCAGTAGGGCAGGGGTGGTATCCAGCCAGATCCTGGATATAGCCGCAGTTCTACTGCCAGAGTGAGGCCCTGTCAATTCTACCAGTTCGTCATATGCATCCCTTTGAAGATGGCCTTCTTTACTGGGGAAATTCCATATTTCACCTCAGCCAACCTGAACCGTTCCATTCTTAGGAGGAGCAGCAGAGCTGCAACATTTGAAAATGAAGTGATGACAGCTTATCAATGCCCCTCCAAGATTGGAGGGGTGCCTAGAACTTCAAAAGCTGCCTACCACCTATCCGGCAATCAGGGAACTATAAATCCTGCCCTTTTGGCCAATCAAACATTTTGACTATATAAGGGAAGGACCTGTACTTCAGCACAGGAGAGAAAAAAACACAGATGTTCCAGGAGAGGACACGTGTTGTCTCCCTACTCTCCCTCCAGATTCAGCTCAGCTTAAGACTCTGAAATTCACAAAGACACCCTGCTGCTGCATCTGTGAAGAAAGGGAAGAACTAACCTGCCTGCATAAGGACCTAGAATTCCCATGGCAGGAGTGTATGATCTGATCCACCGACCACAGCCAATAGATCTTTGGTGAGACATGTTGCTGTGCGCAAGAGTCGCATGGTTTTCCCAGCCAACTACCCAGGAGCCTGAAATATCTTGGTCAAGAAGCTGCCCCATGCTGCCTTTACTACCTGGGTGATTCTACCTACCACTCCAGCTGTTTCTTGGAAGTCACGAGGAATTACGATCGAGACCCTTGCTGGCAGAACTATGACATTGCTGGAGGACACTTTCTTATCTAGAACCAGTGGATTTATTCTTTCTGCTACACCAGTTCTGGAAATGTTGCTGTCTCGATGTCTGGTCAAGGCTCTTCATCCAGTCCAGTAGACAGGACAGAAACCGGTGTGCCTGGGGCCCAAAACAAAATGTCTCACATGGACTAAGTTATAGTGGCCCCAAGAAAAGATCTCATGATGGCACACTTGGCAAGGTTCTTTAGAATCCTCACGGGCAAAGTTTGATTTCTGGGTCATGGACTACCAAATTCCATACTCCTTTCTTAATATGTCTGAGGCCTTGCTGGTTGATCGTGCATACTCTTGCTAAAAGCAAGTTCCTTTTAAAACATACACGGAGCCACTTTCTGCTGATCACTCAACTAGCCAACCTCGTAGCCCTCATATACAATAGAGACAACTCTGAATTGCATTCTTGCATGATTGGAGGATCAGAGAAACTCTTTCAGTGTAGGTGAGACATGGTGAAGCTTACACAACATGGAGAAAATCTGTCTACCTAGCTGTGGCAATGAAATTCATTGAAAACTCAGGGTAGAGATTTCACACACTTAATTTTGTCCAGCTGTAAGGGGTAGTGGCAGGATGTTTTTGGGAAGGGTAGCCTTGTCCTTGCAGAGGGAACCTTCTAGAAACATTGCGCTTAAGTGACATTTGGGGGTCACAAAGAACATACTGGAGGAGCAAGGGAGTCAGATGATGGACTTAATCCCACACTGATTATAAACGTCTGTGCAACTGTGTGTTGTCCGTGCAGTGTCATTGAGATGGAGAGGGGTGTAGGGATGTGGCCTAGATCTATTATGAACTGATGAAGTATTGCACTACCACATGATTTATGGGTTTAGATTGGGGTCCCTCTGGTTAGTGGGAGCATGGAGAAGTTGCGTCGATCCCTGCATGCCACATGAACCTTACTGATTTTCGCATGATAACATTCTCATGGTGTACTGATGTACAATCTGCATTGAATGTCACTTTGTTCTTTTGGAACTTAGATTGAAAAGTTCTATAAAAGAAATCCCAGGGTGAATAAGATTGTAACAAACTATGGATGCCATTTTGGAGGCTCATCGCAGCTCTAGGCGGTAGGCCTGATATAGAGTTTGTTGTACGGGGTACACTGTCACAAACGCAACAACTCTAGTCAACATTTGAACATATCAGGCTATTCAGAACATGTACTGATTACATAATTATAATTTTGGAAAGAGAAGAAAACTTGACACAGAAGTTTCTAGAATGAATGAACAAACAGGACAAACATTTCAAGCTCACCATGACAGTTGATAAACAATCTAGAGCTTTCCTGGATTTAATGATTACAGCAACAGATGGGAAAACTTGCCACCACCATGTAAAAAAAGCGCACATGCCATAATTCACTCTTAAGTTTCAAGAGTCACCACTTACGGGCATACAACAGACCTTTTTATTTCATTCCTTTAAGAGCCATGGATAAGTCTATCTTACATTAATAGGGTGATGGCGAAGGAAGCTCCTGTGATGAAGCATGTAACCAAGTGAGACTAAGCATATAAAACAAAGCTGAAGAACAAGTTACTTACCTTCGGAAACGCCTTATCTGGTAGAGACTTTTGAATTTCCCCAGCATCAGACTGCATTCCGATGATTTTACATGAGCAGCACTCCTGTGTGTCGGTAGGTGGCGTCAGTCGGCTCCCCATGGTGTTGTCTGCACCAGAAGTGAAGTCTGCATCATCTATATAGGCGCCACCTCAGCACGCTGATGGCAGTTACTTTTCACGAATTTACACACCAAAAGCACGGAGCCATGAAGTGCACTGCCACGGATGTGTCCAAACTAGGGCCCTAAAGGGGATCAGCTCTGACCCTAGAGACCTCTCCGCAGAGCAGGGAGGATGGGTGGGTCAGTAAGAAATCTGCAGATAGATATTGTCTCTATCAGACAAGGTGTTACACAGGTTAAGTAACGTATTCATCTGATAAGAGACTTCTAGCCGCAGATTCCTTACCTCTGAATAAAGATACCTAAGCAATATCATCTCCAGTGGAGGGTCTGTGGACTAATTTAAACGAGGAATTCCTGCAGGACTGAATTGGAAAGATAGCCCTTGAGAGTGCCCAGACCAGAACCCTGCTGGGCAAGGGAAAGAATGAATAAAAGTAACTCAGAAAGAGGGGCAGAAAGAGGATCAATTTGTTTGGATGAACACCATGCCACATAGTTTTTCCAACGGCAGGCGCATGCTGTCTTGGTGGAGGGACGCCTGGCTTCAAGATTTTGGGAGAAAGGTTGAAAGCGGTCAACTGCCCCTGCTCAATCTCCACACAAGAAGGCAGAGAGTAGACAGGTTTGGATGGACGACTCTTCCCTGCTGCTGCAACAGAAGATCCTCCCGAAGGGAGCTCAGGATACCAGACTCTCCGTGCCCAGTCCGGGGCCACAAGGATGACTTGGGCCCAGTCGTTTCTGATCTTCTTGAGAACTCTGGGCAGGAGTGGTATGGGGGGCAAAGGCATACAGGAGGCCTGAGCTCCACTAGAGACAAAAAATGTTTCCCAGCAAGAGCCACCTTGGAAACTTCAGCACGCAAAACTGCCGACATTACGCTTTCTCTGTGGAGGCAAACAGATCTAACCAAGGCTCTCCCCACTGCTGAAAGAGACCTTGCTCCTGCTCCGGGTGGAGATGCCTTTCGTGATCCGCTAGGCATCAACGGCTGAGTTTGTCTGCCCTGGCATTCAAGGAACCTGCCAGTTGTTGAAACACCAGGGATATGCCCTGCTGTTGCAGCCATGTACAGAGACCCAGGGCCTCTTGACATAGGGTTCACAACCCCTCCTCACCCTGTTTGGTGCAGTACCACATGGCAGTGGTGCTGTCTGTGAACACTTGCACTAGTACTTCCCTTGATGGAGGGTAGAAAGGCTTTTAATGCCAGTCGAATCACACAGGGCTCCAACATGTTGACGTGGAGTCCAGATCCTGCTGGAGACGAGAGTCCTCCGATCTCCACCTCTCCCAGGTAGCTGCCCCATCCCAGGAGTGATGAATCAGTCACTACTGTGAGATCTGGTTGGAGAAGGAAAGGGGTCTGCCTCTGATCCAATCGCGGTTCGTTAGCCACCACTGTAGGTCCTTTGCGGTTCGCTCTGAGATCTGATCCATGTTAGAGAGATTCCCCTGATGCTGTGCGCACTGGAACTTTAGGTCCCACTGCAGAGCTTGCATATGTCATCTGGCATGTGTAACCAGCAGGATGCAGGGGGCCATGAGGCCCAGCTGCCTCAGTCAGTTACACTGAAACTCAAGATAGTGGCTGAAACATCGGTACAATAGCCTAGGTATCCTGGACTCGCAGCTGGGGAGGATAAGCCAGAAACTGCACTGTGTCTAGAAAAGCTCTGATGAAAAGGAGCGTCGGTGAGGGAGTCTGGTGTGACTTTGGCATGTTTAAAGTGAATCCCCGCGAATGCAGGAGGTTTGCTGTAGCCTGGAGGTGGGAGATGACAGCCTGCCTTCAGAAGCCAGTCGTTGAGATAGGGGAAGACTGGCACCCCTGACCTGCACAGATGAGCTGCAGCCACTGCCATCACCTTGGTGAACACCCGAGGGGTGCTGGCAAGGCAAAAGTGAGCACGGTGAACTGAAAATACTTGTGGCCTACCATAAACCGCCTGTAGTGCCAATTGACAGGCAGAAAGGGGATGTGAAAATATGGGTTCTGCAATTCTAATGCTACTATTAGTCTCCTAGGTCCAGGGCAGACAAGACCCGAGCCAATGTGAGCATCTTTAACTTCTTTTTGAGGAAGTAGTTGAGGGCTCGGAGATCTAAGATAGGGCGAAGACCCTTGTTCTTTTATGGGAACCAGAGAGTAGCAGGAATAGCAACAACAACCTACTTCTGGTACCGGAACCCCCTCTATGGCTCACTTGGCCAAGAGAGCCATGACTTCCTCGCAGTACAAGGACAAGTGATCCTCCGTCAGCCGGTTGTAATCGGTGGCATGAGGGATGGGTAATCTCAAAGGGGAGGGAGTAGCCCCTTTGGACGATCTGCAAAACCCACCTGTCCAATGTTAGGGACTGCCAGTGGTGGAGGTGATGGAAGATCCTGCCACCAACTAGACACCCATGATCTAAAAGGGCAATATTAGGAAGGTTTATAGGCTGCAGGTGCTGGGGGAGGGCTGGACCAGTCCGCTGGCTACCCGACCCACGAGGCCACTAGGAACCATGACCTTGTCCACACAGAGGCTAGGAAGCTTGCACGGCTGGGATAGGGTTTTTGCAGTTGAAAACCCCTTCCGTGGCCATGAAAGGCGCAAAAGGTAGACAGGGGATGATGTGAGGCAGTTGAGAGGCCCAAGGACGCAGAGTCTGCCTCATCTACAAAGAGATGACTGCCATCGAAGGGCATGTTCAAGAGGTAAGCCTGGGCATTCAGCGAAAAGCCAGATGTTATCAGCCAGGCGTGGTGTCTGCCGGTCACTGTCGATGAAACCACACTGGCCAGCATGTCAATCGGGTCCAATCCACAGCGTATAGTGAACTTTGCTGCGTCTCTCCTGCTTGTGACTGCTTGGGACAGAATGGCCCAGGCCTCCTCTGGGGCCTGTGGCAACACTTGTGCAACCATTTCCCACAGCGTGTGGAATTAACAGGCCAATAAGTGGTGTTCACTGACCTCAATGCAAGACTGACGGAAGAAAACATTTTCTTGCCAAGCAGTCCGGTGTCCTGTATTGCCAGGGGTAGCGGCAAGGAACGTGCCATGGAAGTGGAAGATTGGACCACCAAGCTCTCTGGGGTAGGGTGCTGTGTGAGGAAATGTGGGTCTCCTGGAGCAGGGCGGTGGCGGCGGGCAATCGTCCTATTCAACAGGATCCTCTGTGCTGGGTTTGGACCAGGTCCCCAGAAGGATGTTGGTGAGGGCTTTGTTGAACGGGAGTAGGGGTTCAGAGAAGGAGACCCCAGGTTGCAGGACGTCTATCAAGATGTTGGCATTGACTGCCACCGAAGGTCGACGACCTCAGCTGCCCTCAATACCACAGTTGCGTATGTAGCTCCCTCCTCTGTAGCCACTGTAGGGGGAGAAAGCATGCCGGTTTCTGCAGACGTATCCAGTCCGCTGGCATCACCCAGTTCCTCACACCAGTCCATACCCTGATCATAAGGCTGGTATTCTAAAGGGTCCAGTGACCCCTCCCATTCCTCCTGAGGCCTGGTCCTAGCCTACGATCTAGGACACGGTGTACTGTCGACCCAGAATTTGCATCGGTTGACGCAGCTCCAGCTCTGTATCGGATTCGGGGATCATATTGGGGCTGGCGCCGCCTCGAGCATTGGCAATGTGGCTTAGGAAGGTCGGAGTGGCACGACCGGTGCCAGTCAGGACCCATGACAGGATACATGGGAGCCCATCGGGGCCGGAGCTGCCAGCGCAGAACCAGACGGGGCTCCCTCCGACCCCACGGGGCCCAGGGCGCGCCAGAGGGGTCGGGCCACTTAAATGTGGGATGCATGGCCACATAAGTCTTTAATTTGAGCAAGGGTCCCTCCCCCTCCCAGAAAACTAGGGAGACTCTGAGCCGGCCCAAGCACAGGGTCTGATGAACCAGGCCTCGAATGCCAATATTCCTTCATAGCGTTGGTTGACGGACAAGGAGAAGTCGAAGCACGATTCAAAGTCTTGTGTTTTTTGTACCTCTTACCTGAATGCCTTGAAGATTTTAAGCAGGAAGAAGAGGACTTCAAAATCCTGGAATGGTTCTGGGACCTTCCTTATGACCAAGACTCCTGCAGAGTCGCATGCTGGGCCGCTAGCAGCTTCAGGGACTGCTCCCTCAAAGCCTTTGACACCATGGCCTAGTAATTGAAGCAAGACTTGGAGTCGTGGTCACGCTCCAGACACCACAAACAAGGTGTGGGTCCATCACCAACATGGCATGGTGACAGGTGCCACAGGGTTTGAAACCGGTTTCCCTATATGTCATCGTCGAGAACACCAGGATGAAGAAAATCTCAAAAAACGTCGACAAAATGTAAAAAAAATTCTGTCAAAAACTGACAGAGGGATAGCTCTTCTCTCGGATCAGCGCTGGCTGGCAAGGAAAGAAAAGAACTGACGTCAGCATACCGAGGTGGCACCTATATAGGTGACGGGGATATCCCTTTTAGCGCAGACAACACTGCATGGAGCTGACAGACGCCACCTACCAGCGCAGGAGTACTGCTAGAAGTCTCTATAAGATTATGAGTTTACTGTGATTAAGGGTCGCCCTTGAAGAGGAAGAGATGTATAAACTAACAGGAATAATCATATTCAAAATTTTGCATGAGCTCCCCAATCTTTCCGTGAACAAATTGTGTTAGGATGTGTGGAAGTACTGGCAGTGGGCTTTGTTAATATCCTCTCTTTCTATTCCTAATTAGATGTGTTGAGTCTAAGAAATTGCCTTAATAGTTGGAGTCTATCAATGTGGGATACCAGCAGAAACCTTGCCTTGGTGGAGGTCGGCACCCACTGTTATACTGCTAGCTGCGGACCAAAGTATGCTCTTGGATCACAATTACACAAGGATGGGCCTGACCAATGGAAGGAAATCCTTCAGGACCAGACACCCGCTGTGGGAGCCACACGTTTAGAAGAAGGAATGTATGCAGTTTCTCCTGCAAAGCACCAATAGAAATACCCCACCGTCAGCAGCCAACAAATCTGATAGGAGAAATGGGTGACCAGAGAGCAAGTTTGGAACAACTTTCCAACATCTTCACGGGAGTATATGTAGAGTGGTAAGTGAGCGACCATTCCAACCCACGGTGACTGCAGTCACAGAAACCTCTGGGGCCAATTGAGCGACGAGGTTTTCTCCAGGAATAGTGTGCATTAAAATACGTCTTGGAGTGCATAGTCTTCGAACTGGCTGGAACTGTGCGCAATTGGCTGCTGGGGCTACGGTTTCTATTGGACTTAGGGCTTAGGGTTTCATGCCTGATTGACCGCTGGGACTAGGGCTGTGATTGGCTGTAAGAGGCTGGTGTCCTATTGGTTCTAGGGCTTAGGGCTAGTGTTGTTATTGGTTAGGGCGAGGGTTACTATTGGCCAAAGGCTCATCTAATTACTATGGCTATATAAGGTTAGAGTTCAGGGATCTCAGCCCGGGTGTCAAGGCTAAGGGCGGAGAGGACCAGACCGGTTGCCTGTTTGAGCCTGTTCGGAACTGGTGGGGCTTAGGGCCAGAAATGCTGCCCACTAGGGTGACCAACTGGCATTGGTGCAAATTCAGGACGGTGAGTGTGAAAATTCAGGACAAAGGGTCAAAATTCAGGACACAATTCAGGACAGGAGGTCAAAATTCAGGACAAAACTTCAGGACAATGGGTACGTTTTACAGACACATCAGAGGAGGTCGCGCAATAGTATATAAGTAAGCCCAGCCATATCCAAACATATTCAACCATTTGCAAACCTATCAATCATGTATCCTTCCATCTATCATTTCACTCATCCATCCCTTCATCCATCCTTTCACTCATCTATCCATTATCCATCCATCCACACTTTCACCCTATCCATCTGTACACTCATCCATCCACTCTTCTACCCATCCATCCATCCACTCATCCATCCAGCCATTTACCCTTTCACCCATCCTGCCATCCTTTCACTTACTCATCCATCCATCCACCCAGTCACTCATCCTTTTACCCATTCACCCTTTCAGTCATCCATCCATCCTCCCTTTCTCTCTCCATCGACCCTTTCTCTTAGCCATCCTTCCTTCTATCCACCCACCCATCCATCTACTCATCCACTCATGAATCCATCCATTGACCCTATCACTCATCCATCCTTTCTCTCATCCATTTATCCTTTCACTCCTTCACTCATCTATTCATCCTTTTGTCCATCTACCCTCCCTTTCACTCACTCATCCATCCTTACATCCATCATTTCACTCATCCATCCACCCACTCAATCATCCACCTTTTCACTCCTCTATCCTTTTACTCATCCATCCACCCTTTTACCCATCCAGCTACCCTTCCACCCATACATCCAGCTATTTACCTTTTCTCTCATTCATCCTTCCACTCACTCATCAATCCATCCATCCTCTCTCATTATTCATCTATTCATTCATCCATTCACCCTTTCACTAATTCATCCAGCCATCCACCCATCCCTTCACTTACTCACTCGCCCACTTTTTCATATTACTTTTGAGCTGAGCCTTTTTGAGAAGAGGCCCATCAAGAACTTCACCCTCGCTGCAGGAGCCATTCCAGGACTGGGACAGAAGCCAGCCAGGGCAGAGACAAGAACAACCACAGGGGGGACAGGAGCCATCACAGGTAGGGGAGTGCAGGAGCCATCACAGGAGGGAGAACAGGATCCACCAGGGTGGGCACAGGGGTGGGCTTGCAGTATTCTAGTATCATCTTGGTCTCTTCCAGGGTGGGGTAGGGCTCCTCACCCCCTCCTGGACAAGAGAGGCTCACTTTCCAGAATGTTAGTTTTGCCATCCCCCACTGTGATGTACAGTACTTAAAGGAGATACTCCAAGAGAACTGATTTAACTGATTGTCCTCCATACTTTGTTAATCAGCGTGGGTGCTATTGTGCCATTTCTTTATTTTATTACATTATAGACTGCATGTTTGAAGAACCGAGGTTTGCTTACAATTTAGTGACAGTAATTAAGCTCTGTGAAGAGAACCACGTGCTGCCTCGGGGTAATCAGGGCCGGTTCTAGGATGTTTGGGGCCCTGGGCAGAAAGGGAATGTGTGAGGCCCCTCTAAATTGCAGAGACATGACGCATTCAGGGTTGTTTGCATCTGAATAGATGCCCCTGCTCCTGAAGCTGCAGCCCTCCCTCTCAGTCACCTTCAAGCACCTCTTAACAGCTCATCAAGGGCGGAAGGTGTGAGGGTTGCCATCCCGCTGTGCCTCTCCAATGCTGCTGGGTATCTGAGCTTTGGTACTGCATCGGAGTCTGTTACACGCGACCTCAACAGCATCGGAGTCAAGAAGGGAGGTGGGTGGAAGCTGTGCCGGCATTAGGGTGGTGCGACCAGTGCCTGGTTAAAATTACGGACAAATGGCGTCCGCTAAAGAATCCTTCACGGACAACAGACAGACAGCCGAAATTACGGACTGTCCGTGAAATTTACAGACGGTTGGTCACCCTACTGCCCACATACACCAGCACCCACCGTACCCCATCCACAGCCAGATTAACACACTAATAGCAAATGTACTCCACTCATTTACTACAAACCAACCTGGACAAAGTTCAATGTCTCAGCACCCACTACAAAACCCCAGAAACCACACCTATACACCCTTCTATCCCAGCGATCACACATTTGCAACATCACTTACAAACAATACACAACTCTATCCTATACCACTAACCAATCCACTCAACACTAACAAAACCCAATTCCATTCCCAATCCCATCCAGACACACACTCCCTACTATAATTACTCCTAACAGCCTCCTTTTTGTCACCAAGAAACCTATAATCAGCCTTCTATCTTTTCAGCCACCAGCATCCGCCTCTTCTTTCTGCCACAATAACACAACCGCACAAAACATACACTCCACTGCAAAACACATATTACCTCTTTCAGCAATCAAATCTAACAGTCTTAACTCTAGTTTATCCCCTCTTACACACAACATACACTCTATTCACAAACACATCCTCACCCCCTAACCTTACAACTTCCACTCACCAACAATATTTTACATACAAATCTTTCTCAGAAAACAAATACATCAGCACCTCCTTTCACAACCCCTCAAACACAAAACATAACACACACACCAGCACATCAAAATCTCTCACATACAGCACATCCTAATACTTTCCATCACAAACTACAAACATACACCCAATACCACCTTCCAGACTGCACAAATGATACAATCCATGAATAAACTCCAATGCCAAGCTTTCTCTCTTCGCTCATACCTAACACATACACAGTAACTCTCTTTTAACCGCCTCTCATCCATCTGACAATTTAGAACCTTTCTACGTGACCCACATGCTGCGCCACCACCCCTAACTTATACACCTTCCGTCCTAAACTGACGTAAACAAAATAAGCAACATGCCACTCCTCACAACTTCCCTTTTCCGTGTCTACTGCACAACAAGGTTACACTGCAAAAACAACACAGCTCACCAACTCACTCTCAACCACCATCTCTACCACCAACACACACAGACCCATCCAAATTCCTTCTTAGCCTGGTGGACGAGGAACACAATACAGAATAGCTACACTATTGCTATCCTCATACAGCTAATACCAGCACTAAGGACACAGCTGCTATAAGCCCACAAAATACTGCTCACTCTTCCACAAAACAAAGTCACACTATCACCAAAGCACATTCTCTAAACTGCCTACGAATGAATGCTAGATAGTGGTCTAATAACAAACATCACATCTACAACCTCATTGACACAAAACCTGATATAGCACGCTCTGAAAGTGCAGCTCTTTTAAATTGTTGTGTTTGGAATTAAAGCGCTCTGAAAGCAATGCGTTTTAAAACTGTAGTGTAGTGTTTTTAAAACTGTGGAAATTAATGTAATCGGTTTTAAAATCTTCCCCAAATACTTGCACTTAACCTGACCAAGGTGGACGCCGCATGTAAGAACGGGTCACCGAGCACACGCCATCTTCGTCAGCGCTCTAGCTGTTTTCTTTTTTTTTAAATGTCTTTATTATCAAAGAGCACAGGCTGACATACATCATAATGCGCCTACAACCCTGAGGCCGGCTGCTCTTCCACATACCTTCACAGAAGTCCGGCAAGCGCTCTAGCTGTTTTTAGTGAAGAGGTTTCCCACCCAACTTAAGGAGATGAAAACGCGAGCGCGCAGGGAACAGTAAGATTACCCCTCTGCACGAATTTAACCGCAACTCTGATTGGAATTAGCACGCTCTGAAAGCGAAGCGCTTTAAAATTGTTGTGTTTGGAATTAACGCGCTCTGAATGCGAAGTTTTTTAAAACAGTAGTGTAGTGTTTTTAAAACGGTTTAAATTAATGTAATCAGTTTTAAAATCTTCCCCAAATACTTGCACTTAACCTGACCAAGGTGAGCTGGTGTACGCCTCATGTAAGAGCGGGTCACTGAGCACAAGCCATCTTGGTCAGCACTCTTTTAGTGAAGAGGTTTTCCTCGCTACTTAAGGAGATGGAATTGCGAGCGCGCAGCAGAAGCGCGCAGAGGGCACGGCGAAGGCAAGCCAGTCTGCGCTGTCCGCACACTGGCCACACACAGCGACAGCCATGCTGCCGGTTTGGGACACCGTCCGACCGGAAATGTCAGCTACCTCTACTCAAAGGAACAACTTCTGTTAATAGGTGAGCGGGGGGGGGGGTATAGTTCGGCTTCCAAATTTATATAACTAGGAGAAATGAGTGCGACCCCTGTGAAAAATATAGCAGAAAACCTCAAATGTGTCCTAGCTAATGCAAGATCCCCGGTTAAACATCACCAGGAGATATATATTATGTTACAAGATCACAATTTGGACGCCACTATTCTAACCAAAACCTGGACACGACCAGACTCAGAGGTGGAGTTGGGGTTAGCACGCCCTCTGGGCTATAAAGCCTTTCACAATCCACAGCTTACTGGAAGAGGAGGGGGCTGGGAGTTATCTATAGAGACAAATATAATGTTGCTCCTATGGATGTTGATGAGGTGGAGGGCATTGAACTCTTAGGGTTCTCCCTCAAGGATGTCAAAGGACAATTGCTTACCGCCATAGTCTGCTATAGACCCCCTGGATCAATGAGTCTTAGCATCAAGCACTAATCGACACTTTCTACAATATGCCACTCACTCATTCCAGAATGATCATTCTGGGAGATTTTAATCTCTGGGAAAATGTGAATCTAGGCCCAGCCTTGAAAGATTTACTTCAAGCCTGTGAGAATATATAAATAAGCAACAGCTGGTGCTGCATCCAACACACCAGGGTGGCCATGTATTAGACTTAATATATGCAGATAAGAGTGAAAGGTGGAAAATGTACTGCCTCTATGCTGGACTGATCATTTCCTTATCCAATTTTCAGTAGTGATTCCTAGAACAAATAATAAAACTGTTCTTATGGGAAACAATCAACGTGGAAGACAATGGAACAAATTGTTGAAAACAAAACACTCCACGATATTTACAGAGAATAATTCCTTTGATGCTAGTAAATCGGTGGAGGAAAACTATCTTAGATTTTTGTGATCAAATAAACCATACTCTCGATCAGCTGGCCCTAGTGAAAGATCTAAAAAAATAGGCATAAACCATCAGCCCCCTGGTATAATGAGGAGATAAAAATACTAAGGAAAAGCTGTAAACAAGTCAAACTATAATGGAGGAAACTCCATGAGGAAGAGAATAAAATAGACTTGAAAGCAGCATTGGGCATATACAAAGGAACAATTGACAAGTCAAAAGCGGAGTACTATGCATAAATCATTCTAAAGGCGTCTAATAATGCCAGCACTATATTCAAAATAGTGAATGACCTCTCCAAACCGGACTGTATGAAAAACAAAATCACTGCAACCCAAGACCTATGTGATGGTCTAGCAGCTTACTTCGAGGAGAAGATCACTAAAATCATTGGTGGTCTGGAAATAAACAAGGGGAAGGAGACAGACAGTGGAATCGGATTATCTGAACCGATGACGTCGGGGAAGCAGGAGGGAGTAGATAAGGACAAGCCGGCAATTCTGGATCACTTCCAGATTCCCACTGAGGAAGATTTTAATAAACTTGCTCTGAGTGTTTCATCCGGGTCTCCATTGGACCCTCTCCCACACAGAGTGTGGAGAGAATTTAAGAAAGAGTTATTTCCCCAGCTCTGTCAAATCTGTTGCCAATCTGTTGGAAACGGGCAATGGTGACACCTCTACTGAAGAAAACCACGCTTGACCCCCCCCCATGTCCATCCAATTCCAGACCCATTTCCCTGCTCCCCTACCCGGTAAAAATTCTAGAGCGGTTAGTCAGCAAAACTATCTTCCAATTTCTAGAAGATAACCATAAGTTAAAACATGTACAATTTGGGTTTTGTCCAGCCCATGGAACAGAAACCGCTCTAGTAACAGTCCTAGATGAACTATGAATGCGAGCAGACACAGGCCAGTCAGTCATACTAGTGTTACTAGATATGTCAGCCGCATTCGACACGGTTAATCATAACATCCTTCTGAAAAGACTTATTATTATGTTGGAATTAAGGGTAAAGTACTGAATGGGTATCAATCATACCTGTCGGGTAGATAACAGGCAGTGGCTCTACCTCCCTTTCTATCTAAATATAATCCCATCCAGCATGGTGTCTCTCAGGGATCTGCAATCAGTCCGATTCTATTCAATATATACTTGAGCCCACTAATTTCCATCATCAAATCATATGGAATTGAATTGGCTAACTATGCAAACAACACACAACTTATTTTCTCACTGGAAGGAAATCAATCAGTATCACTTGACAGATTCCAAAATTGTATGCGAAGAACGGCAAGCTGGCTTAGGGACAATTCCTTACAGTTCAACGGTGATCAGACGGAAATCTTGACTGTACAGCAAATAAAGTCCATTGTCCACTCTCGGCCAACTTTTGCCCAACTCCAACAGATAAACCACTAATTCCCTCTAAGACAGTGTGTAATCTGGGGGTGATGTTTGATGATAATCTAAAGTTAGACTCCCAAGTAGATAAAACAGTTGAAACCTGTTTCTCTCTGATCAGAGCATTATGGAAAATACATCCTATGCTACCGATTTCAGCCAGAGCGCTGGTGGTGAGAGGTGTTATCCTATGCCGGCTCGACTAAAACCTACACAACAGAACAAAAGAAAACAGGCTCCTTGGAGAAATATAGAGATAAAAGAGATAAAACAACAAATTAGAAAGCTCCATGTGCCTGGATCAAAACAAACACCAATCAAGACAAACTTTGCCTACAGAAACGTAACAGATTATTCAAGTCGGCTAACAAAAAAGCTAAGAAAAGGTACTATTCAGACAGAATTCAAAATGCTAAATGTGCAAATACAGATTTCTATAAAATTCTCACTGAATTTTGTAAACCAAATTGCCTAGAAGGAGCTCATCCCATTAGTCAAGATTTCGCAGACAAACTGGCAAATCATTACATGGCCAAAGCAGACATATTGGAGTCCTATTTAAAACAAAGAAAAAGCACCAGCACCAATCCTTTTCCAAAACAACAATTCAAGAATACTCTAACCCAGCCACTCCATTCCTTCCAACAAATTTCACACAATGAATTTATGGACTTGGTCAAAGCAAGCAGGCCTACCGGCAGCCCTTCTGACCGGTGTCCATCACAAACCTTCAAGAGAATTCTTCTAACAACCTCTGATGCCACGCCAGTAAGAAGAATCATCAAAAAATCCTTAACTACATGAATTTTTACAAAAAGAACTAAAAAAGTCATGAATATGCTCATTAATAAAGAAAACAAACCTGGACCCACTGAACCCCGACAACTACAGACTGATTACAAATGGTCCTTTCCTGGGCAAACTGATAGAAAGAGCAGAATTTGCCCAAATGTCACAATTCATTGAAGATAATGCCATACTTTCGAACTTCCAAATGGGATTCCGTCCAGGAAGAGGCACAGAATCTGACCTCGTTCTCATCTGGGATGACCTTAATAATACAGTTGACCAGATCGGGGTTGCTGAAGTAATTCTTTTGGACCTCTCAGCTGCCTTTGTCGCAGTTGACCATGACACTCTGACCCAAAGACTCTACGAATGTTCTAGACTGGATCACATCCTTCTTTCACAACAGAACTAATGTCATCCATACCCCCCTTTCTCTTCCAAACCAATACTTCACAAAAGCCGGGGTCCCTTTAGGCTCTATCATCTCACCCATGCTTTTCAACATCTTCATCAAGTCATTACCGGCACTGATCAATCAATTTCACTTCACGTGCTATAACTATGGGGATGACACACACATACTCCTTCATCTGGAATGCCCCAATGACATTGGAAACTCACCGATTTTCAGTTGTCTCAGAACCGTGGCTCAATGAATGACATGGAGTCATCTCATATTGAATGCTTCCAAAACGGAAATACTCATGTGTGGAGATTGGAAAAAGTATGACCACCTCGAAAAATGGCCTGATGATCAGGGAACACCGCCTAAAGTACCAAAGGAAGTTAGAGTGATTACCCAGGTAAAAATTAGATAGGCCAGCTAAGAGGTTCTTCTGATCTTGTTGCCTTTTCTCCCCCTCCTCTTGGGCCTCAAAGTAACTGGGGGACACCTTGTTGTATAACAGAAACCTTGGAGTTGCCATAGACTCCAACCTATCAATGAATGGCCAAGTGGACAAGCTAGCAAGATCAAGCTTTGTTACTATAAAAACTCTGCAACGCATCTTCCCCCACCTGAAATTTCCACACAAGGTCCAGGCTACCATCTCTCTTGTTCTGTCCAAACTCTAATATGCAAATAGCCTCTACCATGGATCAACTATGAAAAGACTACAGCAGATTCAAAACTTCGCTGCCAGACTACTCTTCTATATAAAGCCACAGGCCCACATCTCCCCTGCCTTGAAAGTCCTACATTGGTTAGCGGTTGCCACAAGATCCACATTCAAGCTGCTTTGTATCAACCACAAAGGCGATACATGGAAAAGGACCGCTCTTCATTAGGAATTAAATCACAAAATACATTCAACAAAGGAACCTCCACTCTAGAGTGGCACCTCGCCTCAAAATTCCACCATACAAGAAAAAAACATGGGTGGATCATCCTTCTCTGTTCAAGCTGGCAAACTATGAAACTCTTTACCCCCAAACATAAGAGCCACAGATAACCACCTTATCTTCAAAAGACTACTCAAGAGTTGGCTCTTCCCCACATAACCACCATACGCAAACATAAATATATAGCTTATCCCTCAGTATAGAAGCATTTATTTGGACTACAGATCTGTACCTACATATGGGTATTGCTTTGTATAAACGTGTAAAATAATTATGTTTTTAAAGATATAGCTAATCCTAAGTTCTGCTTAAACAATGTACATATTATAGTTATGTTACTCTATGTTTAACATGTATATAATTGACTGCATAAAAAAGTACATCTTTTATCATAACTATTGATCTACAATTGCTTCACTATTGAATTACAAAAAATAAAAACAAATACATTCATTTAAAGTTCAACACTTGAAAGTCTGAGTTTATTAAATGCAACTTTAATCTACATATATTACCTACCTTGTGCATATATATACCTAACATGTACTTATGTACTTTATTGGTATTACTTTGCTTCTAATTCAGCATATCCAATGCCCTACCCTATATCTCTTGCAATATATCCTCTACCTCAACTCTGACTAATTTCAAACCTCATTCTACTACTCTCTCCAATGCACTGCCCTATTTCTCACCCTATACCGCTCTCAATATATCCTTGTTGGAAGGCGTTCCCCGGGGAGGCTGCAGAATGCGTTCCTGACCACCCGGAGGCCCACCTTACCCAGAGTTAGGCCGAGCAAAAGCAGGGAGGCCCTTCCTGGAAGGGTCTCGTACCTAGGATCGCACACACTACGCTTACTCTCTTCTTCGGATAGAGGGACACCACACAGTAATTCGTTGTAAGATAATATGCTTTTATTGGTGGTTATCAGGGATCTTTATGATCCGGCAGGCAGGTGCAGAATTAATGCCACAAGCGCCAGCGATCTTGTGATGGGGGGAAAAGGGGTAGCGGGACAGTCTTTCAACCAGTATCTCAGCGAGGTATCCGGCGCCCAGCTCTCAATCCTCGAGCGGAGGGGATGTTGCTTTTCTCGGCGATCTCTGCCGATTCTCTTGGAGGAGCGGGCCGCGAGTCACTCAGCAGGCACCGGAGGTTCTTAGTTCAGGGAGCCGCGACGGCGTCAGCAGGGCTCAGATGGTTCAGAGTTTGGGGAGCAGCGTCAGCAGGGCTCAGATGGTTCAGAGTTCGGGGAGCCGCGACAGCGTCAGCAGGGCTCCGATGGTTCAGAGTTCGGGGAGCCGCGACAGCGTCCGCAGGGCTCAGATGGTTCAGAGTTCGGGGAGCCTCGACAGCGTCAGCAGGGCTCCGATGGTTCAGAGTTCGGGGAGCCGCGACAGCGTCCGCAGGGCTCAGGTGGTTCAGAGTTCGGGTAGCGTTCTTCTGTTCGGGGAGCGATCGAGCCGCGACCAAGTCCGCAGGCTCTCGTCAGCCCAGGTCTTCTCTGCCTCCCGCCCCTTCAGCACCCCTTGTTATACTCCCCCTCCTCTTTGAAGTCCGGAGTCCTCGCAGAGAGGGGTCTGGTGCCTGGGGGCGGTGTGTGGGGGTTTCCTGTCGCTCGGCCCCTTGATCTGTTCAGGTGTGTCCGGGAGGGACTCCAGACGTCCAGCAGGCGAGGCGCCCGCTCACCGGGGGCCTGGTGGTCGATCGAAACCTCCCTCGGGGAAGAGACCAGAGGTGTGACAGGGTCGGCGCCTCTCGGTCTGGTCTGGGTTGGGGGGTTTCGCTCTCCCTCGGTCAGGCATGTGTGTTGGGGATCTGGTCGGCCCTCGGGATGTTGGTCCACGGAAGCCGGAAGGCCGTGTCCACGAGGTTCGGCGTGGTTGTAGTGCAACTTGCTGGTCGGGAGGGCCCACGCCACGAGGCCGGTCTCACAATCCTCTACCTCAACTCTGACTAATTTCAAACCTCATTCTTCTACTCGTCAATGCACTACCCTTTCTCTCACCCTATACCTCTCTCAATAGATCCTCTACCTCCACTCTCATTTATCACAAACCCCATACCACTACTATGATCCCCAAAATAACCCTTTCTAGACTCTTGCCTCCTCTACCCCCTTGCATCATCTCATACCTCATTTACTATTCAGATCTCCCAAAGAAGCCTTTCTAAGCCCTTCCCTCTGACTCTTCCCCCTCCACCTCCCCTTTACTCACCCTCAAACCCTCTCCTACTGCTATAAACTTAAAACAAGCATTGGCATAGCCAACAGGTCTCGCTTTTGGGACCTTATAAGTGTTTAGCCATGTAACAGTTGCATAACTAAATACTTATAAGGTCCCAAAAGCGAGAACTATTGGCTATGCCAATGCTAGTTTCTGTTTATTACTGCTCTGTAGTAATGGCGGCGCACGAGTGCCACCATTACTACATAGAAGTAATAAACAGGAGAAAAAAAACCTGGCTCACGGAGAACATCAAAGCGGCCGTGAAAGTGATCGCGATCAAACATCAAAGCGGCCGTGCGGCCTTGAAAGTGAGGCGCGCGCGCCCGTGCACATGCACTGTAGCTCTAGGCTACAGTGGTAGCACTTTTTTGAGCCCTCACAAAAAGTCTTGCCAGACCAGCGCATGCGCTGGGTCAGGCAAGACCTAAAAAGTGGGGGGGGGGGGGGAAATTTTTTAGACCCTTCCCTCTTCTATCCCCTCCACTATTCCCTTTCAATCCAAATACCAGACTAACACATCCACCACTCAAATTGCTTTCATATTTTCCTCTACTAATTCCCCACTAATCCTGTTTGGGATCCAGAGTAGCGTGCTACCTGACAAAAAGCGCTTCAACACTTCATCAGGGATAGCAAGCACTATATAAATGCAAACCCTTACCTCTTCCATCTCTCCACTGTCCTCTTCAATCCAAACAACAGACTAACATTTCCACCGCTCAAATTAATTTCATATACTATAGACTAATATACCTCTAATCCTTTTTTAGTTCCAGTGTAGCGTCCTACTTGCTGAAAAGCACTTTAACACCTCATAAGGGGTAGCAAGCGCTATATAAATGTAACCCTTTTCCCTCTTCTATCACTCCTCTATCCTTCTCAATCCAAATAACAGACTAACATAACCACCGCTCAAATTCATTTCATTTTTCACTATAATAATTCACCACTAATCCATTATGGGTTCCGGAGAAGTGTGCTACTCACCGAAAAAGCGCTTTGACGCCTCATCAGGGGTAGTAAGCACTATATAAATGCAATTACAATCACCCATACACATCTTCATTACACTAACTCATATAACACAACCATAGGTAAGGTCCACACAGAAGAGAGAATAAAAACCAGCTCAATGGCAAAGATAACCTAAGGGCAAACAGGGATGATAATTAAAGCGCATTCCTAAAAGTAACCAGACAGGATGCATCTCGGAGGGATACTAGAGAGGTCCAGTATCCAGTAGTTGGCTGTCGCTACTGAGAAGGCCCCGCCTCCATGTCGGACTATTCTTGATTTGGAAACAGAGTAGCATCTGTCGATTTGAGCACAGAGCCAGTTCTGGGATATGCGACTTACATCTAAATGTCCAAAAATCCAGATCCGTTTCATAAAAACCCTATAGCTTCAAAGATCACTTCGCTACACATTGGCAACCAATTTAATCAAGTGAAGGTAAAAACAGTTAACATACTTGCTACGTTCAATGTCTCGTTGTCCGACATGTACGCCCCCAAAGAGCTCGTTTTTTTGCTGATCGTGCCGGTGCCCCAATGTTTGAACGTCATAAATAAGCAACTTGAAAAATAATTGTATACAAATCTGTGTGTTGCAAGATGAATGGCTTTTCGAGTCAGCCCGAACACAAGTGAAATCCATATCTAGATCGGCGCGCATTTCACGCGTTCACAGAACTTGAAAGGAGAGTCGACATCAAATTGTACAGAGAGTACAGTTATTTTTTTATTATGTTTTAGAACATTTTCCCTTCCCAGAGGCTTAACTAAATAAGTCATGCATCGCTTCGCAATAATGAAAGCATTTATTTTTGCGATTAAAGTGTACACATAAAGAAACACAACAAACTGTTTTTTATCCAAATTTCAGTCAAATAAAAGGAAATGCGAAAATGAACACAATATCCCCGACTTTGCCTCCGCCCTCCTCCTCATTAGCTTTCGTACTAGTGCGTACATATTTACAGTCGTCGCACAAATTTAGAAAAATAAATTAACACAATCTTTTTTTCTTTTAGAAAAAGTAAACAATAGCGCCACCTCCTGGTAGAAGGCAGTAGGTTCATTATTCAGTAAACTATCGACATCTTTATTAAGGTGAAAACTCTGAGGGTGCGGAAGGAGGTGGTTCACGAACCCCGCTTTTCCGTACTTTAATGAAAAAAAAACGCCTCCTGTTACTCCTGTGAACGGATGACGTCACACAGCACTTGGTGGTTCTGGAGTAAAAAAAACATGGGGGCTGGCTCGAATCTGTTCTAATGTTCGAAGTGACAGATAAAGGGAATATTTTTTATTGCTTTCTTTTCACTGAATCTCACAATCCGTTGCTAACAAATCCCTGTTCCGTTTCATCTTTAAATCGACTCCACAGTGTTTTAAGGAGCAAGCTTATTAGACATAGCACAATAAAACCGCTTTGCCTTCGCACAGCAGTACGAGCCTTGTCCAAAAGATGTCAGTGTTGTCCATCTACACCACATCAAGGTGTCCTTTCCAAGGAATTATTTTAAGACCTTTGTACCTTATTTGCGAAGTTACACTGTGGCGAGCAGGTCACTTACACGGTGCCAGCTCTTTGAAACATTTGGGGCTCTCTTTCAAATAATACTATATAGGCAAGTGCGTTGTATGGAAGGAAGGATCAATCGCTAGGCATCGGCCCGGTTCAAGGACGAAAAAGGACACGGTGGTAAGTTTCCCAGACTTGATACCGTATTGACTTAAGGAGGCATGTTACTTTATGATGAAAAAAGTATAGTTTTTGTCAATGGCAAGAAACGGAAATCGGTTGTTGGAGGGACGAAAATCATGCCCTAACAGCACCAGCGGTGCAAGGGGTTCCTTTCAGGGACCCCCTTTTCAGCACAAGGCCTTTACATATCTCGAAGATATGGAAGGAACCCCGAGGGGCCCTCACTACCTTCGCGGTGGGCATCAGTTTGCATTACACCAGTGAATAGGGATCCTCGGGTCTTTTCCATCGTACCCCTCTGGCGTTCAAAACCGAAATGTCACTCTGTGAAGCAACCTCCTGCTTCTCACGTTCCAAGAGAGACCTCACCTCTCAACACTTCCATTCAATATATGATACCAAGCTGCTGTACATTAAATCAGATCTACACCCTTAAAACGTACTCCCCATAAATATATACCATTGCTAAACCACCCTCTTTACAACAGCCATCATGAGCAGGAGGCCTCTCGCCGGAGCCAACGTGCAAATAAGGGGGGTAGCCTTCCAAATAAGACAAATAAGACGGGACCAGTGAGAAGTCTCCGGTGGATCTGGGCACCAAGATCGGAGAAGAAACTTTTGCTCTCCGCGATTATCTTTTAATCAAGTCTGTCCCAATTTGTAATTCTTAGGTCCTCCCCAAACTGCGAACATTTTAATCTATGTGATTAAAAGATCGGACAGGAGCCTGGGCCAAGTTATTGTGTCCTGCAGGCCTTTTTCTGCAGACTCCCCATTCCATTTCATACGTCCCATGTTTATGCATGCCAGGAAACAATGGGGCATATCAGCAAGGAACGGCGATGAATAACGCAAAGCGCTCTTAGCGCTTTGTTATTCATCGCCATCTATCTCTGTAATTTATCGCCCTGGTAGCACGTTATCAACAACGCATTGCTCCAGGGCGACAAAAATTCCAGACGTAGGAGGGAAATCGCCATTTTGCCGGGAACATCGCTGGTTTTCACTGCAAAAGGGCGATAACCTTGCTGATACGACCCTGTGGTCGTAGTAGCATAATCCACCCCCTATGTTAGAGATGGGTAAATCAGGATTTTAGCAGACGTTCGTTTTTAGAGAAAACAGCGGTTTTCTCCAAAAACTAACGTCTGCTAAAATGCTGGGGCAGCCTTGTAAATATCGCGATGTGCACATCAGCGATATTTGCAAGGCTGTACTGCCCAGTGACGCCCACTTTGCACTTCATTAGAGATGCAAAGGGATGCATCGGGACAAAGGGTGCTAACATGCGATTATGCATGTTAGCACTCTCTTGTAAATAGGGTGAAAGTTTTATCTCTGCATTTTTGGCTTTTAAAGCCAAAATAGCAGAGATAAAGCCCTTGTTAATATGCCTGAATGTTTGGAGCCAGCTTCCAGCTTTATGAAACGTCAGGACAGGGCATGGGGGGCATTTAAATGTACACAACAAATCAGGTTCTGCCTGCCATGCTGGACAGCTCTGAATCAGGCAGGTAAGAGCGAGGAGCAGCTCTCTTCTGTAGTTAGGCATGCTGAGCAGCAAATACCATGTTCCCTGTTAGTATTTGGGAATTGTATTCATCAAGGTTCATTACCTTTGATGCACTTTAGTCTGCATATGAAATATTATGTGGAATATTTAGTCTTTTGGTCGACACTGCACTGACATACATGATGACACAACTTGCACTTTGCCACGTTGAAGGGAACCCAAGGATGTCAAATGAGGGAAAGGAAGTTTCAAAAAGCCATTTTCGTTTTGAATGCTGGCTGGACTGAGGAGGCTACCTACATTAAATATTACATGGACTAGGGTTTCATGTGCTTTAATGGATGATATCATTATTGCTGAAGACGCGCACGTTCTTGCACACGTTGTGCCACACCACTATATATGAATTTGTACAGGCAGAATTCATAAACTTTTTTATAAACTGCTGGTGGTTGAGATGTTTAGTGAATGGCCTCTGATAATCTTGCAAGAGTTTTAAAAAAAAAGTATATTTTAAGGTTGTTGCTCCTGCTAGGTCAGAGCTTTCTTAGTCTTTCGCGAAGGGGAACCTTAAGGAATTTAGGTGGAATATGAATGGATGGGTGCATGCCTTGCCTTATGCCTTGTATATGAGTGACCGTGGAGGATTGATGCACTTATAAATGTCTTAATATAAATGTTAGAGTGTAAATATAGGAAACTGATGTAGGTATTGAACAATAATATTGTATAACAATGAATGAATAGAAGGTTTTAAAAAAAATATCTAGTTATGTACAACCGATATAGTTTTAAAGTAGACATTATTTTTTAATTTGGTTCCACATTCGAGGTGTATTGTATATATAAACACATACATATTTTAAAGTTGGATTGATTTTCATGCAGTGACATGTTCATTGTTATGTTTTTCATTTAGGTATGATACTACAGATCTGTGTATATGAGTTTTTAACTTTGAAGGAGAAAGAATGTTCATGTCCTGAAGAAGGTGGTCTTATTGAGAGTATACCACCGAAACGCGTCGACGCTTATGAATAGAGGGGTGTTCAAATTGGGCAAGAGCCAGCACCAAATTAGAGACAGGAAATTTGTATCTATGCTGTCTACATGTTTTGGCCTAATTAGCACATGAAAGACATAGTTTATTGTCTTTATAGATTCTCCTTTTTAATTGTTTTTAACAATTGATTAATACTGTTGATGTATAATATGTATTTGTTCTTTATGAATAAAATTGTGAAACATAATTTGATTGATATCATTAATGAGTTTATAAGTGCCTTAATTCTTAATCTTTAGAGCACGAGTGAAAGAGAGGTCTGTGAGTAGTGTGAGTGGATTCATTTATATCCCATCCAAAGGGAACCTCGTTTTTTTGAACGAGAATAAAAAAATGTGCCATGAGGAACAGCTCGCAAATCAAGGTACAACAAGTGAGTACATTTTGAGTGAATTAAGGAAGAGACAAATTAAACTATGTTCATAAATGGGCGGGCAGCTATATTGGATGTGGTGTGCAAGTGTCTACACTGTGATGTGATTTTATAAATTGCGCTGTGTAAGGTTACTTGTCTTATACTTATGATTAAGTGAACCTTGATTAAGCTCCAGATTAGTCCCGCCTCTATATATCACGGCATTCTAAAGTGACATCTAAACAAAACAAAGATATTAACCTTTGGAAATCACGTAAACAGAATTTTTTGGGATGAAAAATATGTAAACATATTAAACTCTGGAAACAAAACTTGATTTGAATGCGAGTTATGGGGGATATGAACAAGAAACCAGTCGAAGATAACATTAAGGTTGAATGCAGCTTATAAATCTACGATTCCATGTTTCGGCATAGTGTTACGGTTGAAAGAGGAAAGAGTAGCCCCACATTACTTTGAGGATGATTATTTGGACTTTGAATTCCATTTAAAAAGGCCTGGCCATTTTGAGGAGCCCTAATCCCGCAGGATTTGTGGCACTGAAACACACCAAGTTCTTAATAAAGGGTACAGGATTATAAATTCTATGAAGCCGACACAATGCCCAGAAGTCTATTACTGACTGAATCCATGTCAATGGCTAAGCTTAAGAACATTGTACAGTGCTGATCAAACCATCACCCATCATATTTCACACCGCACAAAGTTCAAAACCAGCTGCACCCACCCCAATCATGCAAGGTTTTCAGTCATTGGCATGTTGGCCCTCCATGAAATGAGCTCTGCCCAGACACCAGGTGTTAACGCTTCTTCTTATTGTGCTTGCCCGAATACTTCTGGCGGCCTCCACCTCCACCATGGCCTCCACCTTCTCGCCGTTTCTCCCATGTTGGCATCGGGGGCTCAATTTCACTGGGCCTGCCCCCTCGGTCGGGCACACTGCCCATAATGACCTACCAAGGTAATGCAGATAGACAAAATATTATTTTCATTCACTTGGTGGAACAGTGGCAAGCTATATGCAATTTAGCAATCATTTACACTAGGAGCTCACAAGCTATCAGTCTCATCTCATCTACCAGCAAGTAGCTTCCTCCAAGTACTGTAAATCAGAGCATTTCTATGGCAGTAATTTGTGATGGCATTGACTAGCCTTACCCAGATGCTCACCTTGTTGACAGAGCTGCTGGTGTTAACGCGAGATGAGCCGCTGCTGGTTTTGACGATACGTGACAGATCCTCGCGGGCAGCTAGCAGGTGGGCCAGAGTGACCTGTGACTTGGTGTTCATCAGTTGTCTAAGGGGACTGAAGAGCTTCTCCATGGTTGCTTCCTTTCCCTGCTGGGCTTCCAAGAGAGAAAATTAACCAACACAGTGGGTAGTGAGCTACATTGGAAATTCTTTATAATCCTCAGGTTGCTTCCAGTATCATGAAACCGAACTATTGATAGGACTACTCTGCAAGTCCGTGTAGGAAATCAACAATTAAGGTTCCTATCCCCGGAAGCTGATTTTTACAACAAATATAATACAGTTTATCTCATGTGCATGTAATAACTGAATTGTGACCCAAGTTGGAGTCCTGTAGTCACTGAGCGATGCAGCGTGGCATAGCCCAAGAGCATAGAAGCCAGACACTTCAGAGCAATTATGCAGTACTACATATTTATATGAGGAGACACCTACAGCAGCAACATGCCAGAAAGTAACCCCCATTAATTTTCCTTACGAAGAAACCCACATTGCATGTACAGAACAACAGAAGTAGGCTTCATAGAAACTTAGTAAAGCCATTTAACACAGCCATTCACTTTGTAGCCTGCATCAAGACGTCACGCAGCTGAGACATAACCAAGCTAAAGCTTAATGCAAGAACGGAAGTAATTTACCCAGATGCGATTGATTCTACTTTATTAATCTATAGCAGATAGCCACATCAACTGGTGGATTTACATTGTTGAGCAAGCACTATTCCAGACTAACTGCAGGAGTAAATCTCATTGCTTTTAGTTACAGAGCAGCAAAACCCAAGAGGAAAAGGATCTGAAGTAAGGCCGATAAGGTCCAACTCCTCTGACTTTAATCTAGATAGGCCCTGATACCATTTTACACTAAGGAGGCCGTTATTTTAGATCATGGAGGTCACCATCTATATCCATTCATGTAGAATCATTGCCTTGTCTGCCATTTGATGCAGATGTCATCTAACCGTAATCTTTTCAAGAACTGTAAAAAGTGTCAGGTCGTCCGACTGATGACATAGATATAACACCTGAAGCGACATAAGTCTGGGTCAAGGGTCGCCATGTCACCATGTCTAGGTCAAAAAAGAACAAAGTCTAGCCACAAAGTCAAAATAATGTAGTCTGAATTGACGCCATCTTTTGTCAAAAAATCCAATCACGTTTAAGATTGAATATATAAAGATAGCCATTTGATCTTTTAGACAAGAAGTCCTTCACCCAGATTATCGCCCAAGATTCTGCCAGAAGAGGGTCTCCCACACTGCCGACGCACTTGGAACATGTGACATCTCGCTCAGTTCTGACAGAGCCTAGTCCTGGAGGAAGGGTGCTACCGCAGTGTGAGTATGCCTTTTGCATGGAACACTACCTTCATGCCTTCGCTGATAACAGCTTTAGCAGTCAACAAGGTATATGCAGTACCTCACTTCACTCAAAGAACCTTCAGACTCCAAGCTGCTCTGCTTTCCAAGCGCTCTCAGTGTACCAAATTTTTTTTATGTTTTACGATGTTAGATTTCAGATTACATTTTACCATCTTAGAAATTTTAATTTTATATTCATTACTGTAGGACTTGGCCTTTTTTGGCTAAAGTTCCCTAAACTTTTTGCTTTCCTCCTAGACTTTGTTTCTGACATGGTTTTGCCAACTTAGATGCTTTGGACACTTTGCCATGCTAAACAGTGTCAAAGTGCAAGTGCTCCCTGTATAAAGTGTAATGGTGATTGGTTCTCCATGATTGGTATGTTTGCCTTACAAGTAAAGTCCCTAGTAAAGTGCACTATGTGTGCCAGGGCTGGAAATGCAAAATGCTACTAGTGGGCCTGCAGCACTAATTTTGCCACCCACACAAGTAGCCTTAAAAAAGGAACTCAGGCCTGCCATTGCAGTGCCTGCACGCAGTTTGTTAAACTGCCATGTTGTTCTGACAAGTGCACCCACTTGCCAGACCTTACCCTTCCCTTTATATGCACATCAGACACCCCTATTGTAGGTCCAGGGTACCCCCTGGGCAGGGTGCAGTGCATGTGAAAGGTAGGACATATACTAAGGTGTGTACTAGGTTCTGACAGTGAAATAATCTCCATTTCGTTTTTCACTGCTGAAAGCCCATCTTGCCCATAGAATAGAATGGGAAGGCTGTGTAATATGTTTTGCAGCCTATCTTCCTAAAGGCTTAAGAAGGAGAGGTGACGTTTAGTATGCCTGAACTCGCAATGTAATAACATCTTTTTATGAAGATGGTTTTTGCATTGTGTGTTTATAAGCCACTCTTTTAGAAGTGGCTGGGTTTTTGTGCTCGAACATTTCTGTGTGTCTCTGCCTGGTTGTGGATTGACTGTCTGGACTTGAAAGCGATAGGATCTGGGGAATGTCTTGACCCAGGGGAGGAGATGAGACAGCAACAGGCTGACCTGCATCTGGAGTGCAGGGGGAGGATTAGCCCCTAGAGGTGGAGAGGCCTGGGTTGCTGCTATAAAATAATTGTCCCATCTCCTGCGGAGTGATTGAGAATCCAGACCCCCACTAATCAAAGGAAGAAGGCTTCACTGGCAGGGAGGCACCCAGAACTGGTTTGAACAGGGGTCAGTGCCCCCTGGAACACAAAGACTTCAAAGCCATTGAGGGGTATAACTATGAGAGCTCAAGAGGGGCGTGGCCTGATAGCATGGCCGGCTAGACGTGTTTCTGTGGTGTTCCTTGCCAGAGTAGCGTTAATCCTGAAAAATCCTGGCGTTATGGTAACCCTCATAGCGCATAATAGTAGCGGACCCTCCCCCTGACTCTGCGGTGCCCGGTGGTATTAGCCAACAGTGGAGGACCATTGATACGGGCCGCGGCAAACCCGGGGGAATCCTGATCCCCGAAATGGCGGCCGTCGTCGGACTCTGAGCGGAGTGAATCGGCGGGCAGTGGTGGAGGCCCCGGTCCCCGGGGGGTCCTGTCGAGTGGCTGATGCAGAGCTAAGTCCCCAGGAGGGGGGTAAAACACTGGGTGATGGCGACCGCAGTGTGAGACCGGCATGCGGGTCTCCACGGACTGGGGTCAAATGCTGGGAAAGGCCGCGGTGGTGAGGCCTACCTGCACACTGGGGGTCGCGAGAACCTTGGCAGACTCCTGATCCCTGTGTTGGCGGCCTCTTGACGGCGCTGAGAGGAAGATGTCCGGGGACAGCGGGGGAGCCCCTGGGGCCTCGGTGAGTCCAGCCGCACGACTACATCCACTGTAAGGCCCCAGGAGGGAGTACACAAGCCGCGAGAGGGAGGCGATGGCAGGCGGGACCCCACAGGCTGGAGGAGGGATCTACGCGAGGCAGCTACGGTGTGGCCTGTCTGCATCCTGGCGGCCATGCCTGAATACAACGAAGAGACCGCCTGGGGGCCCGGGCCTGTAATGCCTGGGGCCTGCATCTAGAGCCCGGTGGCGGGGTTGATCAGCCCCACATGCCCACAATGACTGACCTGCCCCCCTGTATTGTTGCAATAACGCATCTGGAGGCCAGAGACAGGCCCTAACTGAGGCTGCGAGGTGTGGCCTACCTGCGCGCCGACTGGTGGGTCTGGAACAAGGCCTTTCCACTACTTGGGGGCCAAACAGTGGTGCATAGTGCCAGAGGCCGGGGGATGTATCCCGGGTGTGGAGGTGAGGGCTCCCCCTCGGATTAACGTTCCCCCTGGAGAGAGGCAATAGGTCGGAGGCGTTCGATCCGCGGTTCGGCGGAAGGCCGCGCTCACGAGGGCACTGCACTGGAACTGTCCAGTGAGACGGGTGAAGAGTGACGAAAGGCCGGGTAACTGCGCAGAGCGGCGGACGAAGGGCTTGCCTGACATAGACAACGCTGAAGCCCCCGAGGGGAGGTGGACTGTCAGAGGGAACCCCTCCCCTGGACTGTTTACGCCACTACTAGTTTTTGGACTGAGGGGCCTCTGAGAGATACCCTAGGACGGCCTAGCTGATAATGGGTAAGGACCGACCCCTAAGAGGCGCCCAAACGAATAAAATCGTGCAATACACGGTTCCAGGGCTGACTGCGACGGACTGCCCTCGTGCAGACATGGAGCAGGGGGCGCACCAGGACTCGGTCGCTCGGGATAAGGTAGACATTTTGGAAGTGATTCGAGACTCTAGGGTGGCATTGGAAACCAAAATGGATGGGATGGCCATTGACAATCACCTGCGCCTGGATCTCAAGAAGGTGGCAGACAGGGTTACCATCACGGAGGGAGACCTGAACGCTCTGCAGACGGAGGTCCGGCAGCTGCGGGAGACGGTGACGACACTCCAGGTCCATACGGCCCGGCTGGAGGACAGAGCGGAAGACGCGAAAGGATGATATCGAAGGAACAACCTCCGCTTTTTGGGATTCCCTGAAAAGGCGGAGGGGCCGGCAGCAGACCTATTTCTGGAGGACTGGATTGGCAAAGCGTTCCCTAACCTCAGGCTCTCCAAATTGTTTGTGGTGGAAAGGGCACATAGATCTCCTGGGCCACCACCACGACCGGGATCCCCGCCCAGAGCCTTGATTGCCCGGATGTTCAATTTCAGGGACCGAGACATGATCTTACAGCACATCCGTGCCAATGGCCCGCCTAGATTCGAAAACCAAGACATTCACATATAACCTGACTATACTAAAAAAGTGCAAGACCTGCGGAATGACTGAGTGTTAAACGCCGGCTGCGTAGCCGCAACATCAAATACAGCCTGAAGTTCCCGGCCAGGCTCCGAGTGCAGTTCGCAGACAAAGTACACTTCTATGGTACCCCATCGGAGGCAGCAGATTGGATGGACTCGCTGGGCCTGGATGGCCTGGACCAAAACCAGGGACAGCAGGGTCAGAGACGCCGGAGCAATCGACAGAGGAACCTGCAGCGTCGTGAGAAATGACGACAGTGGCGGGAACAAGATCGGGCAGATGGAGGACGCATCGTGGTGGGACCGGATGGCACTTTCCTTACGGAGCGAGAGCAGATCCCGATGCAGAACCAGTTCTCTCCACTCTGTTTGGTGCAGGAAACACAGTCGGACGTGGACGGTGCTACTGGCCCGGCTGTAGAGGGCTCTGGAAACAAGTGAATGAGAAACTGGACGCTGAGATTGGGAGGTTCGAAACCATAGACACTAAGTACCGGGTTTGGCCCATGGGGCGCTTGACTTTACCGTGAGACTCGTATGAACGGGCATTGAGCCCAATGGATTTGAGGGGAGGGGGGTTCGATAAATGATGGAGGAGGGTACACTATTTCACCTATATACTGGTTAGATTCGCCAGCTGTGGAGTGCCGAGGCAACCTCGGTCGGGCGGGGCTGCGCAGTGCCAATCAGTCGGCTGATTCACAGAGTCTAAGTGGGAGGGAGGTTTATACGAACTTGGGTAGGTCAGTGTGGTTGTAATTGTACTTTTGAAGTTGAGAGGGGTATTCTAAGGGGTGGGTGGAGCTTTCGGGCGGGGTTCGGAGTCCTCAAACCAGGACAAATGTGAGAATGAAGGGCTACCGCCTGTGGGTGGGGGGAGTTGGGGTTTCCAGTTGCGGGTTTGTAGGAGTTGCTGCCGGGTCTGGTCTATGTTGTCACACAGAAGATCGAAGATGTCCTCCTCTTGCGGGGGCAAGCTATGACACTACTGGGGGGTCCCCACACCACAGACGGGGGACTGCGATACCGAAAATAGCTCAATCATGCCAGGGGATAGCCAGAATTACAAACTGATAACGTGGAATGTTCGGGGGCTTAATAATAGGGTGAAGCGAATCTGGGTGGCATCATACCTTAGGCAATATGGGGTCAGTATAGCATTACTCCAGGAAACGCACCTATGGCGAGATTGTATTAAATTTGTCCAACGCAGATGGAGGGGTCAGTTTTTTGCCACATCCTACTCTGGGTTTGCTAGGGGAGCGCTTATTTGGTTGGCACCGGGAGTCCTCTTTAAGGCGTTGCATGTTAAACAGGATCCTGATGAGAGGTTTGTGGTGGTGGAGGGGACCCTTGATGGGTGCAGTATATGCCTCGTAAATGTTTATGCCCCGAATAGCGATGATGATGGGTTTTTGAGCCGAGTTATGGGACAGCTAGATCTGGACCCGGATACAGAATTGGTGGTGGCAGGTGACTTTCATTGTGCCCTGGATGGGGAGCTCGACCGATTCCCCCCAAAACTGGATGCCAAACCTAGAGTCCGAGAAGCGATAGTGTGGAAATTTAGTTCGTATCTGAACATTATCTGCGCCATCTTGTCTCTCCCCAAGCGCCACACGCAGAAGACGCGCGACAGCCATTTTAGGCACCATGGTCTCATTGCCGATCGCCAGCGCGTCCCTCAGGCGCTGCAAACGTCCCCCGCGCACCGGCCACCCCCGCTCTCTCATACATGGGCCATAAACCCTCTCCTTCTGCGCGACCCTGCCATGGAACCACATCCCGCGCCTGACCAACACCTCCTTTCATCCCATACATGGTCATACATCCTTTTGATAACCCCCTTCCTCTGCGCCCGATTGTCCGAACCGATCCCAGGCCATCACCTAGCCCTGCGGATGCAGTTTATTGCCCCTACTGTAAGGGAAACACCTCACATCAAAGGGATTACCGTAGATCAAGGCCCCCACCCCCTGAGACCCGACCAGTCGCACACACCCCCGGGAATTGGCGGAATGTCCAGCTGTGTGATAGCCATCTCCTACTGTGGGTGGGGTGGGGACTTCCACTGTAGATATGTGTGGGAACGAGCTTGAAGTGGGGATTCCAAGAATGTCTTTCCGTACATCAAAGTCTCAACAAGAATGTGTCACGTGTAATAAAGCAATCAACTTGTGTATAAGAGGCCAGGCCTCAGAGATGTGGTTAGAGCACCTCGAGACGATACCTTGTTGTCCGATCTGATGTGTTCTGCGCCGACGGAATAAAACTTGTTTCCTGCCTTCCAGTCTCCGGCGCCTGCCTCTTTTGTTGGTTAATCATCGAATGGTATAAGAGGCGATTACCGCCGGGCAATACTTGAAAGGTTATCGACTGAAACTGCCGCTACCATTTAACAATAGGCCAACTGCTTCACAATTGTGGCTTGTTGGACGTGTGGCGCCACCGTAATCCTAGTTGTAGAGTGTACTCGTGTCACACACCTGCTGCCAATACCTATAGTCGATTAGACTACTTCTTCATTCAAAAGACGGCGGTATATCGGGTAGCTGAGACGCAATACCTAGCCCACTATTTGTCTGATCATTCCCCGCTCCTAATTGCTTACTTGCTGGCCCGCCGAGACCTAAGGTACCGCTCTGGCAGCTCAATATTGAATCTTTTGGCAACCCGATCTATAAAGACGCCATATTGAATGGGCTGGACGATTATATGGAGGTCAACTGGGGCTCGGCTAGCACTAGGTCGACCGAGTGGGACGCAATGAAGGTGGTGGTACAGGGGATATGTATGTCCACGGAGGTGGGGGTTAAAAAAGTGTTGGAGCATGATCTGCGGAAGCAGGAGGAACAATTAGCGACTTTGGAAAAGGAACTTGCCACGAACAGGGAGAGGTCGGCTGAATGGGATGAAGTGCGGAGGCAGATAGGGGACATATGGGACTCTCTAGGCAAATATGCTAGAACTGAGAGTAGGCGTCGCTGGTATACAGAAGGGGATAAGGCGGGGCGGCTGCTGGCACGCCTGATTAGGACGGAGACTCAGCCTCACCCAATCCTGGCACTTAAAAATGACCTTGGACAGATGGTGTATGCTCAACATGAAATAAATAACGTATTCCTGACCCACCTACGTAAAATATACTCCGAGACCCAGTCACCTGCGACCCCTGAGGCTGTGGAGGCCTATCTGGCAGGGGTGGAATTGCCTAGTATAGACGCGGATAGTCAGGAGGCAGTGGGGGAGGAAATAAGAGAGACAATCACCCACCTAAAGACAGCAAAGTCCCCAGGAATGGATGGTATAGCAGCCGAACTCTATAAAGAGTACGGCGAAGTCCTGATCCCCAAACTACTAGAGATCGCAGTGGAGGCCAAGGAACGCAGTATGCTCCCAGATTTCATGCGGGAAGCACTGATCGTGATGATCTCCAAGCCTGGGAGGGACCCCCTACTCCCCGGCTCATATAGGCCCATTTCTATGCTGAATGTCGATCTTAAAATTATCAGCCAGGTGTTGGCGTCTAGGCTCCTCCCCCATCTTCGGCAGCTGTTCCATGATGACCAGTCTGGGTTTATACCGGGCAGAAATACGTTGCGGAATATTCGCCGCCTGGCGCACAATATGCAATCCTTGGAGGGACGGGCCCAACAGAGCACCTTGGTGTTCCTCGATATCGAACAGGCGTTCGATTCGATCAGATGGGATTATCTATGGCAGGTACTACTTAAAATGGGCCTAGGGGAGGGGTTTGTAAATTGGATCAAATTACTATATGCTCGTCCGATGGCGAGGGTCCGTACTGGACATTACGTGTCAGACAATTCCTATAGCAAGGGGGACGCGACAGGGTTGCCCGCTCTCCCCCTTGCTATTTGCCCTAGCAATGGAACCGTTGGCATGTCATCTGCGCAAGATACTTGTAGGACAGGGCATATGTGTGGGGGGTTTGGAGCATATGGTGTCAATGTACGCCGATGACGCGTTAATATACCTGAATAGACCGACCCAGTCATTGCCGACATTGATAACGGCGCTGGCCCAATTTGCTGATGCCTCCGGGTTCTACATTAACAGAACAAAGTCACTGCTCTACGCGATTGGAACAGAGAGCGACTGGGGGGGGGGTGAACAACGCCCGGAGATGGGGCTTCCGGGGGAGGAGAACACGGTCCGATACCTAGGGATTCGGATCGGTAGGACTGAGGCAGAGTTTTATCAGCACAAATGGGGAGGATAATCCGGGGGCTGCAGGGTAGTATTACATTTTGGAACACACTTAGCCTCTCCCTGATGGGAAAGATTGCATTAATAAAGATGGTGGTCCTACCCTGATGTCTCTACACCATGCAAGGCTCCTTCTTTGAAATTCCGCACCGGGTATTCAGGGAACTCGATACACTGCTGGTCCAATTATTATAGAACGGAAAGCGATGCAGGATTAGTTTAGAAGTCATGAAACGCAGTTGGGGTAGAGGGAGTTTGGAGATCCCAGACTTGGAACTTTATTATTTTACATCGCAATTGCAACATGCCATTGCCTGGTTGGACGCGGATCCATCCTGGGAGAGGTCCCTGCTGGCAGGTACGTACGGGGACCGCAGATAGGGCCGTTGTTATGGTGGGTCGGGGGGCTCAAGGTGGACAGTCCTCCTTTGGTGCGGCTTGGGGCTGCAATTTGGCATCGAGTGGTCCGTAGAATAATCCAGGAACAACCTTTCGACCCGGAGGCGGATTTCTGGCTGATGCCGCCCTTTGCTCAAATTGACCAGGTGATGTCAACAGAGGCTTGGAAGGCGGGGGGATGCCTGATGTTGTCTGACCTCTACCCGGACGGTAAATTTATCACTTACCAGGAGGCGGTGACCACCTTTGAGTTGGGGGCAGGGCAGTTTTTGCAATATGAAAAATAGCGGCAACGGCGCGACAATTATGGCCCACCTTTCCGGAAGCCCCGGGGCACACCTACACCCTGGTCACTTTGATTGCTATGGCGGGAGGGCGAAGGTGTGTTACTCACCTCTATAGGGCGTTGAGGGATGATAAAAAAATTACGGCCCCCTAAAAATAGAAGAAAAATGGCAGCAGGTGTGTCCACAGGAGGTCATGGCGCGCGACTGGGAAAAGATATACGGGAGTGTAAGGAAGGAGTCGGTGAGAAATCGCTTTAAGCAAATCCCGTACAATATAATACATATGACATACCTCTCACCCAGGAGGCTGCACGCCATTGATGGCTCCAGAGACCCACACTGCCCCAGATGTCGCTATGATCAGGCAGATTTTGTACATATGGTATGGACGTGAACATCATGTGCAGACTAAACCTCAGAGCACAGCAAAGAACTTGCAAGGTAGGCAGTTCTCATGTGAAAAGGGGCACAAACAAAGTCTTGTGAAAATATATGCTTGCAGTGTCGTGCGCAAAAGCAGCCTCATGGCAGCGAAGCGCATGCTAACTTAGCAAATGCCGACAATGGACCTATAAGCCTTACTACACCCCCTGCTTGAAAGGACTTTGCTGTGCTGTGTCCTGAAGTAACTTATTCCCAAGGGCCCGAGGTGAGCTGGCTCCCAGTTGCGAAAACTCAGGAACACAAAAGTTTCCAGGAGGGTCTCAGTGGCGCTGTTTGCAGCATGCTTGTTGCAGCCTGAGACCCTTGTAAGCAGTGCCCTGTGATCGTGGGCACATGGAGTCCAAGCGAGAATCAGCGACGCTGTGTGCCTGTGCTTTTTGCAGCCTGAACCTTTGTTGCGGATTGTCCAGTTATTGTGTACACAGGAATCCAAGTGAGTCTCTACGACGCTGTGTGTGTGTGCTTTGTGCAGCGGGAGACCTTCGTGAGGATTATCTTGTATCGTGCACCCGGGATCCAAGTGAGTCTCCACGACACTGTGTGCGCGTGCTTTGTGCAGCGGGAGACGTTCGTGAGGATTATCTTGTATCGGGCACCCGGGATCCAAGTGAGTCTCCACGACGCTGTGTGTGTGCGCTTTGTGCAGCGGGAGACCTTCGTGAGGATTATCTTGTATCGTGCACCCGGGATCCAAGTGAGTCTCCACGACGCTGTGTGCGCGTGCTTTGTGCAGCGGGAGACGTTCGTGAGGACTGCCTTGTTATCTTGCACCTGGAGTTAAAGTGAGTCTCAGTGAGGCTGCGTGCGTGTCCATCGTGCAGGATGAGACCTTCGTGTGGAGTGCCCGGTGATCGCGCACCCGAAGCTCAAGGAAGTCTCAGCTACGCTGTGTGTGTGTGCCCTGTGGCAGCCTGAAATCTTCGTAGCAGTAGCGGCCCAGACCGGCAGCCCCGGAGCAGCTGAGCCGCTGGCCCGAGCCCGCCGTTGCCAAGTCCCAAAGTTTGCATCGGAGGCCCAAGTCGCTGGAAGAGGAGAGGAGAGTGCGTTCGTGCCCCCGAGGTGACGTGTGTCGACTCCTGGGGCGGGGCGCTGGCTCGGAGGGAGACGCTCTTGGCCTCTTTCTCATTTCAGCAGCGCGAGCCTCTGCTTAGGCTCGTATCGCGGCCTGTATTGCCAAGTGAGTGGCAGTACAGGAGCCGGAGTGCAAAGCTGCACTTTTGTGTTATACCATACCTGTGTGGGGGGCAACTGTTGTCAGAGGCTACCTGCGAATCAGCACGAGTGGTGGAGAGACCGCCTGAGGCACCGTGATCGGTGCCGAAGTGTATTACGGATTACTCTATTTCTGCATAACAGTGTACATGATTGTCGTATTACACATAGCATCATTTCTGCATAACAAACTACCTGATTAGAGTATTACGCATTGCATTATTCCTGCATAACGAACTACCCGATTAGTGTATGACGCATGGCATTATTTCTGCATAACGACGTACCTGGTGATTGTATTACGCATTGCATTATTTTTACATTGCAAAGTACCTGATTGTTGTGTTACGCATTGCATTATTTGTACATTACAAAAGTGCCTGATTCTAGCATTACAATCTGCATAACATGGTGTTAGGATTACAGTAGACTGTTTAGAAGGGTTCATTAATATCGCCAGAGCTTACAAGTGTTGGCCGGCCTAACAACCGTCCAGAAGGAATATTACAAATACGCATATGTTGGATTTATATTGTGTGGTCTTATTGTATATCTTTTTACATAAAGTTTATACTCGTTTTTATAAAACTCGTGTGGAGTCTATTTGTAGTATCATCATTGGGTTGCTGTGAGCGTGGTTGCAAATACTTGACAAATTTGCCTTGAAGATAAGCCTGGCTGCTCGTGCCAAGCTACAAAGGGGGTGAGGTGACCTTCCTTTGCCCGACGTGGAACCGCGGGTCCCTATTTGGCCTAAGGTACCTACCTCAGCCAACCAGGGATCCCGGGTCTAAACTTTTGGTGGTAGCAGTGTGGGATTTGAATGTGTGTTAGCAAATTCACTCACAGTGATTGGTGTACACCACAAGTTAGCGCAGACCACGACGCAACCACATATTGTGTTCTTGATTTGCTGGTTTCATTTTTGAGCAACCTTTAAGCCACACAACATGTCACAGAGGAGTCAAGGATCCAGTGAGGCTGCAGAATTAGAGTTCGACATTGAGGCATTGCTTACCTACAAAGTTCATCAATTGAGGCAATTCTGCAGGGCTTTGGGATGTCCCATGAAAAGTAGCGCCAAGAAGGAGGAACTGCAAATGGCCTTGAGGGCCAGGTGGGAAGCCAAAGGGACTCAGGAGGCGGGTGATGTTGAGGTGGATGAGGATGACCCTGGGAATGGGTTTGGTCCACAGGATTTGCCAGTGGAGTGACCAGCTTCAGGGGCTGGTAGTAGCCATTCAGGGAGAAATGTTTTACCAGAGAAGCTGGAGGAAAACCAAAGGGTCAGAGAGCACGAGTTGGAGGTTTTAAAAATTAAGGGCCATTTGTAGGTAGCATACAAGTTACCACTTCTTAAATACCGAACTTTACCGATTCGGTATTTAAGAAGTGGTAACTCGTATGTAGGTAATCATTCGGTAAATATTACCGAATCGGAGAAATTCGGTAAATACCGAATCGGTATTTACCGATTCGGTAATGAGGCATACATTCCCATTGATTGAATCAATGGGAAGGTATGCCTCATTACCGAATTGGTAAATACCGATTCGGTAATGGGGGGAGCACATTCAAGGTTGGCAGGGTGTCACATTGACACCCTGTTGCACCCCTGATTCCTGCATGTGTGCACATGTGGCGCACATACATGCCCTAAGGGCATGTATGTCTGCCACATGGCACTGTTAGTCCAGCAAAATATTGCTTTTTGCAATGAATTCGGTATTTAGCACCAACATATATTTGGTGCTAAATACCGAATTATTTTCCCTACACATCACTCATTTGAGTGTCACCTACATCTCATTTCAGGATTCGGTTTTTACCGAATCGGTAAAATTACCGATTCAGTAATTTTACCGATTCGGTAAATTACCGAATCCTGAAATGTTCCCCCTACATAGCAAAAGCCTAAATACCGGTCGGTAACGGTATATTTACCGAAAATCGGCCGTTACCGACCGGTATTAGGCTACCTACATATGGCCCTAAAACTCAAGCAGAGGAGAAGAAGCTGCTCATTGAAAGTGAAAAGCGAGCATAGGAGAGCAGGAAAGCTCTCGCCCTGGAAGAGAAAAAGATTCTCTTAGCTCATGAGTTAAACATGAGGAAACTGGACATTAAGGTTAAACAGGCAGAGTCCAGTTTGAACAGGCAGAGTCCAGTTTGAATGGTGGCAGCGTACAGCCAGTGCCAAGTGTGGATGAGTAAAAGCGTGCGCTGGATGACTGGGTGTTGGTGAGCATGGCAAATGATTTGAAGGGGGTGCTCAACCTTACCCCTAGGGAGCCTAGGCTCCATAATTGTTTTCCATGATTGCGCCAACCAGTGTTAGGGTGCAAGCTCTTTGATTACCGGAGCTGGCACAAGAGCCGGACCCCTGGTCATGGGTCCAAGGGCCTGAAAGAGCCCTAGAGAGGGAAGAGAGGTGAAGTAGAACCGTTAGGTCCCAGAGTAGTGGGGGGGGGGGGGGGGATGCAGGCTAGCGCCCTGTCTCAGAAGAGAGGGAGGGAGTGTGAGCAATGTCCACAGGGGTTCACCACCCCAACCCAGAGACTGGAGGGATCCTTACAGGAGCATCCGGTGGGAGGCCTACCGCCTACTTGCCAGCTGTGCGAGGAAGAACACCTAGCATCAGGAGGGCGTGGGGCGTCTGTCACTAGCACTCCAGCGGTCCTGAAGTTTGTGGGTGGCATTCCTAAATGGCAGGTACAGAAATCTAAATGGAAGGTTAAAGGAGGATGGTGTCCCCCTGTGGGAAAACCCATGGGACCGTGTCCATCCAGTAGGGCTGGGTCCCCTAGGAGTGACCAGGGTACACCCACATGTAACCTGGAGGACAGGATAACTGGGAACAGTGTCCTGACTGATGGGTCTTTCAGGGATACCACTCTAGGTGAGGGTTGGCAAGGGATCAGCACCCCTAGAGAGGCCCCAACTATCTGGAAGCAACCATGGAGCGGCATAGTTCGCCCAGGGAGTAGTGACCAAGAGAATCCCCTGGGGTCAGGAAGACATAGAACCGCAGGGTGTCCCTGTGGTAGCGGGCTTGCGTCCGTGTTCTATCGCCCTAAGCAGGGAAGTCCATCAAGGTAGTCGATTGGACTACCCTGACTTTTGGCTGGGAGGGGGTTGTGTAGGACTTGGCCCTTTTTGGCTAAAGTTCCCTAAACGTTTTGCTTTCTCCCTAGACTTGTTTCTGACATGGTTTTGCCAACTTAGATGCTTTGGACACTTTGCCAATGCTAAACAGCATCAAAGTGCAAGTGCTCCCTGTATAAAGTGTAATGGTGATTGGTTGTCCATGATTGGTATGTTTGCCTTACTAGTAAAGCCCCTAGTAAAGTGCACTATGTGTGCCATGGTTGGTAATGCAAATGCTACTAGTGGGCCTGCAGCACTAATTGTGCCACCCAAACAAGTAGCCTTAAAAAGGGAACTCAGGCCTGCCATTGCAGTGCCTGCGCGCAGTTTGTTAAGCTGCCATGTTGTTCTGACAAGTGCACCCACTTGCCAGACCTTACCCGTCCCTTTTTAAGCACATCATACACCCCTATGGTAGGTCCAGGGTACCCCCTGGGCAGGGTGCAGTGCATGTGAAAGGTAGGATATTTACTAAGGTGTGTACTATGTCCTGACAGTGAAATAATCTCCATTTCGTTTTTCACTGCAGAAGGGCCATCTTGCCCATAGAATAGAATGGGAAGGCTGTGTAATATGTTTTCCAGCCTATCGTCCTAAAGGCTTAAGATGGAGAGGTGAAGTTTAGTATGCCTGAACTCGCAATGCAATAACATCTTTTTATGAAGATGGTTTTTGCATTGTGTGTTTATAAGCCACTGTTTTAGAAGTGGCTGGGTTTTTGTGCTCTTAACATTTCTGTGTGTCTCTGCCTGGTTGTGAATTGACTGTCTGGATTTGAAAGCAATAGCATCTGAGGAACGTCTTGACCCAGGGGAGGAGGTGACACAGCAACAGGCTGACCTGCATCTGGAGTGTAGGAGGAGGAGTAGCCCCTAGAGGTGAAGAGGCCTGGGTTGCTGCTATAAAACAACTGTTCCATCTCCTGCTGAGTGATTGAGAATCCAGACCCCCACTAATGAAAGGAAGAAAGTGTCACTGGCAGGAAGGCACCCAGAACTGGTTTGAACAGGGGTCAGTGCCCCCTGGAACACAAAGACTTCAAAGCCATTGAGGCCCTTGAACTTTGGAGAATGGCTTGATCAAGATTGGAGCTACTTTGTGATCAACAGGAACCTTTGCCAAGGAAGAAACAACTGAATAGACTGAAGGATAGGACTGACCCTTGCTGTGTGTTCTGGGGCTGGCCTGCAGTATGCTGTGTTTACCAAGGAAAGGCTAAAGGGAATATTCTGTGTGCTGTGTCCCCCTGCTTGAAAGGACTTTGCTGTGCTGTGTCCTGAAGTAACTTATCCCCAAGGGCCAGAGGTGAGCTGGCTCCCTGTTGCAGAAACTCAGGAACACAAAAGTTTCCAGGAGAGTCTCAGCAGCGCTGTGTGCCCGTGCTTGTTTCAGCCTGAGACACTCGTAAGCAGTGCCCTGTGATCGAGGGCACCTGGAGTCCAAGCGAGGATCAGTGACGGTGTGTGCGTGTGCTTTTTGCAGCCTGAACCTTTGGTGAGAATTGTCCAGTTATTGTGTGCACTGAATCCAAGTAAGTCTCCATGACGCTGTGTGCGTGTGCTCTTTGCAGCACGAGACCTTCGTGAGGACTGCCTTGTATCGTGCACCAGGGTTAGAAGCGAGTCTCCACAACGCTCTGTGTGTGTGCTTTGTGCAGCGGGAGACCTTCGTGAGGATTGCCTTGTTATCGCGCACCCATTAAAGTGAGTCTCAGTGAGGCTGCGTGTGTGTCCATCGTGCAGCCTGAGACCATCCAACATGGAGAGGCTGTCGGAAAATGACTTTGGAGACCCCTAGTAGGATCCCCTTACCTCCAGCCCTCCACTAAGGGGCCTGCAGGGAAGCTATGGTGCTTCTCTAAACATCACTGCACCGTGTGGCAGGCATCCGTGTTGCCTGCCACATGGTGCAGGAATGTTCACAAACATCCATTTTACAATGGCAGCTTGTGATGCAGGCCTTTTCCGCCTGCCCCACAAGCTCCCATTGTAAACTGGATGTTTCCGACCGCCCACCGGGCAGTCGCATTCTAATTTTGCAGTGAGAATCGCCAGCCTATGGTCGGGCGGTTCCAATCTGCAACAGTGTCAGTTGGACACAAGTACGCCCGACATCGTAATAAGGCCCATAGTGATCTGCTGACCTTTTCAGGCCACCATGCCTGTGATGACTGTGATTCCCAGAAGGTCGTAATTTGTTACCTACCTCATTAATATTCATGAGGTAGGTCAAATTGCAACTCGCTAGGAATTAATATTTTGTAAAGCAATCTATTAAAACATAAGTTGGTTTGCAAAAACGCACACTGGTCACTAAAATACCAGTCACAAATTAAGACCAACGCTACGTACATATGGCTCTTAGTTCTCAGAGCTACAGAGCCCATGGCCGGTATACCACAGGTCACTAATGACCAGTGGAACACTTGCAGTTACAAAATTAACAGTGAAAAAAGAAGGGCAGCCCCAAAATTGCACATTATTCATAGAAATAATAACCCATAACAATTGCTAAACATTATGCAATAGAAATACTGAGGGGCTTGCAACATTCAAGATGGAAAATACAAGGACAACTAAAACCCTCCTAAATGTAATCACATTATGGGCATTTGCACAGTACAAGATGAATCGATTGGATGATAGGAGCTATGGGACAATACACTCATACTACTGCCCGGTGAAAAAAGTAAGACTCTACTTCTTGTTGAAAAAAAGACAGATCAACACACTTTCTGAATAAAGAAACAAGGTGGTGCTTCTTACTAGAATTGCCATCACAACAATGCCAATTACTGTCGCACTCTGGCCCAAACACAAAATGCATCCCTTTGAAGACCACTTACCTTGGCCCTTTCTGACCAATGGAAGGAGGTCACAGTGACATCTATGCGAGTGACCAACATCCGCATTCGGCATTCATATTCATTTAGCAGGGTCCAACTGATCCGTGCGAGCTCCTCCTGCACATGACAGAGGAAAGAAAACAAGGTGGTAAAGGACAATAAAGCCAAGAAAGGTACAAGAACCGTAACAGTTTCCTGCTAGAGACTTTTTACCACTGCCTTTGAGGAATCAGTACCATTTCCAAGGTTTGCGACTGAAAGTGAAGTTGCAAACCATTGGAACATACCATTCCAAACCGCAATTAGGAGGGAATGATCCTTTCATGCCCCTTCTTAATTGTGTTTCTGAATGAGTTGTTAAACCCATTTTGTGAGTCGGAAATACTTTTCAAAATTTTGTACTCCTCATTGCTACAGTTTGATGGAGCAGGAAAATCTAGTCAGAATGGCTTTTTGGTATATCGCCTGTCTTGTCAATTTCATGAAACAAATAGAACATTTTGCCCAGTACTGCTAACAGAAGGGAAAGAGTTCTTAAAGTCAACGAAAGAGACAGGAAGACATACGATTGTAGAGGCTGTTAAACTATGTAACCAGAGTTCAACAGATAAGGACATCAGCGGAATGGTTGAATTTATGTCTGTTGTGGAAAAGCAAAAACAAAGCCATTCTGTAAATTCAACTAAACCACTTTATAAGCTAGTTCCTTGGGATGCTTTTAAGAGCATACTGTTTTGTAATAAAACATTTTTTTAATAAAAAGCCCTAATCCCGTACCATAATTTAGGTTTTTTAGTAATACTATTGTAACTTACTGAGTGATCAAATGTATAAACAAATGTACTGCATACAATTATTTTTTATCTAAACAAATTATTTCACTTAGTTACACAGTGACGTATAATTCGAATCTTACGTTTAGAGCACGAATGGAGTATTATGTACGCATAAAAAAAGTATTGAGAAAAGTTGAGATCTTGGAGGAACCACACTGTTGACTTTGGATAAGAATTAACTAGGTGCCACTAGCTGAACGGTCTTTCGGTAATTAACTATGAAAGACTGGTAATCATGCAGACCAGATCATAACTCCACTGGCACTGTGAAAGTCAGGAAGGCCACACATTTCAATGCTATACCAAGGTTAAACCACAGCCACAAGGGTATCGCCCCTTTGCCGGAATTCTCTAGTATGTCATCACAAATGACAGAAAAGTACGTTCTGCACCAAGTAATTTTCCAAAAAGAAACTGGAAAAGGTCCTACAATTCATGACCCACACAACTCTGCCACCAAGAAACTACTACCCTTTCCGAGCCTTTGGAAGAAGTTGGTAACCCAGTAGTGATCTGTAAGTGGTATAATCAAAAGGGCAGCAAGGATTAATCCAAAACCAGGCAAACTAAAGACATTTTGAGTGACAGTAGCATTTGTCCTACGTAAAGAGAGAAGCTGATGATCACGGTGACCCCCAGAGAGAAACTCTCAGGACAAATATGAAAATAAACTGAGAGGAGCTTAGCTTTGGGGTGTCTTTAGTTTTGATTAGTTTCTAATTAACAGAAGAGATCCCATGAAAATTCTAGTATAAATGGAGAGCAGTATAGTGGTGAACAGATTCCTTGTGTTGCGCAGACAATGTATTCTCCATGTAGTGAATTTTACAGGCAAGTCTGGCTGTGCTATATGTTTAGTGCTTATTTGCATTCATTATATGTGACCTATATTCTAAATGTGTTTCTTGTTGTTTGGCTTATACTTTCAGTTTTTAAGTTCTAATATTCAGAATGGAATGCTGTGTATTGGTATTCTGTATATTCTTCAATGCTATAGGATCTAAGCTATACAACAATCCTCGAAAATATTCCATTAATCAATGCTTGCAGCATGAAAGTGCAGTGATTACGTTTTCTAGATCTCCCTGGATATTTAGATGGCACTCCTTGAGGTGACCAAGGACCATTTCTGGATCTCTGTTGTGAATTAATGATCTCTGTTGTGCATATTGACAAGACCGCTGTTGCCATGCTGCCACTTGCCACACCTCGCACGCACGTGAGTCAGCTGACGCAACGCGAAACGCTGGCAGGAGGAGAAACCGCAGGACTGCGGGACACAGTAGAAAACGCTGGAGAAACTGTGGGAAGCCTAAGGGCAGCCCAGAATCGCGGGAGCCGCGGCACCGCCGCCATTGGAACACAGAAGAACGCGTTTGAAGGAGGGGGGGGGGGGGGTATGAGTATCGCCCTCCAGACGCCGGCCCTCAGCTGGGAAGAAGGCCGGGAGATAGTGAGTGACAGCAAGGGGCAGGAGATTTGTGGTGACCCCAGGTTCCACCCCCTTGGGATCCAGGCATTGGGCATTTGGTATTGCCCATTTGGCTACAAGCATCCCACCGCCCTGGCCATACGCTAGATTCCTGTTAGACCTGGCATCATTGGCGTGGGTCTCCTTTCCCCTCTCCTCTTCCTATTTTTATGTTGGCTGGATTTAGATGCTCTGGGCGCCGTGCCACTGCTAATCAGTGCCACAGCGCGAATGCTCCCTGTATATAAATGACTGTATGACTTAGGATAACCATAATGCCTAGATCTGTGCAGCATATCCACTAGTGAGTTACACACCATTTCACTGTCGCTATTGGAACACGATCCGTTCTCATGGGCCAGGGTGGGCCGATTGAGGATTACTTTCTATCATCCTATCTGGCCCCAGGAACCTGATAGGAACTTCGAGTTTGATATGTTTGTGCTCAGGACATTGAGAGGCACCTTTTAGTGAGGACCGTTTATATATCCCATGTTTATAAATGCCTCTTCTGAAAATGCGGTAGTTTCTTGCCTAAACTTTACTGTAGGCTTTGCGAGTATGTGTATTGGCCGTCTGGTTTTGGAGCAGTTGGGTCAGACCTGGCTGGAGAGAGAGATCGGTATTCAGAGCCTGGGGAGGGGTGACTCTTTGATCCGAGCAGGGCCGTGCCTGGCAAGGTGTATGATGGCTCCACCTCCCACTGGGCATCTGATAGCAGACCCCTCATTCTGAAAGGGCAGGATGTCACCTCGTAAACCAAGAGCTCCCTGACCCCACCGAACTGGTTCTGACTGGAGTCGGTGATATGCGACCTTAGAGAACAAAGACTTTTTAGGAATAAAATGCTGCGCTGGAACTTTGTCCGGGTGTGTTCCTTCTGGATGTCAAGACGAAACTCTGTTGGAGTGAACAGAGGAAAGGACTTTGAAACTTTCACCAAGCTTGCCGAAGAAACTACCGAGGGCCTGAATTGAGAGCGCCTCCTGCAGAAGTCTCAGGGACATTAGACTTCCCCCCGTCAGCCGTCAGAATTCTGGTGCAAGGAATTCTGCTGGCAGGTGAGCCCTCCGTCGAGTAATCCGGAGCCTCTAGTTCTACTGTGAGGACCGCGGAATGGGCACCTTTGAAACTTTCACTGGATCCGTGTGGGCCGCTTCAGATAAAAGAGAGAGCTGCCGCCGCTGAGTGCCCGCACCCTTGCAAACGCTTGCATCATCATGATTCGTTCTGAGGGCCGCCGCAGCTAAGAGAGAGCTGCTGCCGCTGAGTGCCCGCACCCTTTGCCACTTTGCACCATCGTGATTTGTCCTGTGGGCTGCCGCAGCTAAGAGAGCTGCTGCCGCTGAGTGCACACACCCTTGTCAACTTTTGCATCATCGTGATTTGTCCTGTGGGCCGCCGCAGCTAAGAGAGAGCTGTGGCCGCTGAGTGCCTGCACCTTTATCAACTTTGCATCCTTGGGATTTGTCCTGTGGGCCGCCGCAGCTAAGAGAGAACTGCTGCCGCTGTGTGCCCGCACCTTGTTCACCCTTGTCGAGGATTGTTGCGATCGTCTCGTGGGCCGCCGCAGCTAAGAGAGAGCTTCTGGCGCTGTGAGCCCACCACGGAGCTGCATGACGAGAGTCATCGCCACCCCCAGCCCGGGCCGCCGCAGCTGCGTGCTGCTGCCGCTGAGAGCCCGCCTGTCCCCAAGTGCTGAATCATTGTGGGTGCACGCTACGGACCTCTGCAGCCCGGGCTTGTGGTCACTGGGAGTCCTCCTGTCATCGTCTCCGCTTCTTCAAGAAGCTGCGTGCTGTGTCCGACAGGTATCTGGTGAGCAGCGGGTCGCGTAGGCCCTGGCCTTGAACTTAGTCAGTGTCACGTTCTGGCAAATAAGTAATTGCCTTTTGGAGTCCCTACGGGTTGACGTGAATTGTAGTTATTGAAACGCTTTGAGAATTTCGAGTTAAACAGTTAGATAAAGATATTATTTTTCTATTCCTACCTGAGTTGTGTCCTTTTGTGGTGTTGTTGCTGCCTTATTGTACATGGTCATAAATGCTTCACACACTGCCTCTGAGATAGGCCTAACTGCTCGTGCTACGTTACCACAGGGTTGAGCAGGGGTTGTCAAAGGGGGTAGCCCGTTTGCCCTGACTTAGGAAGAAGGGTCCCTATTTGCACATTGGCGCCCGCCATTGCCAACTGGAGGCCCCCATTTCTAACAGTTTATGTTATAGTGAAAGTATTAAGGAACCTGTGATTGAAGAAAGGCGCTGGTTCTTATGTGGCAGTGTAGAAGCCCTAAATAAGGAATCGTGGTGGCACCGTAACGGCACGGCACAGGTCAAGGTCAATCATCTTGTGGCACAACAGAGGTAAGTGTTCGTGTTTGGTACTTACTGTTTTGGCGCCCCCTGATGCAGCTAATTGAATAGCAGGGTTCCAGCAGTAATAATTTAGTAATAGTGGCTTAAAAAGACTGGGAAGCCGCCTGGAAGGACGGTGGTGGCATAATAAGCATATCCTATGGTGGGTCTAGGCTGACTGATACAGGACTTTGTCGCTCAATAACGAACCCAGAAAGACATTACAAGCACACACTGTCCAGTGATGGCCCAAAGAAAGAATAAAGCTTGTAAAGAGAATATTGAGCATGAATTTGTGTCTAATGAGCCCCCTAAACAAAATAGGGCTGCAAGGGAGAGCATGGAAAGCCCCAGAGAAAGGGTAAAAAAAAAAGTACCTACGAGAGGAGCAAATAAGGAAGCAGCTAAGGGAGCTGCACAGGGAACAAAAGGGGGCACGTTAGCCTCAAAGTCAATAAAGGACTTTGTGGGCAAACACTTTAAAAGGATATGTTCACCAATGAAGCTGTAGAGATTGAACAGCAGAAAGAGAATGATTCAACTGAACATTGTGCCCAAACATTGGGCTCATCTTTTTTGACAGATCAATAATTCTTAAGACACAACGACCTTATTACGGAACCTCGGCTGTCCTCGTCCCCACAGATTGTTTTGTCGCAGGATCAAGGAGCGGTGGCATCAGATCCGATGGTGAACAACACAGAGAGTCCAGGGATTGGCTGGGGGGACGTTTCAGATACGGCCACATTTGAATAAGAGCTTAGAGCAGCCCGGCATCCAGAGAACAGAAATGACAGAAGGATCTATACGAAACACCACACTAGACCTAGACATTTCAGCAACCCCCTCGGCCTCAATGTTGGACATAATGGTGTTGTTGCTAAGAACTTTACAAGCCACAGGGCTCATGTTTGAGCCCCACCTTAACATATATGTCGCTCCCTTGGCTGATCTCCTGAGGTCCTCCGGGTTTACGCCTATCGCATAGGCTGACGATACGCAGCTTATCTTCTCTTTCAATAAATCTACTCTCTCGGCCCAGGCTACCTTCTCTTCGGGCATGATAGCAATTTCTAATTGTATGAGGAGTAACTTCCTCCAACTTAACGTAGGGAAGATCGAGATCATGATTTTTGGTGAGGCCTTATTGTTATGGTCACAAAACTGGTAGCCACCGGATCTCGGTTCTCGCCCTTCACCTAAGAAAGTTGTAAAAAATCTCGGTGTCCGCCTAGATCAGGCGCTAACCTTGAAGGAACATGCGGCCCAAACTGTCAGCTCGTTTCCATGTACTGAGTCTGCTGAGACGTGTCTTTCCCTTTCTTCCAGACTCCTCAAGGAAAACCCTCAACCAGACTCTGCTACTAAGCAGACTGGATTACTGCAACGCTCTGCTGGTATCAGCTAATGAGTCTTCTCTGGATCGGTTGCAGGTAGTCCAGAACACCGCGGCACGTCTGGTCTTAAACGTACCTTCTAGAACTGCCTCTACCCCATTGCTTCAACAGCTCCACTGGCTACCGGTGCGCAAACGTATCAAGTTTAAAATTTGCTGCACCATCCATAAAGCTGTATTTGGGAAGGGCCCTGCTTACCTTGCTGAGAAATTCATTCATTATGCCCCCGTTAGGGATCTACGCTCAGGAACTAAATCTCTTCTTGCAGTTCCCCGGGTCAAGCAGTCTAGAAAGGGGGAAAGCCTTTTCGCATCTTGCACCTTGGCACTGGAATGAGCTCCCTATTGCGTTGAGACAATGTCCAGATCATCTTCAATTCAGAAGACTCCTTAAAACAGCCTTGTTCTAATTGTTTACATCTCAGCTTTCTCCTGCACGCTTCGCAGCGCAGAGATACCCGTTCGGGGGTGATTCAGGCGCTATTTACATCTATAAATAAATAAATATCAGAAGTCACAATGTTAAATAATAATATTTAAAAAACCCAAAAAATGCAACTCCAGAAGACTGTGGGTGAGCTATAAGGAATTAGGGGCCACATGCCAACTATAATACGACGAGTCCCCGACCAGCAGCCTCCGGATTCCGCTGGGGTCACAGTGAAACCAAAAGACTCACAGAATGTATATATTTCAAGATGTCCAATGTTGATAAGGAGATGGGGTGAATACTCGAGATATAGGCCTATTAACTACGCGAGACGAATAGGAAGGAAAGTGCGAAAGAGAAGGGGGGGGGAATAAGGAAATAAGGAAGATCTTACCCCTAAACAGGTCTTAACCCTTATATTCATTCTCAAAATACCAGAGTTTGAGGGGAATTGGAACTAAAGACCTGCGTCACGTGGGTTTTAGATACAACTCTAATGGGAAGGAAATTACCAAGGTGTTAGTTTACTCCGATCTGGTGAAGAGGGCAATTGGGAAAGCTGAAAATGAGGTACTGAAGGAAAGGATAAGGATAATCCCAGATGGGTAGTCAACCAGGTGGAGGGTTCCTAAAGTGTCACGCAGGATTAGGTAAGAGGCAGGTGAGGCTGCTAGAGGAAGAAGGGGAAGATAATGAAGATTTTAATATAGAAGTCAATAATTCAGACATTTGTAAACAATGGGGGAATTGGAACCAAGGAAGCAGCCTCGCAGGCCCCTCCCAGTGGTACAATGGGGAAGATGATTGTCTAAATGAAATGGAATAGAATAATGGGTTGTCGCATAGCCTTAATGTTGGACAGGCCACATGAAGGGCTCGCTCCCTCCCCGCATGACAGGGCCCAAGCCCCGGACTCCCAGGTGTTACCCACAAGAGCAACCCGCACCCCGTCTCCCGACGGAACTCCTGCCCCCGGACATCCATGTATCATGGGGCCGAACCACTACCGGCTCCCCCGGCCGGATCAGCCGCCATCTTGGACACTGCACCACGAGGCCGCGTGGCCTCAGCTCGACCCTAACCCTGGGCCTGGCCCGGCCCCGACATCCCGGCACCACCCTCCACCCAGGAGGTGAACAGACCACTTGGCAGGTCAATGGGAGAAAGAGGTGTCGATGGCTCTCCCCCGCCGGGTGCCGATCGCCCTCCAGCTCCCCCGGGCGCTGGCTCCACCCCCTGCTGGGTGTCTGGACTCCCTCATCCCGGACCCCCCGACCTCCAAGTGCGAGGGTCCGGACATCAAAGGGCGCCAGACCTATAACTAGGGCAGCTCCAGAGCAGGAAGGCAGTTGTATCCTGGAGTCGAGAGACACCGAGAAGAACTCAGCCTTAACGGACTACCGGCGCTGCCGTAGCCCTGCCTTGTGAACTATCGTCCTGCCTGCTGGCGCTGCCGCGGCCTTCTGCATCCTCCATCCTCGTCGGGACCTGCTGGCGCTGCCGCGGACCGTTGTAACGACCACCTTCATCGGGACCTGCTGGCGCTGCCGCGGACCGTGTAACGACCACCTTCATCGGGACCTGCTGGCGCTGCCGCGGACCGTGTAAAGACCACCTTCACCGGGACCTGCTGGCGCTGCCGCGGCCCGTCCAAGCTAGAACATCGAGCTCGAGGATTGTGAGCTATCCATCAGACCATCTCAGCTACCAGATTGGTAACCAGACTGTCCCGCTACCCCCTTTCCCAAACCAAGAGACTAGAATCGAGGGGACCCCTGAGTCCAGACCTCCTTGTACCATTCCATCGTACCTTAAGAAATCGCTTATAAAGAACGTTAAATCCTATCCTTGTGTGGTGTATATCTGTGGGGGGGAAGTTGCTCATCTGTACGATCGCTGGAGACGGCTCTCCCCGGAAACCTCTCCCCTTGTCCTCGGCCGACCCTCCCGGTCCGTCTAACACTTAAGATCATATCTTAGAACATAAATGGGCTCGGAGGATCGGTAAAACAAGAAAGTATAAAAGAACTAGCCCAGAGTGCTGAGATTATATGTCTACAGGAAACTTGGCTATGCGAGAAAACCCCAGCAATTGATGGCTTTGTTCAACTCCACAGACCCGCAAAGAAAAAAAAGATTTAGATGCCCAGCAGGCAGGATTATGACCCTTTTATCTACTAGAGTTGTGAAGGATGTGATGCCCCAAAGCATAAAATGTAAATGGTTGCTTGTATGTAGGATATCCCTGCTAGTCACAGACAAAAAGTGTGAAAACCTGGTCCTTACAAATGTTTATGTGCAATAGGGTTGCCCAGAGGAATATGGGGTGGAGATGAGGCATTTTAAAGAAGATGTGGATACTTTAAGTGATAAGTACGGCACAGATAGGTTTTTAATAATGGGTTATTTCAACCATAAATTGGATCCCAGTAAGTTAGACCCTTGGTTTATGGAAATATTGGAAGCTTACGATATAAGGATGGCTAGCTTCCCTGATTGTGTTCCCTCAAGGCAAGACATAAACTTAGGAAAGTATTTGGGGATAAAGGGCCTAATCTACCTGAATGGAAGGACAGAAAAAGATTGCCCAGCCAAGAAAACTTTTAAAATAGGTACACAGTATTGCCCAATAGACTATGCTTTTACTTTTGCTTGGAACTTTGCACTAATAAAGGGTTTCTGGGTATGTCAAAGGAAAGGTAGCGACCATAACCCCTTGCAGATTGAGGTCCTGAGGATGAATCTGAGTCCACGAGACTCAGTAATTCCACAACAAGTTAAGTACCCCAGGTGAGTGACGATGAGACTAACGGATGAATATACAGCAAAGTTGGTAAAATTACAACAGAAGTTAGACTTAGGAAGTGTCAGAGGGCAGAATCTGGAATGGTTTGAGAGAAAAATAGAACAGGTAGTGCAATGCCTTAGAGTTGAATTAAAAAATAAGAAAACTAGGGCTAAAAACCATCATAAAATTCCGACAAGGCAAGCTAAGTGGTTTTCTGAAGAATGCTTAAAGAAGAAGAGGGAGATCAGGAGAGAAGCACAAATCCTCAGGGTTAAATATGACCTGGGTAGATTTATAAAACTCAAAAAACTGAGAAGGGAATACAAAATGTTAGTTAGAAGATTGAAATGAGTTTATAAAGAAAAGTGTTGGGAAAACCTGCTGGAAACCATTGAAACGAAAAATATACGGCAGTTCTGGAAGCTGATACAGGCAGCAGCAGAACAACCTGTTAGGGCCATGAACTGCGTGGTAGAAGGGGCTATATGGGAGGAATATTTGAAGGAACTGTGTGGCACACGTAGTGCACCTGAAGTAGGAGAATTGCTGTATTGGAGCGGGTTAGTGGAAGATTTAAAAATAGACTTCTCAGTAGTAAATGTGAAGAACACCATAAACAAGTTAAAGCTAACCAGATCAGCAGGACCCGATAACCTCCCAGCAATTATAAAGTCTTAGTTAGATTGTTGGGCTGAACTTCTGTCACACACGTTTTTAGCCATTTTAGATACTGGAAGAATCCCTAAGAACTGGAAGGGAGCAGTAATTAGACCCGTGCACAAGAAGGGCGACATGAAAGCCCCGAAAAATTACAGATTAATCAATCTTCTGGACATTGGGGAAAAAGTATTTGCAAAAATAATATTAGGTAGACTGAAGGATTGGGTGGAGCAGTGGTCGATTGTGCCGGCAGAACCAGGGGGCTTCAAGGAAAGCCACTCCACTGTCGACCATTGTTTCGCCCTATGGGCAGTGGCATGGAAGTCAATTGAGCAAAGAGGGAAGCTATTCTGCTGCTTTGTTGACTTCCGTGCAGCGTTTGATTTAGTGGATCGAAAATGCCTCTGGGAGACCTTGAAAAAATATAACATTCCGGAAGGCATGTTGGCTATAATTCAAGAGCTACATAGAGGGAATTGGGCGCAGATCATAAAGGATACGGTGGGGTCCTTGACACCGAAAATAGCAATTGAGAATGGTCTTAGAAAGGGCTGTGTGTTGGCCCACTTACTTTTTGCCATATTTATAGCAGATTTGCCCTTGGAAGTCGATTGAAATGCCAGTCTGAAACTGAATGGTAAACAATTGTCTTGTCTGTTATTTGCAGACGATCTGGTAATTTTTGATCAGACCGAGTTAGGCCTCCAAATGAAGTTAAGTGCCTTTAAAGAGTACTGTGTGGCAAAGTTTTTAACTGTAAATATAGATAAAACAAAAATGTTATGCTTTGGGAAAAGAGACCCCACGTTTAACTGGTTCTTGGGTCCATTAAAATTGGAAATTGTGAGAGAGTACAGATACCTTGGGCTCTAGTTTGATAGTACTCTAAAGTGGCACACGCACTTAGAAGCCCAGAAAGCAAAGGCCTTTACATCGGTATGTGGGCTGAAAAATTTAACCGGGACTACGGAGCAATGTTCCACAGACCACTGTTAAAGGCCTACAGTGCAATGAACCCCCCCCCCCCCCCAAGTACTGTATGGTGCAGTAGTCCTTTATCTAAATGGTAAAAGTGACTGGGACCTGGAGGAAAGGAAGTGTTTAAAACCTCCACTGTCGTTACCTGGCTCAGCAATGATCCAGACTATTAGAATTGAGCTAGGAACAACATCATGGAGTATACAGGCTCAAGCAGCTTTGTTAAGGTTCTGGAAACTACAGGATCCCGGGATGGTACAGAAGGTCTCACAATGGTGCAGAAATGAAATTCAGCTTAGTAGTTTAAAATGGGCCAAGGAGACTAGAAAGAAATTGCACACAGTTGGCGAGAACTTAAACGTGAGAATCTTTCAAAAATCACTGCAAGTAGAATTTACTAAGAGTACACTCAGATCCCAAGGGCAGGAATTGTCCAGGAGGGCAGATGTGGAGTACTTGAGTAAGAAAAAAAAAAAAAAAATCGGTACACTTCATGAGGGATTCCTGGTTGAATGAAGCCTGGTACCCATACCTGGACACACTACCCAATTATTGGCCCAGATGTGAAATTTTAAGACTGCGAATTGGCATTAATCCTTGGATGGCAAACGAGAAAATAAAAGCAGAAATGATACAGCCCGAGGGAAATTGTAAATGTATGCTGGGAATAAAGTGTGACATTTTGCATATATTAGTAGACTGTGTATTAGTCTTAGCCCAGCATAAACTATTTTTACGTCCCGTTTTAAAAAAAAATATGGTACTGTGCTTTAGGCCCATACTGTAGAGGTATTAACAGACATGTCTAATCTTGAGATTGCAATCGCTATTGGAAGTTATATGAAGGCCGTAAAAAGTTTTTTGTGGAAAAATTGAAGGGTTTTTAGCGATTTTAAAGGGTGAATGTTATTAAAATGCACTTATTTAGTAACACAAAATTTTAAATTAACTTTTAACTTTTACTTAGCTCAGAGGGGCTGTGCTGATACTGTTTACATTAAGAACGTATATTATTATGTCACTCATTGTTAGGATATTTGTGTCGTTTTCTTCTGCCCATAGGTTACCTACTTTTATGGAACCATTGATGAAATTGTAATGACTTTGGGTATTTATAAACATCGTTTTACTGCTGTTTAAAGATAATGGTCTAAATAAACGTTGCCTTTGAATTTCTGGTACTATGTCTATTCTAGATTAGTCAATTTGTATGGTCTTGTATTCTTTTATCTGAGTACTCTTAATATAAGTGACCTGGAAAAATGCTCCTATTCTGATGTGAAGTGGACAGTTTGCAGCTTCAAAATTCCACAGAGAACAAATATGGGAGGCCAGAGAGGGACAGCTCACGGATATTTTTCCCTCTTTCATGTAAAAACACGCTGTCTAATCATAATAAGGCAACAACAACTGTGGATTCCAGAATAGGCATTTGCCAGGATCTAGTGATGAAACCCAGATTGTGGTAGAAATTGTCTAGTAGACTGCATTTTCGGTCAAGGTTTGTTTGCATTTAATAAAGCAATAGGATCTGTATGCCCACCTCTGGTAATCTCCATTATTCATGCCTTCAATACCTTTGGGACATTTTATGCTGGTGTATTAACTAGTTTCCTTATACTGTCAATTCATCTTCTGAGGCGGTCTTCAATTCTAAGGGAAAAGGGAGAGAAGCTTCATAAGAAGTATTTTTCTACTTTCTCCTTTCCTTGTCACCTTATTGTGTGCCTCACTGTTTTACCACATCTTTGTGTTTTTTTGTATCCCCTGATCTTGGCAACCCAATTTTTTTTAAGATACAGAGTTCACTCAAATCTGTCATCTCATTTTCTGTAGCATAGGTCTTCACAATGCAGGTATTACCAACTATTCCCTGGTTACAGCATATGCAGGTTTTATAAAAATTACTTCTTTGTCTTAATTTCCATACTTCACTCCGGAATACTAGGGACTTCCCTGATACTTCTGGTTGTCAATTGCTTAAAAGTCACATCACTGTTTCCTTTACATTCCTGATTACATTTACTTCTGTTATTTTCCCCACGTAATACATCTGACATTCATCTATTAGTGGCTTATTAAGAATACATGAAGAAGAGTTTTGTCCAAGTAGATGCCACATTCACAAGAATCATCTTTTAGCTCTCCCAGAAACTCCTTAATTTCCTTTACTGGTAATGTATTCTGTTGCCCTTACATAAGACTCTTTTCTCATCTTGTGTAGCTATCTGTGCATAAAATGGTTGTCTACATAATGAATCTAACTTCTTAATGTTGCAATGTTTATTTACTCATACTGTGTATATCATTCTTTCACTTTGGCCAAAACCCTCTTCATGTCTTCTACATTTCTAGCAAATCTTCATGATTGATTGACACTGCTTCGTTCGACATGGCCATGTTGTGAAAAGAGCTGTAACTTTACACAAAATCATACCAACGCTGACATACGAGTTTTTACCCTTCGCTCTCAAATCGCTAGAGAGCAAAAACCATCAGGGCGCTCTATGCACATCTGCCTATTTTCAAACCTTTCAATCTGAAGGTGGAAGCTGCCAGAGGGCCAGCAACACGCAAAAGTAGTACATGGACACAGATATTCAGCTCTAAACCTAAAGGCAATTCTCAGTTTCAGAGTAGTTAGCCCCTTAATAGAACCAGACAAAAGAGCCACAAACTCTTCCTCTGAGTAGGAAAGAAAGACATTTTTTAAATGAATGAGTGATAACTTTTGCAACCTGTTTTATGTCGTCCTAAAGTGGGGCTCACCGAATTAGGCATTTGGTGCTAACATCTGTTCTGACCTGATGCTCGTGAGTTTGGATCCCTGCAAGTCCAAAGCATTCTTTCATGCTTCCGAGGTTGAGAAACTGAGCACCATTACATTAATTAAAAGTAAACCTGCTACTTGAAGCACTCAGAAATAGCTAAAACTGTGGTATTGGGCACAATATAAAAGCAAATTATTATTATTTTACAAAAGCAAAAGACATAAAATTTACAAGACAGTGTTGTTTGTGTTCTGTTTAGATTCTTTTGAGTATTTTGTTCCATTTGCCTCTTATTGCATTAATACTTTCTTCTACGAGTCGCCTATCAAAACAACCTATATTTTTCATATAGTTATTAATCCTATTATAACTTAAATTAAGAATATTGTTGTTAAATTCCAAAACTCATACCACGCATTTTTTGTTACAATGCTAACACAGCAACATTGCCTCTTTATGTAATCCTCTGAACAGGTTATTCCTTTCCAATTATTGATTGGATTTTCATCCTCAAAATCAAATGGTCAACTGTCCTGTATAAAGCTCTCAGTCACCCTAAGTGTGTAGTCCATGCTATATAAACATGCTAATAACTTACATAAATCGATACATATGTATTTTGTACTACAGAGCAATAATAGTCAACCAAATCTAAACCTGGCCTCTGACACAGATCTAATTGACCCCGTGGGGCAAAAAGATTGTAACAATGCTCAAGGGTTTTTTAAATATTTACAAAAAAGACAGTTTTGAAAGCCAAAAAGATTGCTTTTCTGACCAGATTGGCAAAGCATTTAACTAAATCAAGGTTGTTTTCAACCCACAAAATATTCATTTTTAAATCACAAATTACAAATCCAGAGTTGTGTTTTAATTAGAGGGGTAAAGTGCACGTGGCACTTACAGCTTGTAAATTGATTCAGATGCTTGATCAATTAGCATATCATATCTACATTTTATTTTAGCAACGTTTTACTTTGCACACTATTAAGTACAAAATACAAAAAGAGTTGCCCGTAGGTGGGATGCACTCCCAGGTGGAGATTACGCCAAAGCAAGGGCACACGCCATGAACAAAGTCCTTTTGTGGTTTTCTGCCAGACGCGTTTCGGGCCAACACCCTCTTCAGAGGCAGACCATGTGACGTGACGGCGTGCAGCAACCGCCAGTAAATCCCCGCAATAATTATGCTCAGGTGAACCACCTGAAGCAATGCTTTCTGGGACTGGTGGTTCAGTAAAACCCAAGTGGGTCGCCGCCGGCACTCACATTAAAAAATGTCTTTAAAAGGATTGGCGATGTTCGCGCCGGCCCCCCTGCATATAACAGGCACCTCCTGTTCCACAGTTAGCTGCCCCAATAAAGCAGCCGCGGACCCACAAGTGTTTTGCGGTGGTGCAATCCCGCGACCAAGCTGGCCGCTAAACAACCACCATTCCCAGAAAGCATTGCTTCGGGTGGTTCACCTGAGCATAATTATCACGGGGATTTACTGACGGTTGACGCACACCGTCACGTCACATGGTCTGCCACTGAAGAGGGCGTTTGCCCGAAACGCGTCTGGCAGGAAACCACAAAAGGACATTGTTCATGGCGTGTGCCCTTGCTTTGGCGTAATCTCCATCTGGGAGTGCATCCCACCTAGAGGCAACTCTTTTTGTAAACTATTAAGTACAATTGTTACTGTACTTGGTCACATGGAAAGATGGTTATGTATATGTAAATTACATCATGATAGATTGGGTTTTATCTCCTATGGGCTGATCTAGTGAGGGGAAGTAATAGCAACACTGCTGAAGTTATACAGGAGCAACAGTGTATACATACGCCTTATTTTTAGTTGCTCAGTGGAAATTCAAAGAATGTGTCGGCCAGTTGAGCACCCAGTACTAGGACTATGGACAATGATTAGGGCTCACGGATTTCTGTTTTTTACTAATTTTACAGATGCATACAGACAGAAAACATTGGGTTTCCTGTCTGTATTTATTTTTAAAAGCAGAAAAATGCAGATAATTTGACTTCTTTTGAATTACTCCCCATGCCAAGATTGATGATTTTCAGGCTGTACATACCGGCAGCATGGCCAATAGCTGTACATATTGGCAGCATAGGGAGTTACAAAGATCAATGAGATTTGCTTGAATTACTGCATATCTCAACGTGTACTTGTGCTATTATGCCAATTTTAAATGTGGGTTTATTTTTTTAGGCTGTCTAATATGCTAAAACCTAACAGGCATCAAAGTATGAGTGCACGTTTATCCGTTAAAAAAAAGTGGAAATATGAGTTATCACCTCATTTTTTCACAAAACTCAAAATAAATATGGACAAATACCAATAAGATGTTCAAAAAATAAACATGGATAAATACAGATAGAAATGATGAAAAAAAGAGGTACCATAAAAACGGGAGCCTTAAGAATGATTTACCTGAGGGTAAACTGCCTGAACTAAGGTGGAGGTATGTAGAAGGTGGATGGATAGGTTTTTATAATGTAAATACAGCATGAGATATAGGTTTATTGTTTAAAATGTTGGAAGTATTCTTTTTATTCATATTACTAAATGATTGGCTGTGCTAATGTTGGGCTCATATTCACTATAATTACAGCTCCAGTTGTGAGGGGACAATATTCTGGTCAAAGATAAAAAAATAAAATAATGGAGTGTACTTTGACGAGCTGCTTTCCATGGACGATCTGGTAAACAATCTTATCATGATGTCAAGGAAAATGTGTGAGTAAATAATTTCCAGTCACTGCCAGCTTTATGTGTAATGCTTTTCAGGATGGCCATAGGCAGGTACACCAACCATGACCATTCAGAAAAAGTTTAAACAACCCATATTTGGGTAATTATCCTTACCATCAACAGTGCCTAGCCACGCCTCTAGAGTTTTCAGCTTTATATAAATAAGCTGATTGATTGATGCAACATGAATTTAAGCACTGTATTTTTAGCGTGGAAGTTCTGTAATGTGAACTTTAATACAATGCGAGTATTCCTTTCCAGAATATTTTCAGTTTCTTGGTTTGTTGAATAAATTAAGTTGTATTCCTTGGCGGATTGTGCCAGTAAAAGAGTCCTCTTGTTGTAAAAGTGAACATACAGGTTAGATGTGTAACAGATCGGAAAGTTTATAATTCTTTCAATAGGATAGCCATCCCCAGTGGTCTATTGTTCTCTTTTAAATATGGTGGACCTCACGAAACAGCTGCAGAAATGTTCTCTTGGTTTGCATTCTAGATGTACCTTAATAATACAATGTACATATATATAATATTACAATATAGACAGTTTAAAAATGTTACTACATATATGGTGCTAGATGATAAATTTCTGTACCCCTAAATGTTAATGTCAGAGGGGATGTCTTATAGAGAAGGGGCGCCAAGGGTTCACACTGTGCAGCTTGAAAGCTCAAAGTACTTCAAACATGACAGTTGGCAGTGGTAGGAGGCATAAGTCATTGGTGGTCTAGTGTTCATTTATAAAATGGCTGCAGATATCTGAAACAACGGGCATGCCTTATGTCGTCTTGTCTGAATTCTTATATTTTCATCAATATGATGACCATCATGTATGCCATGCAGTCTCTCGGTTATATAGGTTGGTGCAGTAGTGAAACTGCGAGTCAGAGGACTGAGGCTAGCAAATTAGTGCATTTGCTCAAAGCAGCTCTGCCTTAATGCAAATAGGCACTGTACTCCTGAGAGGAATACTCTACTGTATGTGGGTGTGTGAGGCCCTAGTTGAGTAAGGAGGAATCAGACTGCACTAACCAGAGCTCAGAGGACCTGCAGAGCTGGTCTTCAGATTTCAGACTGCCAGAATCCCAGTAAGCTTGCTTGGCTTTTCGCAGAAGGGTTGACTGAAGGCCTGGTCTACACCGAGGCTCTACTTTCTTTTTTCATTGAATTGTTTAATGGACTGGCGGTTCCAAAATTTCATCTGCAGAACCAAACTTCTCAGCCTGGTACCACAAGCCCAGGGCAAGGTTCACGGATCCGTGATGTAGTCATGATTCGTGAACCAAAATACATCAATGGCCAACAAAGTCCTGCAAAGCAGGCCTTGGAATTGTGGTAGAAAGATAAGATGCTTGTCCTAAATTTGAGGTTCCCAGTCGGGGATTGCCAAACCTGGAGAATCACTGGAAACCACTGCTCCAGCCTCTGGAGCCACAAATCGGTGGCAAAATTATGTATTTTTAATTTTAAACCAGGCGGTCCTCTTTGGACCCCTCCCTCCGTCCTCCCACATGGACCTGTGGGTCAGGGTATGCGCAAGTCCCTGCGTCCTGTGCAATGGAGTCTGCACATTTTCTTCATATACATCATGGCCAGTCAATCAGATCATTTTTGTCCAGTGGACTTATCCTTGCACCCATGATAAAGAAACGGCGAACAGGAGTAAAATCCACCATAGCCAATTACATGAGAGTATTTTCTTTTTCATTTTGGGCTGAGGACTGGTAACAGTCCACATATCTCTAAATGTAACCTCTTGATGCCAAACTCAAGCATCTTTATAAATGCAAGTTTCTCAAAAACGACTGTACAGTTTTAGACCAAACCAAGAAAGATACATCCCCTGGGAAAAGATTTACACTCATGTCACATTTCTTGTAATTAATTCTGTTCATCCTTTTTGTCTGTATCAAGGAGCAAATAATCCTATGGCAATTAAAAAAGTGAATGGCACTTTTTGACACTCATTTTTTTTTTTGTTATAGCACGAAAACGTAGCGATATATCGGACTGCAGTATACCGTGATATTTTTGCTGTACACCGCGGTACATGCTGATGACAAGGCAGTATATTATTTGGTAATCAAAGCCCTTACAAAATTTAAAACAGCCATCTTGTTTAGCCCACACCTATTGTGGAGTTTAGGTGGAAATATTGTGTACTAGTGTTTTATAAGTGCATAGGAAGGATTGAGACACTTTAGCGAACTCTGTAAAGGTAGAGAAAAATAGTATATATATTTTTGAAAATGTACGCAGTGCTATCTAGAAAATTCGGAGTTGGTGTGTAAAATATAAATTTAAGATATAACTATAATTTTAGAATTTCTAATGTTTGTGTAGTTTAAGTTTGGTTCGTAGGTGTGGGGTAAATGGGTGGGGGTGATAGAAGACTAACGCTCTCTTTGGACAATCGCGAGATGTGGTGGGTGTTAATCTGCTTCTTATTGTCCATCAAGATCATGTATAACACCTTAAGGACACTATGTTCCTCATAAGCGCTGAGATCTGCACTTGCTGTTGGTCTTTTGTCTTTTCACGAAAGTCTCTTACAAAAGTCAATAAAGTTGGTTATCAAAAAAAAAGTTTGGTTTGTATTGAAAGAATAAATACATTTTTCCTAACTATAACTAAGCTTTAACCTTTATTTTGATCTCTCTCTCTCTTGGTTTTTCCTTGCTTAAGAGTCTTAAAAGGACAATATAGATTAAAAATCTTAGAGGGAAAACAAATTAGGATAATATCTATTACAAGTAGGTAACCTTCTTTATTGACGTCATTTTTAAATGTGCTGGAAAACCTTAACTGTGAAGAAACAGAACATTTAGTTAGACAAGACAGTACAGCAGCCAAAGTAAAAACAGAAGTAAAAATATGCCCGCTCCCCTTGTACCCATTGCCGAGGCTCCAGCGGTGTTTTCAGCAGTGGGTTTAGCACTGGACTTTGTGGCTCAATGGGCAGTACCTCGGATATCTAAGGGGAAGATGCACATTTTAGCTGTTGCTGCAAAGGAAAAGAAAACACAAAACAGAAAAAAGAATACTTTTAAAAGTCACAAAGTAAAAAAGCAAACACATTTTTCAGAAAATCTAAGCAGGAAGGAATGGAGTTTTCTTTTCAGAAACGCAAACAAAGCCACTATTTCTGGGATTAACTTATGTTCCCAGAGACAGGAAAAAAACTGCTGTAGTATCTAACACTAGACCATAAATGGTTGTGTTATTGCTAGCCTTCTGTTCAGGAATTCCAGCTGGCTGCCCTCCCCAACCCCACCAATCAGAAAAAGTGACTATGGTTAGACTATTCTGATTGCCTGTTCTGAAGCCATTAAGACAAACATTGACATCTACTCCTCTCCTGACATTTTGCAATCGAGGGAGGAGTGGGTAGCTCAAAATCACTGGATTTCCCGAATTCAGGCACGAAATCTGTCCTTTTCTTTAATGAAAACACAGAGCTCATAGTGACAATTTTTGTAACCAAACTTGCTGTGCATGGAAACAAAATAATCACTGGTAAAAGCCAATAGGTCCCTCCTATGCCAGATCTATTGTCTTTCTCAGTATTTTTTTTTTGCCATGTTGAACAGCAGCACAGCTGCAAGAAAAAATAAAGTGCAATGATGCGGTCAACGCTGGCTATGCCAGAGTTTTTTTTTTTTAACTTTCAACCATGCTGGACAGCAGCCATGCTGCTGTACAACATAGCTAAAAAAATGACAAAGTATGTGAGAGCTATTTGGCTTTGTCAATTATTTTTAGTGCTGGGAGGGCTAGAGGGGGTCCCATCATACAACAAACATTACGTAAAATATGATAAAGTCTATTCAAAATTAAAAAAAATATATATTTCTTTAACATTTGGAAGCTTTGACATTATAGGGCACATTATAGCACTGCACTGAGAAGTACTTGTTCAAAGTGATAATTGTGCACAACTGGTAGTCTGAACTCACGTATTTGAAAGTGCTTTCAAGCACAAGAAATGAAGAAAAACAAGCGTTGGGGAAATAAAATATTTATCAAGGATCACTCGATTTAAGTAGGGAAGCCGCGATTCATCGATGGTTTCGGATTTCACTTTGCACAAATCAGCCAGTAAATGAGTATCTATTATAACTAGGCTTTATTTTTACCTCTTAATGCATTTTTCAGCAGTTTTTAAAACTCAACCCAAAAGTATTGGAGCGTGTTACATAAGCGACAGTTACATTACACAACAGCACATGTACTATTTAGAGGCACAGAGAGGTTAAGTGATTTATCCAGAATCACAGGATATTGAACAAAACGCTGAGACTACCGTAACACCATATCTTGGAGAGAGGAAGACAGGCAAAAGACGCATAAAAGCTTGGCTTGTTATGGGCTCGAGGTTCCAACAGGACCTTGAGCTGAGCCAGAACCAGGCTTCAGGTTCGAGTTTGGCTCGTGCTTTCAATGGCATGCCCACCTCTAGTGTATGATGGGCAGAACCAACGACATAAGATGAGAGGCTGGAGAGGCTCGGGAGAGGTGACAAGTTAAAGAGTAGGGCATTGAAGGGAGAGAAGGATATAGAAGAGTTTATAACAAGGAGGAAAAAATAAAGAGAGAGGTAGATGTAAGAGTGGCGGAACCAGCAGGAGAAGAGAAGCTGGTGGGAGGAGAGAGGTAGATGGAGAAGAGGGGAGATGAGAAGTGAATGTAAGGGGGACAGAACCAGCATGTTAAGGAAAGAGGCTCTGCAGAGAGAGGCCAGAGGAATACTGTATAGACTCTTGCCTGAGACACCTCCTCGTCCGCGGCAAGAATCTCTTTGGGAAAGAAGCAAAGGGCGTTATTCTTGCAACTGCGTGAAGATTGGTCATCACCTTACAAACACTGCTGCAAAGAAAGTGAGGTTCTGCTATTGTACCAAAGACTGCTGTATGACTACAATGATGATAGTGCAATCTGGTACACCGTGAGGCTTATAAATGATAGCCACATATGTTACTGCAGGAGCTGCACACGGACACTGGATACTGTGACAGAGCACAATATTTATACCCAAGTCCTACTTAGTTCTACTCAGTTGGACGGACACACAGAATCTTGGTATTACGATTGTCACCAAGAGCATTAATCACACCTATAATTGCTAAACTGATAAACTATGGCGACAGGCGTCATTCTGCAAAAAAGTGTGAGGCATGAACATCTTATGCCCAACACCCAAGGATCTCCTGCCTCACTACCAGCCAGCACCAGTAGGCGTGGTAGAGAGGCCATGACAAGTCGCATGAATCGCCATAGCCCTCATCTGTGCCTCGTCCTTCTGACTTCCCCGTTGTTAGTCTTGCTGGCTGAATGTCACTTTGTTTAAAACAGAGGTACAAATGTTTGAAATAAAAAGGTGTATTTTGGATTTCTTCATTTAAGCACACTTGATTACTTCACTGCACTGAGTGGCCTTCATTGGATTTGATAGTCAACACCCCCCCCCTTCTGAAAGGGTAATTTTATTAATGACTCAAGAGCAAAGTAATTGGCCTTGTGCCTTCTGTATAAATCTTTACCGTTCTAGAGTGAACAACATTATTGTCTACCAATCAATGTACAATTGGAATATTTGTACAGTGTGCATCCTGTACTGATTTATTTCAAGGCACTCTCATATGATATGCTAATGAAAAAGGAAGCCCAGAGAGAAAATTAAATGCCTAGGTCACATAGTTTGGTTAAGCTGCGAAGTTGGAATTGAAACTGGTTTTCATTATTGCACATTGTCCAATTATGGCACTGCACGGCTATCACATTTTTTCATCTTTTGCTTTGATGACATTTTTAGAATTGACCCAAGAAGCAAGTCTGTTGTCCTGTGCCTCCTGTATAAGGATTTCACTGTTGCCATAGCAGGAGAAACATTATGGTCTATTAAACCATATACAAGCACGGATTTGTACAGAGAACATTCTGAACTGAATGATCTCAAGGTTACTCTTAAATGTGATGATAATGGAAAAGGAATAACAATAAAGAAAATACATTTTCAGGGTCACAGAGTTTGGTCAAGCTGGGAAACCAGAACCTGTTGGCCAGGGCACCACAACTAGTTCTTGCCTTGGGGCCCCCGCAAAACCTTTTGACTAACTTGGATTGCTTACACAATTGGCGATGCAGAAGTACCGATTTTTCCTGATAACTGGCGATACAACAACAAAAGAGAATATTTAAGGAAGTTAAGAAATTACTTCTTTAAATCAGACCTCAAGTATGTGTTACAATTGCCATGAAACCTGAAAGTCCTGTACATTAGGATATCTCACTTCTTCACAGATGCATCAGAAGAGTGGACATGGGCTGAAGCACTGACAAACTGTGAAAGACCTATGTATTAATCCCATTGCAGGCCAAAAATGTGATCACAATAAAAGGAGAAAAACACAGTAACTTGGCAGACCATCCTCTACTCTGCACAAGGTGAAAGGGTTGCTGCGGCAGTGGTCGCACTTCATGAATCCTTGAGCTTGACTGGCACCAGTGATTCAGGAGACAGCTCATTGGCTACTGGTGATGACTAAGACATGCCGGAAAAATTCCCTGCAGATGAGGCTAGTGGCTATAGCAGGGTACTTATGACAAACCATATCAGACCATTGCCTGCTCTTCGTTACTTTAGCCTGTGGTATGTACCCAGTATTCACACATGGAAACTGATGGCGGCAGAGCTGCAAGGTGCAGCTATTCGGTATGGGTGGGTGTCAAATTCCATTCCGCTCGCGGAATTTGCGATATTTTGACATTTTCGCATTGTGTGGCGAGTGCGAAAATGCCAAAATTTCCGCTATTTGCCACGTTGCGAAGATTTTTTTCATGTTCGCGCTTTGAAAATGCGTTGTTGCGCGCGCAATCGCCTTACCGGGATCCCTGCGTTCGCCGACGAGTTTTCCAATCCGTTCACGTGCTCCACGAGATGTTGATAGCCGGTCGCGCTATCCCGTGAGTGTTCGCAATTGCGATCACGTCATTCGCCTCGCCATCAGACACCGCGAGAGTCTGAGATCGCGAACACGTCATTTTCCACCGCGAGAGAGAGCGTGAGGTTGCAAACATGTCAATCTCCAAAGCGACAGAGAGCATGAGATCGCGAACACGTCATTTTGGACGCCCCTTCGACATCCGGCGGAAGTGTGGCGAAGGTCACGATCGCGAACACACCAAATTTTCAATTTGGAGAAGAATATTAACTCTAGCTGCATAAAACCTTCTGTAAATGATGATTTGGATGGAAAAAACTCCTCAGATTGACATTTGGCTGTCCTTTTTTGAGCAAGGAGTCCTTTTAAAAAAAGAAAAACTTTTTGGGGGGAGAGGGAGGAAGTGCCACAGAGTCTCCAACTTCCTGTTCCTGTCCAGCAGGCTCCTCCCAGTGCTTTGTCCATCTCCTGTTCATTCTGCCTTTGGATTTGAGCTGGAAGGATCACTCTTTGTGTCTGCTGCATCATTATCATTGGATTTGAGGACTTTTGAATTTGATATTTTACAAGTAAGTTGGTGTTGTTTGATTGGGGGCATTGCAGTTGCTGCAACAACAATTTTGGTACTTATCATTCTTTTTTTATTTTTTATTGTTGGGGGTAGCCAGTAGGCCCAGAGCTAGTCATGGGCGGGTGCATGATGAAGCAACTGTTCCTTTGGTGTGTGTTGAATGTTTTTCAAACATCATTTAGGGCATGGATGGCATTGGATTGAGTTGGAAAATGTTTTTTGGGGGGGTATTTCTGTTTTTGGTGTGTGTTAAAGAAATGCCTTTGTTGTGTGTGCCTGGTGTGTTGGTGTGCACCCTGCAGACCTTGTTTTGCCCTGTGGATTTTCGTTTTTGCATTTTATCGCATTAAAAAGGCACAGCAGTGTGGTTTAGCATGCATCTTTTGCCTGGCTTCTTTTATAGGCCTTTTGTCAGTTCATTGTTTCCCAGGCCTCCTGCTTGTTGCGTGTGATTTGTGAGTGTCCATGTGGCTGGTGGGAGTTATTAGTGTGCTGCTTTTGTCATATATAGGTATAGGCCTGCATGGTATTCCTGTGTGGCCTAGGCTTCTTGTTGTGGGCCTGGCAATGAGGCTGGCGGCCATTGTGAAGGCAGGCAGTGTGTTTTTTGCAACAGGTCTGCATTGTCAGTCTTCTGTTTTTTGTAGTTAGGTGGGCCTGGCCATGGCTGGTGGCCATTTTGAAGCCTAGGCCTGCAAGCTTGTGTGGCCTCGTCTGCCCACGGGCCTGCTTTCATCCAGTAGGCTCAGAGCAGGTAGCCACAGGTGCATTAAACAAGTGTTCCCCTGTGTGTTCTGTTGAATTTAAACATCATTTAGGGCATGGATGGCATTGGATTGAGTTGGAAAATGTGTTTTTTGGGGGGTATTTCTGTTTTTGGGTGTGTGTTAAAGAAATGCCTTTGCTGTGTGTGCCTGGTGTGTTGGTGTGCACCCTGCAGATCTTGTTTTGCCCTGTGGATTTTCGTTTTTGCATTTTATTGCATTGAAAAGGCACAGCAGTGTGGTTTAGCATGCATCTTTTGCCTGGCTTCTTTTATAGGCCATTTTTAAGTTCATAGTTTCCCAGGCCTCCTGCTTGTGAGTGCCCGTATGGCTGGTGGCCTTTTCTGGTGGAAGTTATTATTAGTGTGCTGCTTTTGCCATATGGGCCTGCATGGTTTTCCTATTGGCTTACTGCTTCCATCCATCCCCTTTGTCAGCAGCAGCTCCCTTCCATTACATTTGTATTTTGGTTGTTGTTCTTATTCTTTCCTATCCTTCCTGAGAGTGTAGTGTGTACACTGTACACAGTAAGTAGTATACCATAGGCCTTGTTGCCAAAGTCTCACAAATGGCTACACTATACACTATATCTTTTATTGGTTTGTTTGTACTAGTAGTAATGAACCACAACAACAAATGCAACATTTCACTGATGTTCTTCTCCTGGCTTATTTGCTTTTAGGTGCACAAAAAGGCAGAGGAGGAGGTAACTATCAAAATCATCCGTCGTACTGCCAGACAGAAGTCCTGCTGCGCACCACATCACGTCCTCGTGTGACCACAGACATCTCTGCAACTTGTGCACCTGCGTCCTGTCTGACCTCTGAAGAAGATGGCCCCAAAGAAAGGTACCAGAGCCTCCAGTACCAAGAAAGTTGCCGGTGAGAAGAAGAAGGAACAAACAAAGCAAGAGGCACTAACCACGACTGGTGTGCCTGCAAATGTGTTTTTTGGGACCAAAAAACACACGCCTGCAGCGGCGTTGTCCAGCGGGAACCAAGCTGGGAGCAGCACATCCGCACCAGCGGGCCAACCCCACCAACCTAGGCCCAAGCCCATGAGTGTCGCAGAGGTAGCCAGTCTACTAACAAGCAGCAATGTTGAAATGTCATTATCGCAAAGTAGTACACAATCAACGCAGGCGGAAACTCAGCAGATAAGTCTGCAGCAGCAGGCGCAGCCGCAAGAACAGCAGCAGCCGCAAGAACAGCCGCAAGAAAAGCAGCCGCCACAAGAACAGCAGCCGCCACAAGAACAGCAGCCGCCACAAGAACAGCAGCCGCCACAAGAACAGCAGCCGCCACAAGAACAGCCACAACAAATCGAGCTTCCTGCAGACAAAGAGGGGCAAGCCACTGTTTCAGAAGATCGATTGTCTTCCAGACCCCCAGCAAGGAAAAGGAGAGTTAGTCCATCATCTTCTTCTTCAAGCCCCGTTTCTGATCATCTTGGTGCCACTTGGAAGCCAACAGCTCAGTCTGAGAGTGATGCACGCTGCAAGACAAGGCTAGTGAAAAGGAAGGTTCCAGAAAGCCTTAGAGTTATGGAGGTAGATGTACAAGAGGGGGATGATGATGAGCCAGTCATCACGGACATCACTGCCGCCCAAAGGATATGGAGACCAACATTATTACCCTATCCAAAATGGCTGCAAGGGATGTAGCACGGATGCTACCAACCAGGTAACACCACCACGACCTCTAGATTCCATATTTTCATTTGCAAAGGAAAGGCAGGGACCTACATCCAGCTCAACCACCACCTCAGTAGGTAGTGGTAGAAGTCACAGTGTAGCTGCACAGAGTCACATTCCAAGCACACCTTCCAGTTCATCTGGTATTGAAAGTGGCACATCCAGCAGCACCAGAAAGTTCTCCTCCCAAAGGACTTCTTTTTGGTTAGCAGTAAGGAGGAGAACATTGCCATATGCTCAATTTCTCGACATGCTGTTAGGCGGGGTAAGCTTGGTACAAACTATGGTACCGGAGGCCAAACAAGTCATTTCAAAATAAACCACACTATCGTGTGGGAGGCTCACCTACTTCGCTTAGAACAAAGTAAAACTCAACCCATTGTTGTTGGGCATGAAGAATCAGGGGACGATATTATCGCGGTGGAAGGTAAACAAGAGGGAGACATTTCTAGCCCTATCCCCAGTAGTGTAGTGGTACCGCCCACATCCTCCTCAGCAACATCTCAGTGGCACCGCAGTAAGAGTCAGAGTCAGGCTGAGACACCAAGGCGACCGAGTAGCACTGCAATGAAACAAAGTGCGTCGTTGAGCCTAACTGGGTTAAAGAAAACAACTGCACCACAAAGGAAAATAATCCAGCCTACCATTGACAGCATGCTTAGGTTGGAGGAGCAGTACCGACGCAACCACCCAACGGCACGGTTGTACAACGGGAAGCTGGCTAAAATGTTAGCGCTGGAACTTCTCCCTTTTTCATTTGTGGAAGGGGTGGGTTTCCTTGAAATTGTGTCAACCATCTGCCCTAAATGGAAGGTTTCCAGCCGGTCCTATTTCGCAAGAGTTGCTGTTCCAGCACTACATCATGAGGTGCTGGAATTGGTTGGACAAGCTTTGCAGCAGAGTGCTGTTCACAATATCCACCTAACAACAGACATGTGGACCAGTTGCCAAGCCACTGATTACATGTGCATCACTGCACACTGGGTCTCATTTGTGGGGGTTAGAGATAAGCTATCTGAAGTAGGTGCTGTTGACACAGCTAAGATTTTTAAAGCTACTCGGAAACATGCAACTGTATCCATGTTCGCCATGGAGAAATCTTATACTGCTGTAAACACATTGGAAGAGTTTCACAGCAAGGTTTTTGAATAGCTGCGCCCAAGAGGGCTTAAGATTGGTTTTGTTTCCACAGATAATGGCAGTAATGTACTTAAGGCCATGGAGCTTGGTTCATATTTCAGGGTTCCGTGTTTGGCGCACTGCATTAACATTATTGTTAAAGACTTTCTGAAAAAAGAAGGCATAGTCAGCAACTTACTGACCACCTGCCGAAGAATATGCACTCATTTCAGCCATTCTTTTAAAGCTCGGAAGCAGCTGAGGATCATTCAACATGACTATAGAATGCCAGTCAAAGCACTCATCCAGGAGGTGGCAACACGTTGGAACTCAACTTATTACATGCTTGACCATCTGTTTGAGCAGTACAGGCCAATCAATGAATATGTCTTGCGAAGAGGGGATGCTACTGTGAAAGGCATGACCCCTCAGATGGACCAATGGTACCTAGTTAAATGCCTGACTGAGATGCTTCTTCCTTTCGAGGTCTTCACACGTGAAGTCAGCAAGGAGGAATGTACTATGGGCCAAGCTATCCCATTGTTGCAAATGCTAGAGCATCAGCTGAAGGAGGTGTCTGAAGCATACAAAGATGTAGAGGAAAAAAAAGAAGCATATGAGTTGGTGGAGAGCTTAGCCCGTCGCTTAGCTGACAATACAAGGGTGCAAAATAAGATTTTGTCACAAAAACATTACATTTGTGCCACAATTCTGGATCCACTGATAAAATGGGCAATGAAAACATTAATTCCTTTTTCAGAAATGGATGTTGCTCGGTACAAAACTTGGGTAGCTGACTCAGCGAGTAAGTTGGAAAATGAACGGCTGCTAATTAAAAGCCCGCTAGATAAACCCACAACACGTACTGCAGCAGGGCATCCGGCTTCAAGTTCAACTTCGGAGCCTGAGGGCAGTGCGTTTGGCTCAGAACACTCACTAACACTATCGACAACAGCAAGAACTGGATCATTAGGCCCAGTAAAATCGTTACAGGATTGGCATTTACAGCAAGGCATTGGTAAGTCAAGTGCTGATGCAACGAGAAAAGAGCCCGAAAAAAGTTTAGCACCCCTGAACGTTGAGCCTATCTAGACGAACCTACAGAGGTGTACATTGATCAAAACCCATTGCGGTATTGGTATGGGAAAAGGGGCCAATGGCCACTGCTCAGCAGGCTGGCGATAAACTATCCGGCTTGCCCTGTCGCAAGTGTCTCTTCTGAATGGGTTTTCAGTGCTGCTGGTTCCATTGTAACAGTGAGAAGGACCAGTCTCTCGCCCAAAAACGTGGAGATGTTAACCATGATCAAAATGAATCAGCACTTTATACCACCGAATTACACAATACATGAATCAAGGGAGGAAGAGGAGGACAGCGGCTCAGGTGACGAAAGTGGTGTGTTCGATGATGATTACCTACTTCTGGTTGAACCCCCAGAGCTTGAGGGCGACCTATACTTCCCTGACAATTAGGCTTGCACTTCCAGTTCTGTCTTCCTCCCTTATTTTCTTTTATTTGTGTGTCTGTCTTTCTGGTTAGAAACTTCGAATCACAACAAATCCATCACCACCGTCTTCTAATTGTTTTATTGCCATATACACGTTTCGGCTGTATGCATATCCCAGTACACTCCTTCGAATCCTGCTCCTCCATCCTCCTGAATCTCCCTAAATCCATTGCCCTCAGGAAGACAGATGATGATTGGATGATGCAAAATAGAAGAAAAAAAGAAAACATTTCCTGGTCCTAAAAGAAGTAGAACTTGATTGATGATGACTACTATAGCCATCCTTTCTGATCCGAGAGAGACTGCCCATTAACTGAAGATGAGAAGGAACAGGTAATGAATGATGCCATGCATTGGACGCTGACTGAGTGATTTTGTTGTTGTTTGTTGTGCATGAAGTTACTTCCTTGTGTATTGAATGTAATAATCTACACACTAAAAGTAACTCAAGTCCCTTTTCCCTTTCTTGTATTTTTTTTAACAAATGTGTACTTCTACTGCAGGCCCATTTGACCAGGATAACACTGTAACAGTATCAACTTTCATCATTTTTTAAATATTTAGATTAATTTTTTGTCTACAATCATTATAACAGTGTGTTCTTGTTGTTATTATCATTAGGTTTGCTCTCTGTCTATAATTCATCCCTACAGATATTTTAAAATTTTCTTTGCCATCTGTAAAAGTAAGCCCGGTAACACTGAACACAAACTGTATGTAATCCGGGTCTCCTTATCATCATCATCATATATGCATTTCCTTTTTCTCCCTTAACATATTGATATGAATATGGTAGTCTACAAAGATTCTGTCATTTGATGTTTGTCCATGCGTACTGTTTTTCTTTCTCAAACCTTTCCCCAAACCCCCCTTCCCAACCATTCAACAAACCCTAACCCTCCTCCCCCGGGCTGTGTGACTTATTGAGGTATGACTACATTAAATGTACACCAATAATTTATCACACGCTTGCTGGGGCGGATGTGGCAAAAGCAACAGTACTTCAATTTTAAGGTAGGGCGGGGATCTTCTTCTGCTTGCCCACCCATGAGCAGTATATTTGTGATGTAATTTTTTTACCAATTTTACCAAAGGAACCTAATACATCAGCATTAATTGCCGGCATTGATTGGATTAATGGATTTCATTTGTTGTCATCCTCCTACACAGCATTAACAGTTACGCTTGTGTCTAGTGTACTGTAAGCCTAGTCAAGTGACTCGACACAACTAGTTTATAACTCTGCGTACTACTAGGCTATCCCCACCACCATTATGTTTTGTTGTATTTTTGCATATTATTGTTTGGCAGTAAGTTCTGTACTGTACTACATTCTACTACTCCTCGAAGAGCCTCTCAGGCTACTGACGGTCTCATTTTCTTTATTTGCAAATGCTGCTGCCAGTGTCTACTACTACTAATACCACCACCACAACCATGGCATGTTAGGAAAGAAAACCATCACCACCATGTAGCCATCGCTGTGCCCAAGTTAAACAGTTTTCCTATTACCCTGCCACCAACTCACTCACTGTTTTATTACTTTTCTCACTATTTACAGTAATTTTTTAGTTATTTTTGCATTGTCTTTAAACATAAAACCCAATTTTTCATTGAACTAATTGTGGCACTTTAATTTACTTGAATTGAATGGGACCACTGTTCCTTTATAATTACAAGTTAAACATCAAGCAAAGGTGAGAGAAGTTTGGGGGAGGCAGAATTAATAATGGACATGTTTTCATTAATTCAATTTCACACACCCCTTTAAGTCCAGTTGCAGAGTGCCTAGAGTAGAAGAGACTGACAGTACTAGTAGGACAAGTCACTCAGTGAGGGGTGCCACATCTATCTGTTTCTCTCTTACAAAGTCATCCAATTATTAAAATCAAACACTGGCTGTGGGCGGCCCTGCACCAGCAAGGAAAGAAGGATACAGTGTGAGGTAAAACAGTAACCACACCCAGAAAACATTAACAACATCGTATGTAAAGTAGAAATATATTATTTAATACCCTAACAAAAATAAACTATGTAAAAAAATCCCACAACACCTGATCCACCCCTCTCCCTAACCCCAACCAATGTGCGTAAAGAAAATGTCCAATTGTCCAATGAAAAGAGAAAACCCGACGCCCGATTCCCACCCACCCAAAGAATAATTAAAAAAGGGGCAATAAACAGGGTCTAAGTTCGGCGGGCTTGACTCTGGAGGACACAAACTTGCTCCTCCAGGCGGGCAACACGGCGCTTCAATGCGCGGCAGTTGCATCCACAGGAGGGGGGGCAGCACTGATGGAGGGGCGGCGGCGGGTAGCTGCCAGACGGTGGCTCCGTACCACTGGAGGGTGGTGGCTGGGGCCCGGGGTATTGGAAGAGGCTGCAGCTGCTGCCGCCTCCTCCTCTTCCAGAACCACCAGCCGACGATATTCAGTCTGTATGGCTTCCGGCACCGGGCCTTGGCTGCCAACTCCTTCCTGTCAGGTTTCCCCTTGGAAGAGTAGCTATATATGAAGAAGAAAAAACAAGACTATTGTAAAATATACTCTTAGCAAAGCAGTAAGACAAATTATTTCTACACATAGTGTCATGGTAGCACTAGCAAGCACAGTACATAACATTTGTGGTATGTATGTATCCTCCCACTTTCTTGGACTTTAACAATTGTGGGAGTTTCAGGCATTCAACCAACCATGCATCTGATTCCTATCAGCCACCTATGCATGCTGCATGCATCCCACAAGTCCTTCTCTGCCAGTCATAAAAATTAAATCTCGCCCATCCTTCTTCCTTCCACTTTTCTTTCCCTTTTCAATCAACCCAACTCATCTGATCTGACTTTTAGTCTTCTCCATAAAACTTTCCCAGCTGAGTTGAAATCAGATAGAAGAGGCCATTGGTTACTTATTACTCCCGCCGCTAATGCTTTTGCTAATGGTTGTCTTCAACCGTTCACAACAACTTCTTACTTAGTAAGTCTCAACTGTACAGTATTATACAGTACACCCCTGCAGTGAGTGTAATGTCAATAAGTAAGGACTAGGAATCTAACTTACCACCGCCCGCCACTGCTGCTGGCTCACCCCCTGCCTCTCCTCCTGCAACTGCCACATCCTCTCTGTCAGCAGCCGCGTCGACATTGCCGCTGGCCCCGGCACTGGTGGTTGGTAGTGCGCCTTGAAAAACATTACACATTTTTTAGGTGTCAAATACACCTCCCCCTATTTTTCACTAGAAAGATTGAAAAATGAGTTAATAGTAATGCATACATATACAACATACATCACTAGCACAAATCAGGTAGTAGTAGAGTAGACACTAGTAGTTATATGGTCCCTAGGGTCATTCTAGTCTTTGCTTATTTAGCCCGAGCCATGCAACCATTTTACCTTTGTGTCTTTTATTTTTGCACACGTGTCGTTACCTCGCAGCTTGTTGTATAAAGAGTGACGCCTTTGAGCCCACATGAGTTCATACTGCTACTGTCTAAGCGCTGCGTACAAGGTCAAACAAAACAAGCCACTTTGTTATGGAGTTCTGGTGTTAGTCCATATTGCTTATTCAAAATGCTACACTTTTTGGCACAATTGAGAAATGCTTGCAATATACTAACGCGCACCATTTTTCTCCTAACAAGACAGAAGATTCCCTTCTACGAACCAGAGCTTTGCAGAGCTTATGATGTAACCAGTACTAGGTTCTTCTAAGGTGAGGGGTCCACAGAATTCGCTCGGAGAGCTTCATTTATAATTTTATATAAACTATATTCCTACAAAGGGGATGGTGGTGCTTCCACCACTGTTCAGTTATCATGATGTGCATTTTATTTCTTCGTTCTATGGACTTGTAGTTGTTGTAAGTGTAACTAAGTGTAACAATGTTTATAGTTTTAATCTTATGCATTTTGCGGTTGGTGCTGCATTATAGAACAACGTACAGAGCTTGTCAGAAAGGAAGGGTGTGCAAACTGTGCATTGCTTCCACGACTCAGAGGTCGGGAGTGTTATGTTCTGGGTTGTCTACTCATTGGGTATCTTGGGGGGGGGGGTGTTCGGAGAGCTAATAGTAATGAAACACTATTATAACTAGTCGGGCAGGGGATTGTGGAGGGGTCTGTTCTGATTGAGGTGTGAGGAAGGTCCAACCTCCCATCACCAACATCCTATTTTCTTGTGCAAAGTTCTGTATGTGGAAAATCCCTACAACAGTAGTAGTATGTCCTATTCTATCAAAATAGTAACATCTGGTTGGGCATTTTGTTGGTGGGAATTGTCGAAAAACATCAAGATTAATAAAGCCTCAAAGATTAAGAAGAATAGAAGGAGTACAAGAGGACAACCCAAAGGACTGGACTCAATGGCTAGAGCTACTGGTGAATCTGAGTTTTATTTAAAAACCTTTTAAATAAAGAGTGGCCAACTGGGCATGCTTAGCTACAGAGAGACTAATAGTAGTAGTACAGAGAGTCATAGCAGAGGCAGTTAGAGGCAGGGATAACAAGAATTTAGAAACAGATAGTCTAGATCGAAAGATAATTGTTGGTAAAAAATAGCATTAGGAAACAATAGTTCGGAAAAAAAATATGGTGCAGTAAAAGTTAGTGAATAAGAATTATTAATATTAAAAACAGGAAAACTTACTGGGGCCAGCAGAAGAGCCCTCGTTCTGGTCCTCCTGTCCATGGGGTTCTGGAACTGCTCCCGTCGACTCTGCCCCCATCTTCTTGCTCCTGGGTGCTGATCATGAAAGATATAAGAAAGAAAGAGACAAACATTGATGATTGGTGTGAAACAAATAAAATATTTTTATAAGACAGTCAAAAAAACATTTGTGTAAACAACAATTGCAATAAAATTGACCTATCTAATCTGGTCGACAAGTAGTATCGGGGGATTCGCGGACCGACTAGTTATTATTTATCTACACTAATCCAGCGTTCCATTCTGATTCCAGAATACTAACTAAGCCTAAGTAGTACGTACCACCTGACCTAGCCCACCTATTCCAGGCGTGCCAATTGTACATTAAGTAAGCATTTCCACTTCTTTTAGTCCTCAAAAATGCATAAATGGAGGACACATGCCTGCATTTTTGCATACACCAAATTGTTGGTTGGTTGATGCTGATGTTCTGCTAGTGCTAAGCCTATTACCGCTCACTGAACAAACTACAAAAGGTTCTATTAAGGACTGGGGTAAGCACTAGCAGCACTCAGCAGCACGTGACGTAACAGAGGGGGCGTCACGCGTCGCAGACCGCTAAAAAACTACAAACTCATAATAAGTACCTAAACCTAAGTATCAATCCACCCCTATCTCTTAGTGACAGGACAAAGGAATGACTAGAGTCACTGTAGCATTACCTAACTTAAGTTTTCTAAAATAAACTCTTACATAATCACGCAAAACGAGCGCAAACGCAAAGTTGCAAACAACAAGATTAGTAGCGCAGAGCACCTGTGTCATAACAATCACAGAAGACTTTTAAACGTAAATTACCTGTAATGTAAGCAGCAGCATTCTAGCTGGTCGGAAAAAATATATATTCGCAAAATATAAGAGCAGAAGAACAGACACAAAAGTAGTAATAATCAAATAGCTATTCACCAAGACTCGGGACCTCCACTCCTAGCAGGTCCAGCAGGTCCTGCTCCCGGTCCAGGATATCGGACCACCGGAACGTCAACTGGTTCTGGCTGCGCCAGACACCAGAGCAGCGAAACACTGCCCGGCGCACCTTTCCCCACTGCTGTCGACGCTCCCGGAGCCTGCACCCGGACCCAGGCCTGCCGCCAGGGTTAAGGGGAGGTGGCGCTGCACAAAAAAAAAAAAAAAACAGTGCAGCCAACTCCACCTCCCCAAATAAAGCCTGTGCCTGCACCCCTTGTGGGTGCCGCCATCCGCAAGGAAGGCGGTCGGGGCTCTGGCTGCGATGCGCCCTGTGGCCCATTGCCATGGTTCCTGGGTAGGCGGGGGGGGCGAAAAGAAAAGGTAAAAATTAAAAAAGTAAGTAAAAGACATGAAAAAAGCAGGTAATAGAAAAAGAGTGAAAAGGTAGTTAAATAACACACAAAAAGTAGACAAAAACAAAAAATATAGAATCAGGAAAATAGAGAGAGATAATAAATAAAAAAGATCAAAAAAAAGTTTTCAGAAACAAAGGATTGAAAAGATAGAGGGAGGATTGAAAAGCAGGCCCCAGAACCATAGCAATAGAGTGAAAAACAAGATGGCCGTGCCCATTGCGACCGCATGGGCAAGTTCGCGAGATATTCCCCCCCCCCGAGCACGCATAAAGCATCGCGAACACGTAATACGCGTTCCCGAACAGGAAACACCCATCGCGAACGAGCACGAGCATGCATTGCGCGACCCGGAACAGGAAATAACATCGCGAGCAGGCAGGACAAGTGAAAACAAGATGGCCGCGCCCATTAGCGACCGCATGAGCAAGTTGGCGACACATTTCCAACGCGATCAAGCAAAAAACATTGTGAACAGGTGGGACAAAAACTATCGCGTCTTTGCCATATTTCCGCATGTTCGAAGGAGATTTTTTACGTTTTCGCGAAGATTTGCGTAACGCGATTACACAAATTCCGCCCACCCCTACTATTCGAGGGAGTGTAAGCCAAATGAGACTATTATAGAGAAAACTAAGAAAAATCATGAAGCGTGCTGACCGACTAAGAAGTGTTATAATTTGTCATCAATTGTTGATGAAATTAAAATTAGAACCAGAAATGCCACATCATACTAGCGAAACCTGTTTAATGTGTAGTCAAATACAACATTTACCATCTTTCTGCTAAAATTCCTTGAATCTTCCAGTACGATTTGTTAGAGGTCCAGTGTGCTTTAAAATGCACAATCTGCCATGTATTAGCCACAAAATGACCCCATGAACATTTGTACAATAACTATTACAAGGAGAGGATGTGGCATTAAGGCCAGAGCTGCTGACTTAGGAGCTGGGGAACCAGGTTCAAGTCTCGGCATCAGCTCAACATCATGTGATCCTGGGCAAATCACTTAAGCCTATATATATCATGGGTTTGCATTGCGCTTGCGCCGCACAATGGTGGCGCAAAACCTTTAATGATATTTACCAAGCCTTGCATGGCCCTGCGTGGCTTGGTAAATGTGGAGTAACGCAAGGCAGCGCAAATTGTTGCCTTGTGTTACTCCGCCCCAGGGAGGCATTACAAGGGTGGAGAGGTGGTGTTCCCACACATTTACCCATGTATTTTGGGGCATTCCCAGATTTACAAATAGTGGTAAACCTGGGAATGCTTAAAAATCCTACAACTCTCTAGGGGAGGCTTAACGAGGAGCTATGTGTCTATTTCGCCTTGTTTGTTCCTCTTTCGAAATGTGCTGCTTTCTGCAGCACACATTGAAAGAGGAAAATGCCTTTCTCGATTGTTTCTGTGAAGGATGGTACCCCTTCCTGCACTAAAACAATCCTGCCTACAATGCCGGCACCCTTGCACCATGGCGCAAGGCTGTCTGCGTTGCTGCTAGGCAGTCAAAAGTGCACCAGAGCTAGGAAAGATAAGAATGTGTCGTACAATGTTAAATAGGTCTTATTCCTGTCCTTTCACGCAGTGCAGTGAGAGGACTTGCTGCGTTGCGTGAATTTATGGAAAATGGGGCCCTCAGTCTCCTCTTGCTTCAAACAAAAAATAAATATGAATGTGACCTTGTGTAATGTAACTGGTGATCATGTAAAGTGCTCCAATACCTTTAGGTCGAGTTTGGGCTAATTAAAACTGTAAAAAACAGGAGCCTAGCGCGCAACCAAGATGGCCGCGTAGGTGCGAGGCTCCCGAGGACCTCCGTGACCTCCTGCATAAATCCTGACAATATCCTGTCCTAGATGAAGGGACTGTGTTGGTGAGCCCGAGCTGAGGTGTTCCCCGTTTTCCGCTTCCAAATTGGACCTCGGACACCGGCGGGAGCACCGATTGAGGTTTGCGGCCTTCTCCACGCCGGCCCCCCGGATTGGAGTTGTGGGGCGATCCGGAGACAAAGTGAACAACAGCGGCGGGCAGGGCTGGGCGACTCGCGTACCCCGTACTTTCACTTTCGCTTTTGCACCCTCCTTGCTGCCTAGGCGAGGTTGGGTTGCGGGGCGGTGTGCGGTGGTGTGGCCTCGTTGGGGTGCCCTGCCGGCCCGCCGGCTGTGATTCGTCCTGCGGACCTGTGGTTGCCCCCCCCCGGAGCCCGTGAACTGGTTTGTTGGCCCTTTCCGAGGTGATTGGCACGATTTGGGGACTGAAACCATGTCCACAAAGCAAGATGGCGACCGGGCAAAGGTGAAATCGACCCGCCGTGGCGCAGCCCATCAGTCCAACAACATGGACCGCTACACCCTCCAGAAGGGATCTCCCGAGGTGCCGTGTAGGTCCCCTGAGGGCCCGACTGATGCTCCTGCTCTGCCAGCGGATCTGACCCTCCGAGACGTCATGGGCGCTATCGCCGAGATGAAGGCCTCGGTGGACCAGCGCTTTGACACACTGGCGCAGAAGATTGACTCGGTCCTCGTGGATGTTGGCCTGGTGAGGGCCGATCTATCCAAGACGAATGACCGGGTTGATTCTTTGGCCCACACCACCTCGGGCCTCACAACGGACGTGGCGGCCCTCCAAAAGGAGGTGCGCCGGCTTGGCCAGGCGAGCGCCCTGATGGATCGTCGACTGGAGGATTCCGAGGGTCGGGCCCGGAGGAACAATGTCCGCATTGTCGGGGTGCCGGAGGGACGTGAGGAGGCGGCGGCGGACCTGATTGTGGAGGACCTGATTCTCACCCATCTCCAGCCCCGGGGGCTGAGTAAATTCTTTGCGGTGGAACGTGCCCACAGGGTTCCCGGAGGAAGACCTAAGGCCGGAGCCCCTCCGAGGCCTCTCATCGCCCGGATTTTCAACTTTCGGGACAGAGACGCTATCCTGCAGACTTCTAGGCTACAAGGACCGGTCAGACTCGACAATATGGACGTAAACTTCTATCCTGATTTCCCCCCAGCGGTCCAAAAGCAGAGACTGAGTTTTCTCGGAGTCAAACGTCGTCTACGGGACCTGAACCTCAAGTATGCGATGCTTTTTCCAGCCAAGTTGAGGGTGGAGGTGGATGGCCGCACGCACTTTTTTGATCGCCCCGAGGCGGCCGGGGACTGGTTGGACACTTTGCCCGGGGATCGGGGCCGGGGGGGTGGGGGGGGCGCGGTTGGTGGGGAGGGCTCGCCGGATCAGGACTGAGGGACTAATAGTAGGCCTCGCTCTGGACAACATTATCGTCACTTTTGGACTGTTCGTGTAAGTTCCCCTCCTGTGGAGGTCGTACGGGGTCTCTTGGGGGCTCTCCCTCCTCCTCTGGGGGACTAGTTAGTTTAATTATCTATGGGGCGACAGGCACACTGCACTTTGGGGGGGCTGTTTGGGCTCATGCAGGGGTGCAGGGAGGGGGGAGTTCTGTTGGGATGGGTGGGTTGGGGTGGGGTGTTGTTCGTTTTTACCGCAAGGCAAACCCTTTATTGTCTTGGTGTTTTTAAGGTGCTCTCGGGGGGACGAATGATGGCTTCTGTATGTGATGGGGGGTAGGGACCTGACTTTGTTGTCTTGGAACGTTAATGGCCTGGGGGATAGGATTAAGCGAGGTGTGGTCCTGCAGTATCTGAAACGAATTTCGCCAGATGTGGTCTTTCTGCAGGAGACACACCTTATTGGTAATTCTTTTTGTGCCATGAATCGGCGTGGCTATCGTTTGGTGGCCCACTCGGGCTTCACGTCGGGCTCGCGGGGGGTGGGCATCATGGTGAAGAACTCGCTCCCGTTGGAAATAGACGAGGTGCGCCATGATGAGAGGGGACGCTACACTGTCTTGGTGGGGAGAATGGAGGGCAAAGTAGTTGTCTTTGTATCAGTGTACGTCCCACCGGGGTTACAGTCTACCACTTTTGCGGACCTGGGGCGCCTCCTCCTTGACCTTCCGGGGGGGCTTCTGGTGGTTGGGGGGGGGACTTCAATGCGGTGGTTTCTGGGACCGTGGATCATCACCCCCCTAGGGACCTCCCCCGGGCACAGGCGTGGCTGTCCGGCTTCTTAGATACACTGGGATTGGTGGACTGCTGGCGTTTAAAACATCCCACGCAGCTGCAGTACACTTTCCACTCGGGTGCCCATGGTAGCCTCTCGCGGCTTGATTATGTCCTTGTCCCTGCGGCCTATGTTGGGAGGGTAGGAGAGGTGCGCCATTTGGCGCGGGGTATCTCAGATCACTCCCCGCTCCTGTTGCACTTTGATGTCTTCCCGAGGGGGGAGGGCAGGGTAGCTCCAATCAATGCCTGGTACCTGCGCGACCCCACTATTCGCGCTGATTTGATTAAATCCTTGCAGCGGTATTTTGATGAGAATGTGGGGTCTGTTCCTTCGGCTATCTCCCTGTGGGAAGCCTTCAAGACAGTTCTTAGAGGGGAGGCCCTCTCCTTTATCTCCCATGCCCGGAGGCGCGAGCAGGAGGAGGTGACCCGGGTAGAGGCCGAAATTGCTGAATTGGAGGGTGATCTAGAGAGTGGGGTGACGGATGCTGCCCTACATGTCCTACAACTTAAGCAGGCGGCCTACAGGGCCCTCGTCACGGAGGCGGCCAGGGGCCTCAGTAGAGAGCAACAGGGGCGACTGTATGATGTGGGTGATAAGGCTGGTAAATTGCTTGCGTGGTTGGATAAAAAGGAGAGAGCGAGTCGTGTGGTCCCGCTGATTGAGAGGATGGATGGTGTACGTGTCACCGAGCCAGAAGACATTGTCTCTTGTTTCGCGGATTATTTCCGCGAGGTGTATTCCCCGGTTTCTCCCTGCTCGGAGGAGGATTCCCATGCCCTGCTTAGGGATATCGCGCTGCCTTCCCTTTCGGTGGAGGACAGGGTGTCGTTAGATGCCGCTCCCACCTCCGACGAAATTGCCCTCGCCATACGCTCGGTCGCATCCGGCAAGGCCATGGGCCCGAACGGCATCCTTATCGAGCTGTATAAGCTGCGACCGGATGTACTGGCACCCCACCTCCGCGCGATGTTCCTGGCGGCCCACTCGCGGGGCTCCCTCCCGCCGGACCAGCGTCTGGCTACAATCGTGGTGATCCACAAGGAGGGGAGACCTCGAAACCGGGTTACATCCTATCGGCCTATCTCGCTCTTGAATGCGGAACCCAAAATCCTCGCCAAGGTGCTAGCCAACCGGCTGGTCGGCGTGGTGGGCGATTTGGTCCACCAAGACCAGTCCGGCTTTATTCCCCATCGCAACACGGCCCTTAATCTGCGGCGCTTGCACGGGGTGCTCGCGCGTGTCCCGTTTGTGCGGGAGCCGGCCATATTGGCGTCCTTAGACGCCACCATGGCGTTTGACACGCTCGAGTGGCCATACATTTGGGCGATGCTGGCGAAGTTTGGATTTGGCCCGGGGTTCATCAGCTGGTCAAATTGTTGTATTCGGGCCCATTGGCGCAGGTGGTGGTGAATGGAAGAGTATCGGTCCCATTCGAGCTGGGACGGGGCACGCGACAGGGCTGCCCCTTGTCGCCGCTCCTGTTTGCGCTGGCCTTGGAACCCCTGGCGGAGTGGCTGCGGTGGCACCCTTCCATCCGTGGTCTCCGTTGGACCCCCGAGTATGAGGACCGCATGTCCCTATACGCTGACGATATCCTTTTGTACCTAGCCTCCCCGCGTAAATCACTGATTGTCCTGGTTGATGTTTTGCGCTCATTCGGCCGCAACTCAGGCCTTGTCATCAACTGGGCTAAATCATGTGTGTATGTGCTTTCCGGGGAGGCTCCCGTCCTCCCGCGGGGTTGTCCGATCCAGATTGCCTCTCAGGGGTTTCGGTACCTGGGTGTCTATATTACTCTGGACCCGGAGGGCCGCTACGAGCGGAATTTGCTTCCCCCCCTCCAGCGCTTGAAGGAGGACGTCGCGCGCTGGTCGGCGCCTGCCGCTTTCGCCGCTCGGCCGGGCGGCATTGTTTAAGATGATGTCGTTGCCACGCTTCCTGTACGCTCTCCAGAACACTATGGACTTAGTCCCGGCGCGCTACTTCCGTGAGGTGGAGAGTCTACAGCGCCGCCTGTTCTGGGACGGGAGGCCGCGTATAGCCCTGGCGAAGTTGACGCTCCCGTGGTACGACGGGGGGATTGCCCTCCCGGATATTAAACGGTATTACTGGGCCTCCCAGCTAGCTGCAATTAATCACGGCCTCTACGGGCCCGCCTTAAACCCGGCATTTGAAATGGACAAGATGCTCCTGCCCGGTGGCGACTACAATCGAGCGCTCTATTCTGGCGCGCCCGACCCCCGCTTGACGGGACCTACGCGTGTCATGGTGCGAGTATGGCACGCGGCTAACGCAGCTATGGGGTGGAAAGACCGTTTGACCCGGGCATTGCCGTTGTATGCGTCTGAGAGGTTGGGCTCCCTGTGGACCTCGAAGGGCTTCGGGAAGTGGGACACGATAGGCATCAGTAAAGTGGGGGATCTCTGGACGAGGGGGGGATTTAAACCATTTGAGACGCTGCAGACGGAGTTTCAGCTGCAGGGCAGTGAATACTTTCGGTACTTGCAGGTCCGTCACGCACTGGGCTCCGTCTTCCCAGACGTCGCCTCCATCCCGGAGTCTTCCCCCCTGGAGGATAGAGTGTTGGATGGCCATGTTCCGGACAGCACGATCTCCCTTATTTACAAAAAATTGATTAATGACCGCTCGGGTTTGCTGACTGGCCTCCGTGAAGCTTGGGTTGCCGATGGGCTGGAGTTGGACGACGAGGACTGGATTTCCGCGGTGGCCTCTCCGAAGGAGGTGGCCATACCGGCTCGCCTTCGCTTCGTCCAGCTTAAGATACTCCACCGGGTTTACATGACGGGGCCAAGGCTTCTGCGTATGGGCTATGCTGAGGATGGGTTGTGTAAGCGTGGGTGTGGTGCTTTGGCGACTTTTTTGCATATTTTGTGGGAGTGCCCGAAGGTGGAGCGATTCTGGCGTGGTGTGCATGAGGTCCTGCGAGTGGTTACGCATGTCGCGCTGCTGCCTGAAGCGAGGAGATGCCTGCTGAATGTGTGGGAACCAACTGACTACTCGGTTCCGCAGACGCGATGGGTGACTCTGGGATATATGATAGCTAAGCGTGACATTGCTCAACTGTGGGGATCCCAGAGGCCCCCGGCGGTGTCGGCCTGGAAAGAACACATGGATTGGTGCATGTTCCGAGAAAAGGTGGTGTATGTGGCGAGGGGTAAGCCTGGGACATGGGTGATAGTATGAAGCCCCTGGAACGCCTACCGCGGGGGTATCTGCGCGCCACCACTGCTGCCTGCTGCCTCACCAGCCCCGTCCCCTTAGTTGACTCCTTTCCCCAGCCCCGGGCACAGGGTTCCCCCAGCCCTCGATCTGTTCCCCTTCCCCTCGTTAGACTCCTGTGGATGGCTGGGGTCCCCCATCTGGGGAGCACGTGCTGTTACTTTCGATTGCGGGTTGCCTTGCGGGTGTGGTTTTTTGTGTTTGTATAAAATGAAACCGTATTGTGGGGTCAGAGTGATGTGGCCCACGACGTTGATGCCTCCTGATTTTGCTACTCTGCAACGCCAAGTGTTTTTTTGAACGTATGTCATATACTCCTGTCATTCTAGCGGCCGGCCGGAAGGTTGTAGGCCCATACTTGTATATTCTTGAGATTGCAATAAACGGTTTCAAAAAAAAAAAAAAAAAAACTGTAAAAAACGCAATGGGGTCACCCCCAAACTATTTTAAGCCCGAGCTGAATTTGGCTTCGCCTCCAGCGTTTGAAGTGTCAACCCTCCCACACCCCTAAGAAAATGTGGGTCTTGTTGCGCCTCTGTTGGGGAGCCTGGCTCACTCCAGGAAGCTACCTAAATGTAACCTCGAAGGGGAAATTGGGGCTTGGTCTGCGCCCAGCAAGATGGCAGCTTAGGTGTAGAGCTTCTAGGTGACGGGCGCCCCAGTTTGGAACAGCTTTGAATTCATAATCCAACTTTAGCTTTTTCATGCACTGTTTGGCCATGTCACTGACAGTGCACAGTCACACTCGTCCAAATTCTAAAAGTGCTCACATCTAATATTCAGGGATATGGACGTGTGTTTTCAATATTGTAAAGCAGCAGCAGCTCTCCATTACTGCAAGTAATCTCTGTGACACCCTCCCATTTCTCATATGTGAGGTCCCGCTTCAATCTAAAAGATTTGTTTTTATGGCTGTTGCATGAAACAAACATGACGTTTCTCTGCAATATCTCTGTAATAGACTCTCACGCATCACCAATATTCAAAGTAAATTAAAGGAAAACGGTATTTAAAACAATCTGTTTAAGAATTATTCAAGGTCATCCGGGCAAGACTCTCTGCAGAGCAGAGCTACCTCTATCTGGGGCCTTTTGAAAGGCTGGAGTCCTGGACCAGAGCCCACTTTGCCCATTCCTTCCAAAGTCTCGGCAGGAAGCTACCCAATTGTAAACTCGTAACGCCGTCTGCCTGTATCCTTGCCGGCATCACTTGGCCCAGTGCAAAAAACAAAAGACGCATTTGGCTCTTTGACGCCGAGCTTAATCTGGGACGTACCACACTCAGGTGCGCGGGGGAAACGTATTCAAGTAATGGTAAGCTGATTGGTATTGCGATGATACGCTGGTCACCAGATCTGGAGGCCATAGTTTTTTAAGTGAGCCTCGGCAGCGGCCACTGATTTTTCTGGGCCGAATCTTAAATCTGACTCGCCATTAGAATATTTTCATGCATGCTGTTCGGCAAACTGCACCTACGCTCTTTCTGCATCGAGCTGATACTGTGTAGGACTCCGTGAGTAGATGTTCAGCAGTTCCTAATGATCTGTCCATATGCCATTTCACCCCCTGACTGTTGCTGGATGCCTTATTGTTATGTATATGCTGTGACTCTGTCCTTTAAAGTCGTTGCATTCATTCCCCCATTGAACTTTACGACTTGCAATAAATATAAGGTGTCTGTTTATGGCCTGGGTTAAGCTGGAGGATAGCTAGTGGCAATTCAGATGACCCCATTTTATTCAATTTACCCTGGCAATACTCTTTGAATCAGCAAAATGGCTGAACCCAGAGACAACTGATGAAAAGAATGGTAACAAGAGAACCAAACAGGAGCTGCCCATCATTGATTTACCTCAAATGCAAGTCAGACTTTGATACGAAAAAGGAACTTATCATGCGAAGCCTGAACGACCTACATGACATTACACAAGGCAAGAAATCGAACACTGAATTTCTCCAAACTAAATAATAGGTCAGAGGTGCGATACCAAAGTGCCAGTGGGCACTAAGTACTGATGAGGCTAAAGCAAGAATAAGTAAAACAGAGGATTCTCAGCTGGCTTTTAAAAAGACAACGGACATACATGCAAAGAAGGCGGAGGTTGTGGAAAGAGGTCACTGCACTAGAGGGCAGAAATTGATACGGTAACCTTATAATTTTTGGCTTACCAGAAAATTCAAAATCTGATAAGTACTGTATAGGTTTCTTACTAACTTGGATCCAGCGTGCTTTGACAATGTTTTTCAGATTGAACATGCTCACAGGAAACTTACTAGGCTAATACCAAACTCTAAAAACCCTAGGCCCTTACATTCCAACCATGCTGATTCTAACATTTGGAACTCATTCTCGAACAGACGAGGAAGATACTTACTTAGCTATGCCTACTACCCCTTCCTGGGTATAGGCCACCCTAGGACTCTCTAGCCACTTCTGTCCTGGGCCTTTCTTTCAATCTGACTCCAGGTGTAATTCAGTTCCATACAGTCAGCATCACGGCCTGAGCGCCAGGTATTTCTTGGTCTTCTTTTTTTCCCTTTTACTTGAGGGTTCCAGGTCATGGCTTGCATGGTGGTGTTTGATGCAGGCTTGCAGAGGGTGACACCTATCCATCCTCAGTGTATTTTCATGATTTCTTCATGAGCAGGGAGGTGGAAAGTCTACTGCCATAGGTAATTGCTGCTCATTGTGTTTGGCCAGTGAATGTGGAAGATTTTCCTCAGGCAGGTGTTGATGAAGGTTTGGACTTTGTTGGTGGTAGTCACTGTTCTCAAAGTTTCTGCTCCATACAGAAGGACCGAATTTACTTTGATGTTAAAAAGCCAGATCTTGGTTTGCATCGTTAGGTCCTTGGAGCTCCAGATCTTTAGCTGATTGAAGGCAGGCCTTGCTTTGCCGATTCTGTATTTGTATTTCTTCCTTGGTTGGTTTGCGGCAGTCGACTAGCAAGTCCTTGTCAGTTGCCTGTAGGTCTAGTGCAGACTGTGGCACGGGCTGGTTCAGCAGTTCCTCAAAGTGCACAACCCATCTTGTTGGCCTTTGCTACCCACAATCGTCTTCCCAGCTTGGTCTTAACAGGTCTTTCTGGCTTTCTGTATCTGCTGGAGAGTTTCCTTGTTATGTTGTAGAGTTCTTTCAAGTTTCCATGGCTTGCAGCTTCCTGGGCTTTTGTGGCAAGACCGCTGATGAATCTTCGCTGCTCTGCTCTTAAGCTTCTCTTCATTTCCTTGTTGGTTTTGGTGTATTTGCCTTTAGCTTTTGCTTTTTCTGTCCGTGTACGGATAGTGTTGACTGCAGATTTCCTTTCCTTTCTCTTGGATTTTGTGGAGAGTTTCGGTGAGGATCTTTTCTTTTTGCTGGTGTTCCTTGGGACCCAGTACCTCCTGGCAGGTTGATGTTGTTGTTAATTTGATCTTCTCCCACTAACTTTCTACTGAGTCTGTCATCCTCTAGTTCTCGCACGAAGCGGAAATAACTGACGATGACTGAGTATTCTGTTTCTGTCCATCTTTGAGGAGGGTGGAGTTATAGTGCTGGTGTTGGTTTGTCCGTTCCATCCACGCTTTTTTCAGCTACAGCCTGGCCACGACAAGGTGACGGTCTGAAGCCACGTCCGCTCCACTCATCTCACACACATCCTGCAAGAACCTCCAGAACTTCTTGGCAATGCATCCATGCTCGATTTGAAGGGTCAGATGACAGCCATGTTGCCTAGTATATTCTTTTGTGTGGGAATACACTACCGCCTATCACCAGACTGTGCATGGCACAGAGATCACCGAGCCGTTCACCATTCTCATCCATGTCGCCAAGGCTATGGTTGCCTATTACTTCTTCGTATCTACTGCTGTAGCTTCCAATCTTGGCACTGAGGTCCCCCATTAGTATGGTGATGTCTCTCTCAAGGCATTTCTTTAAGATGGACTGGATTCTGTTGTAAAATTGTTCTTTTTCCTCTTCTTTACTGTCATTTGTAGGTACATAGCACTGGATAACATTCATGTTAATCCTATTTTTCTTTGTGCAGAAGCTCTGTTGGCTACTGGCATTAGCATCAGTACTACTCCCCGAGTATGTGGGGTGTTCTCTGCCTTGTGTGCAGGATACAGAAGCATTCCTCCTGGAGCCAGAATTTTCTGTCCAGACTGTGTCCATCTGGTCTCCATGGTGCCAAGCAGGGCAAGGTTGTGTTTTTTCATCTTCGCTGCCACTTGGGCTGTCTTGCCTCTCTCGTACATGTTCCTCACGTTCCATGTTTCTGATGGTGATGCACTTGGTCAAAAGCAGGAGGATTGACTTGGTAGCTTCCAGGGATATCTGGCTTTCACCACAAGGCATCCCAGCTCTCCGTGAGGGAGATTCCCTTCTCCCCAAGGCCTGGATGTCTTTCTGTCTTTTTGGTTGGTGTTTCTATAGCTATAATTGGTTTTACCTGGTGGAGTAGCTAGCCCCACACATAACCCTCCTTCTTGTGAAGCTGGGCTTGGGACCAGTCATGGCAGAGTTAGACGAGGAACACACACCACTTTAGACAAGGAAGATAGCATCAATCAATTGAATGGTGTGAAAATAGGAATTTCTCAAGACTTTGCCACCAATTAATCTTGGTCCCTAATTTTAAAGGCATTCAGTTTTGCTTCACAGTTCACCCTTTAACTCTCCTGCTGTTTTCATGTTATTTCTGAAAACCACATGGGTGAAGCACCCACCAATAACATTTTTGTCTAAATTACAATTTAAAAAAATCTTTAACATGTTGCAAATCTGTTTCCGACCAAGCACATCTCTGGAATATGACAGTTAAATGTATCAACATTACTACACGGTTGTGCATTACTGCAATCTCCAGTCTCACAAACCTGTGAAGTGAATGTTCAAAGTGAAATTGTGGAGCTATCAGGAAGGGAAGTTTAGATTCTATTAAGAACATGAGGGTGATGATTATCCATTCTCTTCTTTCATTTCATTCAATCCCAAACGTTTCCAAGTTTCCTTTTCTAACATAACACAGGGAAAAGTTAAACACTAAAGTATCCAATATTCCACCAGTCATGTTCCAGCGTCCATAATAAACTCCTGTTCAAACTCTTCTTCCTCCTCACTCTGCGCCTGAGATCACCACATCTCTCGGTCAGTCACTGTTCATTCTCGTGCAACCAATAATTTAAACTATTTCAAAACCACAAGCATCATCAGCAATAATTAAACTATACATTATTTGCTTTCCATTTACCACTTTGAACAACCTTCAATAAAACCAAATACTGAGACCAATTTATATCTTGGCGAAGAAGGAACTCTATCATAATGGACGATTTAAGTGCAGGCGGACCACAGTTTGACGACGGCGGAGATTACTCCATCTCTGCCGTGGTCAAACCTCAAAGCCCCCCTCGCCATGTGAGGACTGCCGTGGTCAAACCTCAAAGCCCCCCTCGCCATGTGAGGAATCTCCAATGGCGAGAGGGCTTTTTTTTTCAATTGTCAAAAATAAATCTGGCTTTGGGATTTTATTTTTGAATATTTAAATAATGTTGTAAATTTGCCGTACAGTTACGTCTCATACAGCAACATTGCAATGCATTGGCAGGAACGGCCGTGACAGCGGTTCCTGTCAATGCTAGAAATGTCTGCTGTGCCAGAGGGCATTTTTTTAAATCTGGCAGGCAGTACCTCTGTCAGGAAATGGAGTAATTGACTCAGTCGCCCTGGCGAAGAACAGGCAGCCCTCCCAGAATTAAACCAGGTCTACTGACATGAATGACTCACTCCAAAAAGATATATTCCAGTGGGAGGATCTGACCTATCTCCAAAGATCCCTGGGTGGTACAATCCTCGCCTATGTGTCCTTAATAAAATCTAAACTTTCCTTCTTGTTAACTAGGAAATTTTACATTGTATATTAGGATCGGGAGAGGTTTATGCATGTTCTAAGCTTAGTTACCATAAAAGATGCTACTACCAAAGTGAGTGTAGAATAGTACTTCTCGTAAGTCGATTTGGATGACCATTTTGTAGCATTAATTTTATCCTCAAGGCACCCCCCACCCCGAAGAGTAAATGTGTTCGAAGACACTGCACCTCTAGCTGAGTGTTCTGCAAAACTTTACACATGTACCCCTGCTTCCTACATGATCTACTTTACCCGCCTAGCGAATGAGGAGAAAAGCTGCCTCAAAAGGTTCCCTGAAAGCAATTAACATTTGGGTTTCCCCTGCAGGTCTCAAATCTGCTATAATTTCTTCACAAGCTTTAATACAGATGACTTATTTGTTTTGGTCCTTCTGGTGATAGTAAAGGTGACCCTCATCCGAAGTAAGCACAGGACCAACGTGTCCAATACACTAGCATCAGCTATGCGTCTGCAAGACATTAGGCATAATAATATCACCAGTTTAGCTGACAACGCCTTTCAAGATAAGAAATCATTGTTCTACCATAAAAGTAAAAAGTTAAGAACTTTATTAACATTCCAATTATTGGAATATCTAGACTTTGGTCGTCTATGAGCTGGATATCCCTCATTAGCCTAAAGAACCAAAGTTGTGTTCTCCCACCAGCGAGTTGTTCACTGGAAGGTGCTACGCATGCACAGATGATATGAAAGTGTTAACAGGTCTGTATTCCAAACTATTAGTTATCAGTGGCAACAAAAAAATACAGGACATGAACAACTCCTAACCCCACCAGATCCATTTGTCTTTCCACACATCAATATACCCATCTCCTCCATTCAGACCTGTATCTTTTTGCAATGCCTTCTGCCCAGGCCGGCTGGGTGAGTGAGTGCTCCAGCACAATCTGAAAGGCCCTAGGCCGTTCAGCGTTCCCTTACAATCCTCCTCACGATTAGTCTCAGAAAAAACCTCCTAAAACCAAAGGGTGTAATTGCTAATCTGTCAGAATGTTTGGGAGGATGGAGAAGGGCTACAAGAAAATCCCACAACAGCTCCAGCAACATCTGGGGGAAAAAAGCATGTGATCTACATATGAGAGTCTCAATAATCAGATTGAATATCTGACGTGTCATTTGGGCAGACAGCTTGGCTATCAGGGTGAATGGGGGGGGGGGGCACACCTCTGAGCCCCAATCCAATCTTCTAGGAAAGCATCCACTGTTCTTGCTCCTGGATCTGTTTTTCAACTGAAGTACTCTACTGTTTGATTGTTCAATCTGGAAGTAAAGAGGTCTGTTTTGCAGGGACCCCCTCCTCTGCATCAGTGCCTTCATGGTTCAGCATCCATTTGCTTACATTTTGGATTAATCTGGAATTTAAGTCTGCCACTACATTCTGACCTAGTAGGTACTCTGCTGAGATAGAAAGTTGCTTCTCAATGTACAAATGCCTAAATATTTTTCCATTCAGTTGATGCACTTCACTACAGAAATGTGGTCCATCCTTAACACCACACAACAGGACACTTTGTCCTTTATCAAATACCTGATTTCCAATGTCAGTAACTCCAAACATTTGATGTGCAGTTCGCATCTCTCAAACTTCCCACATGGAGATGTTGCTGCATCCAGTCCCCTTGCCTGACTGGCATCCGATTTCATCACTTTGTCTGTATACGAGCCAAAGATTGCCCTTCCAATCCAGGCACCCATATGCTCCAGCCACCACTGAATCTCTGGGCTAACCTTCTGCAACAGTTGTATCCTCTCCAAGTACCTCATGGCCCTTCTAAGATGAGCTGCCTTCACCTCGGAAGGGCCCTGTAGTGAATGGGGCATGGAAAAATGGCTGGAATGGAACACTCCAGAATCCCAATAACCCTGGCCAGTCACCTGAGGGGCACTATTGTTCTACTGAGAACTTTCCTCAAATCCCTCTTGATTTTCATCCATCTTCTTCACAGGATGGCGGATATTGTCTGCCACCGAAAAGTTATGGATCACTTCGGAATTAGGTCTGACTTCAGATTTATTAATATTCCCAGGTCCTGAAGCAATGCAATAGTGCAGTTCAGATTGTACTTTAATTGCCGTGGGCATTGATCCATGAGAAGGATGTCGTCCAGGAGAACAATGAACCGGATGCCTCTCATCCTCAAGTATTCTACCCCCAGTCGGAGGAGGTTAGTGAAGCACCACAGGGCCGATTACAGTCCAGAAGGAACAAACAGACAATTGTATATCCGATCGCTCGGCGCAAACTGAAGAAAATGTGTAGGTGGAGCAAAGATGGGAACAGCTAGGTAGGTGTCCTTCAGTTTCAGCCTGGCTCTGAAGTTCCGAGGAGTACATTTCATAAGAGATGAATTCCCTTCATCTTGAAACAGAAGTTTGTCAGCCTCTCTCACATTTATAACTGGTTTACACCATTCATCTTTGTTCTTTGAGAAGATATGGCTCAAAACCCTCGGCAGTGCAATACCCATGTGCAAATGGCTCATTTGGTCTCCATTTCTGGTTTCTCCCCGTCAGTCTCCTTTCTAATATTGGCAGGGAAAAATGCATAATCTTTACCTGTATAACCTGTTGGGAGTTTTTGCTCCTCTTTTGAATCCTTGCCTGTTGCTTCTGCCTCTGGCATGACCACCTAGGAAGAGTGCTGAACTGCAGTTTGCCTTCCCATTCTTTGTACTGCCCAGATTGTCCTCTTAGCAGACTTTGATGGAAGGGACAACTGGAGAAGAATCCCCTGCCTCTTATGGCCTTGGTGAAACCTTCTCTCTAAAGACGTTTGTTATTCAGGTCTGGGCATTCTCCAAGGCTGAGAAGGTTGCCATGAACTTTCCAACTTCAAGGGATCTCCAAACACACTACCTTAGGCTATGGAGCCAGCCTCTGATGCAGCTAGGTATACCTTGATTAGGTGGAACTGTCTACTCTCCATGGATATAGTGCAACTAGCATTCCACGACATCAGACTTCTCTTTGAGCATATCCTGACACTATGTCTGCAGGCATGGTATGCTCTGAGGACATGGACATCAGCTAGTTCTAGAATCTTCGTGAGAGGCCATCCTACATCCAGAAGCCTGTCCTGGCAGGCCCTCTTTGAACGATTGATCTCTTTTTTTGGGTTTCTTTCGTGTACTTTACCAGAAAAGTGCACATTTTGTTGTTGATGCATGGTGTCGAGGTCAGTTTGTCCTCCAATGATGGTCTGGGGCATTTAGCTCGAATTTGTGTTCTGACATTATTATCCAGGGGTTGCCTAATCTTTTTTGCCCATTCCTCTGCAACTTTTGAAATCTGGGTCCACTCCAAGGATCTTCGTTGGTACAGCTGGTTCAAACATGTCCAAAGTGTTATTATAATTAACCTCAGCCTCTCCAGCTGGGGGAAGTCCCGCACACCAAAATATGGTGTGCGGGACGTCACATCTGTGGGTGCAGTGTATCCCTAAAATCTTACAACTCAAAAGTTACCTCAACTGAACACCCACCATGGGTAGACCAGGGACAGCGTTAACCTCAATTACAGGGACAGTGTGCCCCAAGATAAGGTGCAAAATCGGCATATCAAAAAATACAGTAAAATACAAAATGGACAGACTCAATAAGTGAGTTCTAGAGCAGAATTAGACATTTATAAGGATTCCTTGAATTCAAAGTACAATACAGGTTAAATAAAATGCTGGTGCATAAAATAAATACCATGAAGACTCTCTGTAATAGGACAATGTAGAATAACAGGTAAAACCAAAACTAGAATAAAGTCCCCAATTTGCAGCAAAATTAGCAAGAAATTGGACAGCATCCCTATTAGCACCCGAAATCTTCACACTCATACCCAAATTCGAGAGTTTATGTAGGAAATTTCCTCATAGATTTGATTTGAATTTTTACTTATTGAGCGCACGAATGCCGAGGCGTCTTGGCACTGACTGTGATACATAGCTACTCAAGGCATCCTGACTCTGGTTGATTAGATCTTGGAGAACAACCAGGTTTTCAACTCCTTCCTAAACCTCAGCCGATGCCGCCCCTCCCCCCCCCCCCCCATCTTGCCTTGCAAATTTTTGGAATACAGACAAAGCCCTTCATAGAGGATGTAAGTGTTCTGACTGGAGAGTACATGGAAAATAATTTCCGTATCTCCCCAGATATTCCTCCATAGAGGGCCTTTTGTACTAGACAAAGAGATTTAAAATTAGCTCTTTGCTGGACAGGAAGCCAATGTAAGACTCTAATGGCCTCTGAGGTGGGACGACCCTTAGGGATATTCATGAGCAGTCTGGCAGCGGCGTTTTGCAGAGATTGCAGCTTCATCTCCTGCACCTTATCAATCCCCACAAAGAGCGGGTTGCAGTAGTCTAGTTTAGATTTAAAAAGTGCCACTACAACGGTCTTTTGGAGTTCATGCGCAATAAAGGGAAAACATTTCATCAGTGTTTTTAAGAGGAAAAAGCAGGAGGAGGTTAGCTGGTTGACTTGAGCCGAAAGATTGAGCTGATCATCAAGAATCACTCCCAAATTCCTGACCTTGGTAACCGGGCAAGGACAGACTCCCGCCTCCATTGGCCACCAGTTGTTCTTCGATAACAAAGGTCCCTTACCAAATTCTAGGACCACGGTTTTATCATTACTTATTTCCAGGAAATTTTGGCTCATCCAGGTCATGATGTCTTTCAGACACGCATGAAAACTGTAAGTCACTAGCTCTGATGGTTTAGACACCGAGATTATAAGCTGCAAATCATCTGCATACATGATCAGCGTGAACCCATGCTTCCTGACTAGGTTAGCCAGCGAAGACACATAAATGTTGAAGAGGGTCGGTAACAAAGCAGAACCCTGCGGGACGCCGCATGGGAGCTCAAATGTTCCAGACTGTAGATTCTCCCAATGAATATTTTGTTCCCAGTTTTCTAGGAAGGAGGGGAGGAGGCTCAGAGCGGTATCCTCTATTCCCACATCTCTCAGTCGCTGCACCAGCACTGTATGGTTCACAGTATCAAATGCCGCCGAGAGATCCAGGAGAATCAGGACCACTCTGCACCCCCCCCCCCCCCATCAACTATCCTCCGAATCCCCTCAGTGGCTAGTACCAAGGCTGTCTCTGTTGGATGACAAGGTCTAAAGCCATGCTGTGTAAGGTCCAGCAAGGAGTTGTCTTCTAGATATTTTATAAGCTCGGTGTTCAAGGCTTTTCCCAGTATTTTTGCTGTCAAAGGCAGCCTGGAAATTGGCCGATAGTTTTTAGGCTCTAAGGGATCAAGGGCTGGCTTTTTAAGAATTGGCCTTATACAGGTCTTTTTCCAAGCACTAGGACATTTACCTGTTTCTAGAACTTGGTTCAAAAGAGGAGTTAGATGTTAACTGATAGTTTTTGATACTAGTTTAAAAATAGCTGGAGGGCAGGGATCATTTGGCGAACCTGATTTTACTAATATCATGAGATTATGAACCTCCTCCAAGGTAAGTGCCCTGAAGCGTAAAAGCCTCCCATGTGCTGCCCCTACATTAAGGTTTGGAGGGCTGCTAACTGGCGTGGTAATAACTGAATTTAAAAGATCGTTATAGATCAATTGTGCTTTACTCTGAAAAAATGTAGCCATTTCATTACAAACAAGCATTGGCATAGCCAATAGGTCTCGCCTTTGGGACCTTATAAGTGTTTAGCCATGCAACAGTTAATGTTGTTGCAGTACGGATATTGTGCCACATAACTGGCGGTGGTGGAGGGTGGGGGTTTGCGATGTGTAGTGAGTGTCAGCTTGGGGTTTGTTTGTATGTATGTGTGGTCAGAGAGTCTTGTTAGGTCTCGCCTGACCCAGCGCATGCGCTGGTCTGGCGAGACTTATTGAGAGGGATCCAAAAAGTTCTACCAGGCCAGCCTAGAGCTACAGTGCATGTGCGCGCGTGCTTTACCACGATTACTTGCACTTTCGTGGCCGCAAGGCCGCTTTGATGTTTGATCGCGATCACTTAGGTCTCGCTTTTGAGACCTTATAAGTATTTAGTTATGCAACTGTTGCATGGCTAAATACTTATAAGGTCAAAAAAGGCGAGACCTATTGGCTATGCCAATGCTTGTATATACAATGTGACTGATCTTGGGTGTGGTGATCATCCTGGTGTTGGTGTCAGATGCGTGTAAATGCCTATAAACAGTGTTTTTGCGTGTAATATTTCTTGAGGGCTGATGTTCAGCACTGACTGTGGCGATTCCTCTGTTGTCATGCAGTTTATATTGTGAAGAGATTGGAGCTGTTTTTTGGGGGGTATTTGCATTCATATGTAGTGGTGTAAGTACGGTTTGTGGCTTACACAGACGGGGCTAAAGCAGCAAGAAATGTAAATGTGGTGGGTGCTTAGGGCAGCAGGTTGCTGGTTGGTTGTTCTTTGGTGTTTGTGATTCATGTTGGGAGGGTGCGCTTGATAGGTAGAAATGTGGTTTGATCAGGCAAGAAGTGGTGACAAACGGGGAAAAAGAATGTTTTGTCGAAAGCATAACATTGGTAGTTTGTGCTTCTTCTGTGCTTGGAGTAGTAGAGAAACGAATGACATTCAAAAGAGACGTGGTAATATATTTAGTAGTTTGGGGTCGCTCGCCAAGAGCATGACGAGCCAATGCTGCGCCTAAGCTGTAGCTGTAAAAACGGAACTTTGACCCATATTGTTTTTATGCTATTCGTGGTACTTTTTAATTTAAAACGCCTTGTGTTGTGATAATTTACCACATCCTTCTCTCCACGGAAGAGGATGAATGAAAATAAGATTGAAAGAAACGATCACAAAAAAATGCCAATATGCTTGATTGACAGTCGAATGGGAAACTGTGCTGTGGTGAACTCTGTGGCGTGTACTACTCACCCACTTCCCTTCAGCTGAAAGGGTGCCATGAAACTAACAGCAGTGGGAAAAGGGCTGCCCCGAAAGAAGCTCACAACGTTTTAAATCTATCCATAATCCTTTGCGGAGAAGTGGGCGGTTTATTCAGTCCACCGGTTCTGGTCGTGAATTTCTTCACAGAGTAACCGGGGAACACAAGTTAAACACATAATTTTGATGGATTGCAGCCGAATTGTGAAATCATGTTGCTGTGGAAGAGGCAGCCACAGAGAAAGGGTGCTAAGGCCTAGTAGCGACATTTTTGTGTCACGAGATCAGAACGGCACATTTTTAGGTCATTGAGACTTATACTGATTGGCCACACGCACTAATTCTTTTAAAAGCAGTCCAGGCTTTATGTATCGCCTCAAATAGCCTCTTATTCTTTGGAGACAGGCAGGCTTTTTTCTCTTTTAGTGCTCATTGGAGAATACGGGAATGTATTTTAATCAAAAAAGGCAATGTTAAAGAAAGGCGAGGCGCGGGAGAGCCGAATGCCGCATATAACGGGATTAATGGAATCAGTGATTGCATTAAATGTCTTACCGGAAGAGCGGATCAATACACCCATCAGTGCAGCTGGACGGTAACCATGATTAATGGCGTTCGTGCAAAAACGCGCAGTTTCCGTCGAACCGGAGCGGTTGTAGCGGGTCACTGAGTGAGCACAGCAAGCGAGTGACACCTTTACAACAGTATAGCAGCTGAGCAGGCATTAACTCGTAGTGACAACAACAAACAAGCATTAAAAGCGTGTGTCATCGCGATCGCTCTGAAAGTGAAAGTGATCGCGATGACGCACGAGTTTTCAAAGTGCTGCTGAAGGCTAGCGGTTCGCGCGTGCAAGGTCGCGTGAACGCAAGCGCTAGGCCAGCCAGCAGCACTTTGAAAACTCACATACAAAATGTCTCTCCGAGCCAGCGCATGCGCTGGGCTCAGCGAGACCTAAAAACTTGATCTGGCCTGAACTGAGCAGTATGCTGAGGTTTATCTAGTGTGTACACAGTTTTAAAAAGTTCATTAGAGGAATGTGCAGCATCTCCAACTTTAGTGATGAAATATACCCGTTTAGCTTCAATAATTGCTTGCTTGTATTCTTCTAAGTTTACATTGTAGGCTAACTTATGCTTAATACTGTAATCAGTCCTCCAGGCCCGTTCACTTCTTCTACATTTCAATTTTATGATTTTTAATTCGGGACTATACCAAGGTGCAGTTGCTGATGCTCTTTTGACTGTTTTATTTATTTCAGGGGCAATGCCCTGTACAGTTGCCCTAATCCAATTGTCAAACTGGTTGGCTGCTGTATCATTGTCACTATCTAAACTGGGCAGACCAGAATTCAAAGCATGTTCCAGGTCCTCCCTTTTTATATTGTTCCATTTACGGACACTCTCCTTTATAGCAGGAATGAGTCACGATTGACTAGGCATTGTTTTAGCCACCTCAAAGTATATAGCTCTGTGGTCCGTCCAGGGTAGCGGTAAGGTGTTTGTCATAGTTATATCAGGTTCATTTGTGAAGATGCCGTCCAAAGTATGACCTGCCAAATGTGTGGGTTCAGATACTATTTGGGAGAGACCGTATGCAGCTAAATTATCTACAAGTCGAGATGATAATTAAAACCGCTCATAATGGTAAAGAAATCCGACTCCAAACTTAATTATAAAAAATTCAGAAAGGCCTGCGAAAAAGCGGTTCTGTGCCCAGGGTGCCGGTAGACGAGAAGACTTTGAAACGTGGAGCGGTCATTTAGTTTAAAAGAAAACAGTAGCACCTCTGCCGGGAGCAACGTCGAGGCCTCATGGTGCAGTTTTATGTAGTCTCAGTAAATCAAAGCTTTGCTCCCGCCTCTACCCTCCGCCCTGTCCTGTTGTACCACTGCATATCCCGAAGGAAGGGCCACATTCCAATCAGGGTCAGAACTGCCGTCTGTCCAAGTCTCAGTTAAGAAGACAATATCTGGCTTGTCTGATTGTAGAAGGCATTCAAATTGATATTTGCGTTTTACGAGTGATCGCGTATTTAAGAACATACATAATAGAGTATGTTTTTGCACTTGTGTCGCAACTTTACTTTTCTGACTGCAATTTACACCTAATTTATATGGAGGGGCTTGTCTGAGATCATGGCCTTTATTGCATTTTGAGGTGCCCTTACTCCCCGTGTAAGATGTAGTTAGTTTGATTAGTTCACTCCACTCAGCCCCGGTTAATGGAGGAAAACAGAAACCACAACCAAGGCATTTATATATTTCAGGCTTTATTCCCCCCCCCCCCCCCCCCCTGCCAGCGGTTACATGCCTGGCACTCACCATTCTTAATATCACGGAATTGTTGCTGGCTATATTTATGAACAGGAAACTGACCAGGGGTTCTGGCGCTGGGCGCGCTCCGGGTGCCGATGGGCGCCTTCGGTGCACCGGCAGCGTGCCCGCTGCACGGTCGAGCCAGCGTGATCTTTATAGTGCTAGGAGGTGAGTCAACTAGACCGCTGACCCTCAAGATGGCGGGCTCGCTCTAACAGGCGGCACCGCGGGTCGGCGGATAATCAAGTTTAGATCAGACAGTCAATTTTAAAACAATTCTATCAACAATTTAAAACCAAAGTTTGTGCAAAATAACGCTAACAGCAGCAGGAGAGTAATCATGCAGTAGCTTGCGGTAGCTCCATATCACAGACAAGCATAGAAAGTGCAGATTCATCATGGTGTGGGCAAAAGAAAAACATTTTCAACAAATCAGAAATAAGACTTTTGAATCATCATACAGCCTTACTACCTAAGCGCTAACCCACTATATGGATATTGATTCAGCCCCCTCTGACCTAATATCATCCGGAGGTGCCAGAGCAAACTAGTTACATAAACAATAGTGAATCACTGTGAATGAATGCAATATTGCATGCAAGCAGAAGGCTCCTGAAGAAAAAATACAATACTGAACACATGTTAGAGAGTCTTCTTTGCGAACAGTGTCCATTGGAATTAAACAAACATGACTTGCTTGACTACGTCCAACAGAAATAAAAACAGGACACATAAGTGACGAGACACCCACTTTGAACAAGATGGCAAAGTGGCCTAGCTGAGGCCTAGTTAGAATAGACCAGGAAAATGCACTTCAACAGGTAATGGCAAAACTGTTCTATAGGCAATAGTATAATCGCATTGTACACTTGTTAATAAAAGTGTAGATTAACATTGTGCACTCCATTAATGATGTAGAAATCTGATTAATGCTCAAAAGCTCCCTCAACTTTAACCTGGTTCCACGCCGGATGTCACATCCACATCCTCGCTGGTTGGGGACCCCATCATTAGGTGGGTGTTTAGGACAACCCGGTTGTCATTTTCCCTGGTTTTATCATCCTCTCAGGAGAAAGATATATATTTAAGCATGCATGGGCTCTTATGGAATGTTTCCTTGAGTTTGCCGAACTCTTCCGGGAGCTCCGCTTAGTGTTTTCGGTTGCCTTTTCAGGGTGTGAACCTTCCTGCTGATCCTTATCCCTACTGCCTGAATCAGCAGTTTATCATTGATAGGCTTGAGAGTCTCCAAAACTGCTCATGATAGGGACCATTCTATTTCTTCTGGGCGAGATAGCCCCGCTAGGCACAATTTTGCCACCCCCTCTTCCTGGCATTGGAAATATTAATGGTCCCTGAAAGAAGCCATTTTAGAACTAGTAGGATATTCACCTATTAATATCAGTCATTTAAAGATTTACTGAGGTCGTCCTTCATTAAAAAAGTTTAGCCATTTAAATCCACTGAGCAGCTCAATTTTCTGCTGCCCAAATGCAGAACCTTAAGATTAACCTTACTGTGCAAGCGTTGTCATCTGGAGTAGAATCCGTTTAATTAAACTAGTTACTGAGAGTTGGGTGACTGCCAGAAGATTTCTTTCCTTTTCTAAATATTGGAGAACTCTGCTCCGGTGCACATGGGACGCCTGACTGCATGAGGAGGACCACCCCTCACACCTACACATTGAGCATGGAGCTGGCGGTCACCAACAGGGAAAAGACATCGAGAGTCTGTTCTACAGTGCGCCCTACTAACTCATGGGATATTAAGCCAGAGCTCTCAGGCTTCCTTGCGATGGGAGCCTGTCATGCTAGTCTCACCGCTCAATCGGATGCCCCACACACATTTTAGTGCCCAAAAAAACAGTCACTTAATACAGTCCACAGTGTGAAAAAAGAGTAACAAGGCACAGCACACAGACCGAACTACAAATCTCTCTTGAATAGCAGCAAAGAAAGAGGAGGAGTTTGAAAATGGGTGTATTATGGACAGAGGAACATGATTGGAGGACTGTTTGGTACTTTGTTTTTTAACTCTTCCCCATGTTATTTGGGAATGTATTTAGGATTATGTTCGAAACGTGATCTTTGGAACAACTGCTGTTTAAACAAGTGAAGGAAGAAAATGCATAATCCTTGCCTCCAGTCCTGGTATAGAATGTACCTCTAGCAATGAACAACAGTGAAGTGTGGCTGTATATCCAGGCTCAAACAGGAGTAAAGTGTGACCGTTGACTGCATCTCCAGCGATATAGAAATGTAAAGAGTGGCGTTATCTTCAACCACGCACAAAATGGAAGTGTAACTGTTGACTGAATCTCCAGACATTCACGTCACATAAATGCGAATGTATCTCCAACTACACACAACAGTGAAGATTGGCTGCTGAATATATCGGCCTGAATTAAGTGCGACTGTTGCTGGATGGTTGATATTAACATTAGGAAGAAAATATTTCTCTCTATATATAAATATATAAGTAAGAGGTATCAATCTTAGACATTATCTTACACCTTAGGCTACACCTCACCAGTTATATCGGCGGTAGCTTATGGGACTCCAATAAAAATTATTGCTCAACTCCTTCTGTCACCGGATGTGACATGACCCACAGAAAAACCCATTTCAACGTATTGACTACACCCCTTTAGTAAGTAACAAACAACCTCTATGAGTTCTGGGCAATATGATTATTCATAAAAATACATCAAAACATATTGGAGCTTATGAATCTTTGAATGTTTTATTAAAACATGAGCTTAGTTGAACAAATAAGGGAAATTCTTGCTTGGGCGCTGCGGGTAGGAGCACTCCCTATTTTTTTTTTTAATGACTGGAGTTCCTTTTTAAGGACAGTGCATTTCTCGTAAGTAGTTCCTATTGGCACTACTTCAGAGCCCTTGCAAATATTATAATTTCGATTTTAAGTTTATTACAAACTATTCATTCACAATCTTTGCTTTACAGATTCTACTTTTCTTACCTTGGCTTCCACCTCACTGAGCTGTTGTAGTTCAGGAGTGTCTGGGGCTGCTGGCATACCCAGAGCCTCTCGGATTAGCCGTAGTTCTTCATGGACAACATCATTTTTCTCCTCTGATTGTTTGGGTGGAGTATCCTGTCGACTGTACAGCAGCCTGGCAGCTTGCAGTTCTGAACAGAGAAAGGCTGAAGAGAGAATGCACTGTGAAACCCGTTATGCAGCTGTTGGGAAGCTTGCATTACTGCATTAATTCACCTTATACAGGACTAAAGTGGAGCAAGGAAAACTTATTATTCTCTTCCAGTGTACTCACAAAATATTGGGTCCATGCCCACTACTGATAAAGGTTTGTGTGCCAGAGAGGCGCCCAGGCATTCACGCGCAGAGACGCTCATGACATAGCTCATTCAGTGCCCCTGAATAAAATGTTTTTCAATGTTAAAAGAATATTTTAAAGATCTCCCAAGGCATCAAGCTCAAGAGCTAGGATAAAGGAAACAATACCTAGCTGAAAGAGTCAAACATTACATAACTCAGGGTATGGATCTGCTGCAACGAGAACATGAAAAGGTATCCGAAATACTCACACCTGCATGTTTCACAGAAACATGGCAGTCAGTATATGTGTAAGGATCTTACCAGAAACCGATTCTGCAGGAGCGCCGTGAAGAGCAGCGAAGTTGTTGCTAAGTCCCAGCTTTCCACCACCACCTGATGCCCCTATCAAACTCTAGAGAGCACCGGTAATAGGGGAAAACAGGGAAACAAAACAAGGAAGGAGGGGAAGAAATCCCTGGAGCGGCGGCCTGTAACTTCTTCTGGGTATCAGAGGGAATGTAGATAATGTATTGTCTCTGCTGTGCTCTCGGGTAACAGTGGATAATGTATCTGAAAGGAATATAAAGGGAAAAATGAGAAGTCAGGCAATAAGGGAGGTGCAGCGTAGATCTATCTAACAAGAATGGGGTCTTAATGAATCTATACCTAGCTTCTAACTCAGGATGATCTTGAAGGAGGTTCCATACAGCTAACCGATAAGCAAGCACGTCACTAGTGGGGCTGAGAAGTGTGCGAGTCTTGGAGAAGCCCTTCTTGTCTACCAGAACATATATCCTAAAGACAGCGAACATTAGGCATGAGATACATATTGGCAAAACACTTCCCCCTCCCTTTCTTAACCCCGTTACCAGCTCTTCATACAGAAGATATCCGATGATCGTCGTTGTAATTGGGGGTTTCAGTGGTCTGGAAGGAGCGTACTTCTCAGTTTCTGCAGATGAAGAAGCAAACTCCAGGATCCCTTAGGAGAATAGGAGAAGCACCCAGCCTGCCTACAAGAAAGAGTCCGGAAAGGTGGGTGGAGCGCTCGTAATCTGCAAGAGGAACTCCAGTACAGTCAAAAGCGGGAGCGTCCAGGGATGAGAGCGGAGCACGCCAACGCGCCCGGCCGGCCCACGGGAAATGATCCTGTAAGGCGGGCGGAGCACACTGGGCGAACTGGGGTCCAATAATAGTTCACGAGTTCCTGTGTGAAATGTTGCACGGGAAAAAAAAAGGGGGAGGAATACCGAAACAGAGCTCTGAAAAACCAGGTAGCAATGTCCCAAGCACGGAACGCCAATACGGCGTAAGGGACGCGAGAGTCCAAAGCGGAAACAGGAAACCGGAAATGCCAGACAAGTCTGCGGAGCAACACTAGAATGCGAAGCCCCGAGGTCATCGGACTGCCGGCTTTTCTACTGGGTTGCTGCTATCCCGCATGCGCGATATCGAGTCGCCGATTTCGGTGTTCTGAACTCGGCAATCATGACAGTACACGCCCCCAAAACACCCCCCACAGGTTTGGGCTTGTGAGGGTGTCTTCTATGAAACTGGCGCACCAATCGAGGAGAATGTACCTGACTTGCGGGTTCCCAGGTGCGTTCTTCTACCCCGTAACCCTTCCAATGTATTAAGTACTGTAAACGGCGTCTACTCCTTCGGGAGTCCACAATGGCTTCAACTTCATATTCTTCGTCTCCATTCACTGATACCGGTACTGGAGTCGGAGGGAGATGAGTGCCAGGTTCCACAGGTTTTAACAGGGATACATGGAATATTGGGTGCACCTTTATCGTCACCGGAAGTTCCAATTCCATAGCTACAGGGTTAATCACTCTTATGATCTTGTAGGGTCCTAGGTACTTAGGCTTGAATTTACAAGACCCCCGTAGAGGTATGTATTTGGAGGATAACCACACCTCATCCCCTGGTTCATATCGTGGTTCTGCTTGTCTATGGAGATCAGCCCCTCTTTTGTAACTAATCTTAGCTTGGTTTAAATTGGTCTGTGTGAGTTGATGGATAGTTTGAAGGTCCTGAATATATTCACTGACAGCTGGGGCGGTGCACTCCGATGTAGAGGTAGACAGAAAGGTTTTAGGATGGAAACCATATGAACAGAAGAAAGGAGTGTACTTGGTGGATGAGTGTTGACTGTTATTGTACGCGAATTCTGCTATCCACACCATGTTGTCCCATTCTGCACGTGAGTGTAATGTTTGGCTCCTTATATACTGTTCAAAACATTGATTTACCCTCTCTGTCTGACCATCGGTCTGTGGGTGGTGACTAGATGACAGTCTCACATCTATTTGCAACAGGGAACATAATTTTCTCCAGAACCTGGAAACAAATTGGGCATCCCTATCTGAAATCACGACAGAGGGGAAACCATGTAATTTTACCACGTGTTGTAGGAAAATGGTGGCGAGTTCGACAGCTGAAGGTAGACTCTTTAGCGGGATGAAATGCGCTGTCTTTGTAAACAAGTCTACTACCACTAACAGAGTGTTGTTTCCTTTGGTAGTGAGTGGTAGTTCCACAATAAAATCAAGAGACACAGTGTGCCAAGGGAGAGGAGGCGTGGGCAATGGTTGAAGCAACCCTGTGGGATTCTGATGAGAAACCTTACTTTGAGCGCACACGTGACACATTTTGACATAGTGCTCAGCATCCTTTCTTAAGGTCGGCCACCAAAACCATCTCTTTAGGAGTTCGATGGTCTTTTTAATCCCAGGATGTCCAGCCAAGGGGTGTGCATGACACCATTCTAACGCTTGTCCCTGAAGATCAGAGGTAGTTAGAACTATACCCCCTTGGACGTAGACGAGTCCAGCCTTCAGACTATGTTCTGTAGACTTTATCAGTTCTTGCCCCTTGCCCGTTTGTTGTTCTGTCTGTATTTTCGTAAGAAACTCCTCTTCAGACGTCCCTCCCACGATCTTGTCTTGAGGAATAATAAGAGGAGGTTCTACCTGTTCTTCGGGAAGGTCATATCCAAGTCTAGACAATGCGTCTGCCTTACCATTCTTTCTTCCTGCCCGGTACTGAATTGTGAACTCGTATTCGCTAAAAAATTGAGACCAACGTAATTGTCTCATGGACAAGGCCTTGGCAGATTTTAAGAATTGCAAATTACGGTGGTCCGTATACACAGTTACAATGTGTCTAGCACCCAATAAATACTGCCTCCACTCCTCAAATGCCATTTTAATGGCCAATAATTCTTTGTCCCCTACAGCGTAATTCAATTCTGCGGGTGTCAGTTTGTGGGAAAAAAGAGCCACTGGGTGTAATTCCCCTGTAATTTTGTCTGCCTGAGATAGCACCCCTCCCACCGCAGCTTGTGATGCGTCCGCTTCTAGCACAAAAGGATAGCTAGGATCCGGATGTTGTAACACCGGAGCTTGGGTGAATGCCTCCTTCAATGCATGGAACGCCTGGTCAGCCTCTTTGGTCCACCCAAAAGGAGTACCCTTCTTTAACAGTTTTGTAATAGGCGCCACCAACCCTGAAAAGCCCTTAATGAACCGCCTATAAAAGTTGGCGAAGCCTATGAAACTTTGTATCTCTTTTACTTTCTGGGGA